>NC_143071.1:30063973-30390446 GCF_052426305.1 Pelodiscus sinensis
TGCTACGACTCGCGGTTCCTAAGGCACTGCCAGGCTGGGCTGGCAACCCTCCCACGTAGCACTTGCACCGACACCAGGGGCTCCAAGGGCCCTCCAGCCCCCCAGGGGCACTCTGCAGCCAGGGAGAGAGATGCATGGATGGAGCCAGCCATACCCGTCTCCTGACTGGCAAGAACAGAACTGCGGCAGCATATGCAAAGCAGAGCAGTGAGCTCCCCCCAGCCAGCCCAAAGCTCCCTGGCTCAGCCATGCTGCCTGCAAAGGCCGTTGGCTCCTCCCGTCTTTGCTCTAGCAGGATGGCTGCAGAGTGTATCTGGCAGGGCTAAGTCTACACTGGCAGGTTTGGCGATAAAAGCACAGTCGACGTGCAAAGGCCTTACACGTGCACACATACACATACACACACACACACACACACACACACACACACCTCACATGACTCGTTCCCGTCCCCGGCCCAGCCCCTCCTCATGGCATGTTACCTGGCACTGGTGCAGCTGTGCCTGGCAGAGTCTAGCAAGGAAGAGGTTACGTGTCTGCCTGCTGCAGAGGCCACTGGGTTCTGTGGCCTGCTTGGAGCCAGAGCTGCTCCCCTATCAGTGGCAGGAACCAGGTAACCCCCAGCATTTTAGGAGGGATAGGGCACTGGGACAGCAAGTTAGGGTGGGTCAGCTCCTGTAGGAGCCAGCCAGCTGCCAACCGCTCTTACCTGCCGTGACATAGTGTGGGTACCTTGCTGGTTGCTAGGCTTGAGCTGTAGGCTTGGGCTGTGGGTGACCCCCACTGGCTGCTGTCTGTACCATGGCCCAGCCCAGTAGCTGATGGGACAGGGAGGGAACCTGTTCGATCGGTTACCCCCCAGGGAGAGGAACAAAGGAAGGGGGAATGCCGCCCCTGGCTGGGGCAGGGCTGGAGGAGAGTTTTAGTTTCTGTCTGGGATCATGGAGGAAGCAGCCTAAGTAAGGGGCTGGGATTTAGGGGCCCAGGCTCCCCCATCTCAAGGGGGGCTGAGGCATCCTAGGCCTGCCCTGTGACCAGATGACATCTGTGCGGTGCTGTATCCTGGAGAAGCAATAAACTCCCCCTGTTCTACTGGCTGGGGAGTCTGTCCGTGCCACTATGGGGTGCAGGAGATGGGGGACCCCAACGCGCCGTCACACCTGCTGTCCTGCTGGGGCCCCACATCTTCAGATGCCCCATGCAGCCGTGACTGCTGCATATACATAGGGACGACCCTGGCACTAGGGTCAGTGAGAGCAGGATCAGGCCCCGTGTTTCATGCCTCCTTCACTGTTTCTGGCTCCATTCAGTCGAGAGGCCCCGTGTCCCGGACTGGAGCTGACTGCGCCCATTTCCGGGGAGTTCTGGCCTGGCCCGAGTGCTGCGGAGCCCACGCAGGGCAGTGGCCCGGCCCAGTGGCCCAGTCCAGGATTGCCCGGGTGCAGTGGGAACGGTGGAGCGGATGCGGAGCACTCCCTGGGTGGAGGGGCCTGGCAGGCTGAGCCCTGTCTCGACACGAGCTCCATGCTGGCGCAGGAGCAGCTGCAGGCCAAGAGCTAGCGCTGTCCCCAGCTTCACTCCTGCTTTCAGAATCCCTTTCACCACTTGGTTAATTGTGTTTGTCATGGTGGCTTTTCTAGTTCCTTCCCCAGCTGCAGGCCTTTCCACTGAAGTCTCGCCACGTTCTCCTCCTTTTTGGAAAGCTTTTGTTTATTCCCTCTTTAAATATAACAAAACGGGAACGAGCCAGTGATCAGCAGCAGCCACACACGCAGCACCGCCCGCCGGGAGGGGGCTGACCAGCACTGCATCCCAACGGCCTTCCGAAAGAGAAAGCAGGGCAGAGGCTGATCAGAGGGCCCCAGCTGTCCTGTCTGCACGGTGCTGCGGAGGGGAAATGCCCCTAAGTGTGCAGGGGGAGTTCGGGCAGGGCGGGTCGCCGCCTGGCCTGGTGTGCGGCATGGGGGTGCCCTCGAGGCGGGGTACGGCATGAGGCCAAGTGTCATGGCGAGGAAGCTCAGGCACTTGAGCCTGCCCTGCTGGGGATGGTGCAGAGTCGTTAACGAGAATCTCAGCCACAAGTGCCCAATGCATTTTAACCCCGTCTCAGCAGCCACCCTCCAAAGGCCCGTCCATGAGCCAGACTGGCTTGAAAGGCCTGGGAACCCCCAAGGTGGGTGCTAGATCCCCCGCTTTGGCCCCGTGGGTAAGCGAGAGCCCTAGGGGCAGGTCATGGCCTCACCGCCTCCGAGACTGAACCGCTGGGCCCCAGTTCTCCTGCTTCACACCGGGACAGAGCCTGGTAGAGCCTTGTACCCGCGTCAGGGCCTCACGCAGCTCCGCCCGCACCAGCAATGGCTCCCGCAGGCTCGGGTTCTTGCTCAGCTGCACACAGCCCTGGCAGTCTGCCTACAGAAAGGGAGGTTAAAGTGTAGCCCACGTCCACTCTGGTTAGCCCAGAGCCCAGCGTAGTGAGCCCCGTGTGCAGGCCCGGTCCCTCTCAGTCCGACAGCCTCAGCGCTAGTTCCCCACACCTCACACCTCTCCAGTCCTTTGTTCTTGAGCAGCCGGTCTGCTCAGCTTCGCTGCGGAGAGGCGGGCAAACCTCATTGGTCGCTAGGAGTCCGGCTGTGCCATTGTCTTCTCAGATTTTCCATTGATATGGGGACAATTCCTGTAAGTGACCTACTCTGGCTAGGACAGCTGGGGGGAGGCATTTATACCGTGTCTCTTAGGCAAACTGCCCTCTCAGGGAGCCAGGTGAAATCTAAGGAAACCGAGGCACGCACCAGCTTCATAAAAATAATGCAGAAAGTTCCTGCTTTGTTTGGGTTCTTTTTCTTTCCTTTCTGATTCCTGCACCTTACCTGTGCTAGCAGGTCCTGATTGGAAGCTTTATCCACAGCCCGGCAACTCCCCAACGGCTGGAGACAGGACGCTGGATGGGGAAGGCTCTGAGCTACCCACAGAAGTCTTTCCCGGCTATCGGCCTGGTGGGTCGTGCACACAGGCTCAGGGTCTTTGCACTCCCCATATTTCCCTGGGTCACATGGGTAGAGACCTTGGCCGTCTTTGCCGTCCCCTGCACCACAGAGGTCACTTGGCAGTTTGCACCAGAGCAAACGGGGAATTCTTTCTACTGGGACGTTTTTAACCATGCTGGGAGGGCGTCAGTCACTGGGCCTGCGTCCGGGGTGCTCTGAAAGCCCCAATTGGACACCAGCCGATGAGCCTTTGTATCCCGGCCTGTATCTGTTGATTGAGCTGCTTGTGTTCTGGGCAGCACCCTGGACTCTATGCAAATGTCAGCTGAGGGATTTTCCATAGGCCAGGCCTGCTCCCAACATCCCCCAGAGAAGCCTCATTGTTTAGCAAAGGTTTCAAGCCATTACCTTTTGGAAGGTAAATATTTAATCATCTGGCTTTCTCTAGCCATCGGGGGGTCTTCTGGGGGCACCATGTGCTAGACAGCGCTGAGCAAAGCTGAAATAACACCGGCTCTCGCCCAGCGGCACTCTACACAGCCTCTGGGCACTCCAGTCACCGGAGAGATTTGCCTTATGAGCCGCCTGGGGCCCAGCTAGCAAAGCCAATGCCCACGGGACCCCACCCTGCGCCTGCTGGAGACGGGAACCGTCGGGCTGGCCGCAGATCTCCCGAGAGAAGGAGGGCAGCGCCCGCGGCAGGACTGCGCCTTGGCCCAGCCTGCGGGGACTCAGACGCCGCGGGCAGAGGCTGAACTAGGAGGTCCCAGACCTATGGGCTGTGCACATCGAACTGAGTGCTGTGCCTCGGCTCATGTCCCGGGCCCCTCAGCCAGGCCATGCCACGGCCCTCCCCATCCCGCTACTTCCCCAACAAATTCAGGCCTCTTGGCCTCCCTCCCTAGGCCTTCCACAATTCTGCCCCTCCCTGCTCAGCCTCTCCCGTCTCCTACCCTCATCCCCTTCCACAGCCCTGCCAACTCCTAGTCACACAAAGCCCAACACCCTGAGCCCTTCTCTGAGGCCCCGCCCCACACTCCATCCCCCTCCCTCCGTAGCTCGCTCTCCCCCAGCCTCACTCACTTTCACTGGACAGCGGGGGGGGGCTCACAGCTGGGGCAGAGGGTTGCAGTGCGGGAGAGGGCTTGGGGAGAGCTCTGGGAGGGGGCTCAGGGCAGGGGCAAGGGGCTGGGGTGAGGGAGGAGGTGAGGGTGTGGAGCACGTACCTTGGGTGGCTCCCAGCTGGTGAGCTAAGAAAGGCTCTCAGAAGCGGCTGGCATGTCCCTGCAGCCCCCACTCTCTGCTCCTGCCCCAACCACTGACTCTGCAGCTCCCTTTGGCTTGGCGCTATGGCCAGTAGGGGCTGCTAGGGGGGTGCCTACCAGCAGGAGGAACACGTGAAGGCCTCTGCCCCCCAGGTACCCAGGGACGTGCCAGACACTTCCAGGAGTGCGGGGCCAGGGCATACCAGGAGCCTTCCTTAGCCCTGCTGTGCTGCCACTTTTAGCAGCCTAAATCTCCCAGTTTGGCTTCAGTGGCCTCTGGAGATGGCGCCCGATTCCGGGAGACTCCCAGTGAAACAAGGAGGGTTGGCAGCCCAGGTCTCTGGAGCTTCCAGGAGGGCCTCCCTGTGCCTGCTCTTGCTGTGAGGAACCTTGCCTGTGCGGGCTGGGGGTCAGCTCCCTGACTCCACAACCTCTGGCAACACAAGGCTGCCTCCCGGCCTGCCCAGGCCTTGCTCGCTCGGCGAAGACGCACAGCAACCTTTGTGCCTCGGGCCTGTTCTGCTCAGCAGCCGGGAGCGCCCAGGTTCCCTGTTCCCAAAGGAGAGGTACCCCCAGAGTCCTAGCTTAACTCGGGCTCACCGCTCTGTTACACACACAGCTGCGAGCTGGCTGGCTAGACAGACAGACAGAGAGAAACTAGAAAGAGTTTATTGTCCAAGAGCAGAGACTGAAGTGTTCCTATTGGGCCACTGGAAGCCAACGGCTCCTCACGAAATAAAATCACAACACTCTTGCTAGAGCTTTAATTTAGCTCACGGGACATTCCCGTCTCCTCCGTGGGAGCTACCCCAAGTCCTTTCCTCAGCCAGCATCACAGGCTTTCAGTGGTGACCTTACACGCCCCCGTTGGTCCCTGTGCCCCTGTGGGCTCCCTACTTCTGCCAGTGGCCATGCAGATCCTTGGTGCCTTCACCAAGCCAATGGGCTGCGCCCTTCCTGGCCCTGCTTCCACCCCTCCTCCAGCCCCATTCCACTGGGATGGCTGCAACCTGCCGGAGCGGGGGGGCAGCTGGAGAGGGCTCCTGGCATTTCATTGACTTCAGCAGCCAGGGCCCACAGCACTGCTCTCTCGCCTGCTTGCCGGCTCCTAGGTAACACACTCACCACCCTTTGGCATGCGGATAAGGAGCCAGGTCTCCTATGCGCATGTCCGGCACCTTGCACAAAGGAGCTGTCCCGCTGGGCGGGCCCTCTGGGACTGCAGTTCTGGGGGCACCACAGCTGAGGTGGCTTTTGTGAGGAAAGCGGGGATTCAGTCTCTTTGTGCCCGGTGGCAAATGCAGTGAGTTCTCCACAGGACTAAGGCTTCGACTCGTAAGCCATGGAATGAATTATTGGAGCATTCACCAGTAAATCTGTTTATTGTTAGTCAAAATTCATTTTAAAGTGGGTCTTTTAAGGAATTTAGCACCCAGTGTCAGACTGTTGTTTGTACCGTATGATCTCAGTGCATTGACTCACAACTTGGCAAAGAGGTGAACCTCAAGCAAATCTGATATAATGGCTAGTTTTGGAAACAGATTTTTAGGGTTAATGGTCATTTTTTCCATCATTTTTAACATCTGAAAGCAGATGTTGAGGGATAATGTTCTTCAGAGAAAATCAGGAAGACTTTCCGTCTTTCAAAATAGCCACTGTCTCCTATTGGTGTCGCTGGGATGCAGGTCATAGGCTGCTGTCAGTGAAGATAGCCTTCCCAAAATGGACATCACCTTCCATCACCCTCCAAGGAGGCCACAGACTGCTCAAAGTAAAGATGGCCGCTGCCCCCATTCGTAGGATCTCCAAATGCTCTCCTCTACATCCTGGCAACATAGGTGGCCACCATAATCCCTGAGGGCAACTTGGCTTCACTTCCATTCGTAGTCATGGGAGGCAATAGCCACCAGTCATGAGAACATGGAGGAAGAGGAGCTGCTGCCCTCAAATTCTTCTGAATCTCATCAAAAGTGCTGATGAACTTGCTGAGTTTGGGGCTCATAATAAAACTTTGAAGTGGCCACATTTGCCTTGGTCTGGGATTTTATTTCAGCCTGTTCATGGCGTTCAGCTCAGTGGTTCGTGGCATTAAAACCTACAGAACAGCCCCACAGAAAAACTCGGGGTGGGATTGAGGCTTTGAACAGGTTTGCTCCTGCGTCTATTTCCCACCCGGTGCAGAAGTGTCTGTCCGTCTCTCCCAAGCCCTCTCGCAGAGCTGTGGGCCGTGTGCAGCAGTGGAGTGGTGGGCTGGAAAGATGTCCAGCTCTGTGGGAGACAGCAGGTAACCTCCAGACAAAGCAGTGCCCTTCCACCCAGCTCTTGCATGCAGCCCTGGACGCACCCCTGACACTCCCCAACCCTGACTCTTACAGGAGGCACCAGGGGTTCAACCACCACAGAATCCCCCTGGACAGTATCTGACAGAAAACAGAGCCCCGGGCCATTCCAGCGCATTCCGCAGCACCCTGGAGAGGGAGACGGCAGCGGGTTCACTTGTTATCGTAGGTAACGACACTGCAGGCTCGCAGCCATCGAGCTGTTTTCTCCCTTGCCACACAGGGCTCCAGCAATGACAAAAAGTTACTCTGTGAAGCACGTGTAGCCGGGACTGACCAGCCTCCTCGCAACAACCAGTTACTTGCAGTGTAAATTATAACGGGATCCCTCTCAATGTCTGCCCCGGGAATCCAGAGCGCCTCTTACTCACTGTAAACAGCAGCAAAAAACACAACAAGCCCTGGTTTGCAAGACTGTTTTATCAGCAACATTCTTGTGAGCAGAAGTCCAGGACTACAAACACGCCACAACAACCATGTGAAGAATTTGATAAGGCTGAATTGCATCTGTGTACATCTCTCTCCTGGCTTTTCTCCAGCGGTATTTAAAGTTTTATGGTGGGACAGGATTGCTTCATAGCGACGGCACAGGCCATGGCACTGACTGTGTTTACTTCCACTTGAACCCTTGCTGACCAGGCAGGAAAGCATAGGCGGCTTTGGAGCACCCCGGCCTTAGCGGCAGCGTAAGCTGTGTCTAGTTCCCTCTTGGAGATGCAATAGGAAAAGAAACTGAGGCGCTAAAAGACGAGTCACGTTAACAAAACCGCTGTGCAGACAAGTCACAAGGCCCTTCCCAGTGACATGGGCATGAGGCAGTAGAAGCACCACTGAAATCCACAAAGTCAAACCAGGGCGAGCTAGTGGAGAACCAGCCCCAGAGGGTCTGGAATTGCCCAGAACATCGGGTCGGGCACAGCACCTCAGCCCATGCGGGAGCTCTGAGAAAAGAAAGGGTCAACGCTGACCTGCAGGCCAGTTCTCTTGGAAAGGAGTAAGATTGGCGGTGTGTCTAGGCAGGCCCTAACTGCTCTGCTGAATGAAGGCCATTAGCCTACGTCCAGCCAGGGTCACTAGGTGTATTCCTCACCGACAGGGGAGGATGTGATTTCCAGCTCCAGGAGACATGCCCAGGCTAGCTCTGACTGCACTGGCATGAGCAGCTCACCCCCCGAGCACACACCTAGGCTGCTGGATGGGACCCTACCTGGGCAGACAGCTGCTCATGCTGCTAGGACTAAACTTGTGTTTTTAGCGCGCTAGCTCAGAGCTAGTGCAGTGTGTCTGCGTGAGCTGGAATTACCTGGCGTGTGCCCAGGCATCCCAGCCCTGGTGCACGAACAAGGGGCAGCCTGTGGCCGTGCAGGCCACCCTCCTGCGGAAGTTCTCCCTGCTGAGTGAATGGCTTTGGTATTTCCATGTCTGTCTGCTCCCCTGGTGCTAGGTAAGGCTGTAACTCCCTCCCAGCAACCACCGCCACGAGCAGGCACCTCCCGCAGGCACCGCGGGGAAAGGAGCGCGTCGCTTTCATGCGATGACGACAAATCCCCGTCCCTAAGCCACATTCCTCTCCGCCTGAACCTGCCGCATGTGGAGTCTGGTCACCCTTCCCGGAGCTGTGCCTGCCTTCGCCACGCCGCTGCCACGCTGCCATTCCGCCTGGGGGAGCAGTCCGGGCCTGGTCTCCCTCTGGCTGAGCATTCATCCTGCAGGCTGCGTGGCAGTGGGCCGAGCCAGGGGCTAGAATTCAGACCTTGCTGGTGCCCAGCGGGCAGGGAGTGTTAGGGGCCCGGGAAAAGTTGCTTTTCAAACAAAACACTCGTGTCTTTCAGCCATGCAATGAGAAAGCCGGGGGTGGCTGGTGTCAGGCTGTGAGTTACTCTGGGGCTCCGCCAGTGCAGGGGGTCCCAGGGCAGTGGCCGGCTGGGGTCTCCGAAGAGAGGTGGGATTTACTCCGCGGAGGAGGGGGACCAGGCAGCACCGGCACTGCTGTCAATCAAGGCTGTGCCCAAGACAGGCTGCAGCATAGTTTGGGGAGGGGTGAGGCCCGGCCTCCAGCTGAGTGCCCATGGCATCACTGCTGAATGGGGCAGGTTGCTCTCGGCACACACACTTCCAAAAGCACGTGGACCCAGCCCCCGGCGACACCCTGCGGCCCGTAGCCACCCTGAGGGCTGGCAGCCCAGAACCGGCACTGCAAGGTGGGTTTCCCCACTGATTCCAGGCGGGGGCTGCTCACCCGCTGCTCCACGCCTGGATGCTCCCCACTGATGCCCCCTTTCCCCAGGATAAAAAGAGGGGAAGGTGACAGACAAACGTCTGCTTCCTGACTGCAAGTCTCTTCCCCTCCCTACTACGGGGGAGGGATAGCTCAGCAGTGTGCACATTGGCCTGCTAAACCCAGGGGGTGAGTTCACTAGGGATCTGGGGCAAATCCATCAGGGATAGTGCTTGGTCCTGCCGTGAGGGCAGGGGACTGGACTTGATGGCCTCTTGAGGGCCCTTCCGGCTCTATGAGGGTCTGTCTACACTAGCTCCCTAATTCAAACTAGGGAGGCTAATGCAGACATCCAAGCTTGCAAATGAAGCCCAGGATTTGAATATCCCAGGCTTCATTTGCATGTTCCCAGGCGGGTGCCATTTTTAAATCCCCTTAGTTCGAACTGACCGCCCATGGCTACTGTCCCCTGAGTTTCACCGACTCCGAAGAGCCTGGGGACTCCGCGATGGCTAAGCCCTGCAGGGAGCGTGTGTGACGTAGTGGGGGGAACTTGCTAACTCACTGGCCACTGTCTGTAGCACCACCGAGCAAGACAGGCGATGAATCAACCTGTCTGACCAGCTGACCCCATGGAGAGGAACAAAGGAAGCTGGAGGCTGCCCCGGCTGGGGGGCAGGGCTGGAGGAGAGGGAGTTAGTTTTTGTCTGGGAGCATGGAGGAAGCAGCCTCAGTAACAGGCTGGGGGGTTTAGAAGCTGAGACCCCTGCTGCATCTCAAGGGGGGCTGAGGCATCCTAGGCCTGCCCTGGAACCTGATGACATCTGTGCTGGGCTGTATCCTGGAGAGGCAATAAACCACCTCGATTCTACTGGCTGGCGCAGTCTGTTCGTGCCATTTTGGGGGTGCAGGAGACGGGGGACCCCCAACGCGCCGTCACACTGCGTGTCCTGCTGGTGCTCTGTTCACACAGGGAGCAGCCCCATGGGAGCCGCGCAGTGCGCAGTGCGCTCACTGAGGGTTGCATGCAGAGTTCAAAGATGCAAATGCTCTTTCAGTCCTGAGCAGGGAATTGTCACCTGTCTGGTTGCACCAAACATGGCACCAGGGATGCTGCAGAGCTGAGCCGAACCCCCATTCCAAGGGCCTCGAGCAGGAGCAGCCGCAGTGCTCAGGGAAGTGCAGGGGCTGCATCTGGCCCTGTTTCAGGCCGGGCACAGGGGGCAAGAGCTGAGGCCACTGGGGCACTCGCCAGCTCTGGGGAGGCCTGGCTCTGCAGAACAGGTCCCATCGTGGCACGTGATCTTGGTGAGCAGGCTGCATTTTTTGGTGGAGCTGAAGCCTGAGCAACTCTGAAATGGGCCAGGAGACCCAACTATCGGGCTGCCCAGCAGCAAACTCGGCAGCAGGGCAGGAACTTTCCACCCACGTCTGGTTTCATGGGCAGTGCCTATTTGCCAAGCCAGTCCTGAGAGCGGGCGGGGTGAGTGTGATGAGTTTCCTGATTCCACAATTGGAAAGGGGGTTGGAACTGGTAGAGCGCTCTGAGCCCACAGCTTCCACCTGGAGCGTTTCCTTTCCCACTTCAACACTGCAGATTGTAGTTTATTTTTACAAAAAGCAGTGTGTAGAGATTGCCATGAAAACAGCACGTTTGTAAATGGCCAGGGCAGAGCAGTTGGACGCCTTCACCTGAAGTTTGTTCTCAGATTATCGGTTCAGGAAAGCGCTTGAGGAACTTTCTTCTTCTACCTGAGGGTCTGTCTACACTACCCCCCAGTTCGAACTCGGTGGTAATGTAGGCAACCGGAAATTCAAATCCCGGGCTTCATTTGCAAGTGCGGTTGCCTACATTACCCCGCTAGTTTGAACTGGGGGTAGTGTAGACAGACCCTGAGTCAGGAAGTGAAAAAATGTTGAACTCCTCAAAACTCTGGGAGGCTGGAACCCCATTTCCTGCCCCCCGCCAGCAAACCGCCAGCAGCCTGCAAGGCCAAGAGAGCTCTGGAAAGCTCACTGCAGTGTAATTACCCGGGTGATTTCATAACCGCGCTTCTCCAAATCCTGGAAGGCACCAACCACCCCAAGCTTCTGCCTTCCCCCACAGCTCCCTGTGACCAGCCACCCTTTGAAATGGAGCCAGCCGGGGCTTTCGGAAATACTTGAGATTCAAAGCCAGTGGGGCTGAGTGATTTATCCCTTTTTTGTAGAAAATCTTGCATCTGGTCTGGGAATCTGCCAGGGCAAATCTGGGTCCATCAGGGACACTAAGCCGTGAGCTAGAGTCTGAACTTTCAAGCTGGCCAGTGCTGAGCACGAGTGTTAGCTAGTTGCTGAGCCCTGAAGCTCAAGCATGGAACCAGGATCCCAGGACGGCATGTCCCGGAGGCAGAGGGGACGCCATGTGGGGTGCATACAGACCTTGAAAAGTCTGGGGGCCCATGCCCCAAAGCAAATGCTGCTTCGGGTGAGAGCTCTGCACTGTCATGGCAGGACCCTGCCCCCATGACTCCCAAGACCAAGTGCTCCAGCAGTAGCACTGGCGGGTGCCCAGTACAGCCTGCCTGCAGTTCCTCCAGGTGGGGCAGGGCTGCAGGGCAGATCCAAGGGAGGGAGTCGGCTTGCGGATGCACTGAGCTGGGGCAGCCCGGAGGCATCCAGTCTGCAAGGCCATTGGTCAGCGAGCCGGCACTGGCCTTCCCTGCTCGCCTTTTCTCCAGCGTCTCCTGCCCGCCCATTCACTCAGTCTCCCAGAGACCGACCTGTGGAGCTGTGGGCTGGCAGAATGCTCAGAGAGGCTCAGGGAAGCCCACAGTTACCATGGGCACTGGCCTGGTCTGCTGTTCTACTGTGGGAAGCCTTTCGCGCCATGGAGACACCACGCCTCTGGGCTGGGCGGGAAAGCAGACAACCTTGCATGGGGGCCATGGAAATGAGCATAGAGGCACGTCCACCTAGGACACTACATTGCAGGGAAGGGCCAGCAGGATGCAAAGAATCCACCTGACTTCCTGCCCGAGCAATCCAAGCCTGCTCCTTCCAGAATGAGCGGGATAAGGAAGAAGGAGCCAGAGAACGGCAGGGGAGGGAGAGGCAAGGCACTGAATTCACTAGCCACGAAGGAGGGGTCCCAGGGTTAGTGAGGGATCAGGGCACCTGCAGACCTTTGCCCATAAGTTGGGCGTGTCCTGGTCTCACCCTGCATGAGTGTGAGGCTAAGGGCTCGGCTGGGGATCTGTGACCAGGCCTCACCCACACCCCCGCTGGCCAGCAGGAGGCCCTGTGCCTGCTCTCACAGGATTCGGGGCACATTGGGTCTGAGTCAGGCCTGCTGCTGGTAGGGCCCCATTAGCCCATCACTGGGTCCTGGGCAAAATATGTACATAGGCCCCAACTGGCTCATGAACACCAGCCAGCCAACATGATGGGAGAGTCGACCAGCAGTGGGGTCACCCGCAGGAGGAGAGAGCCCTCAGCTGGGACAGGAGAGGCCCTGGTTCAAGTCCCTGCTCCTCAGGGCACTGCTCATGGGCCCCTCTCCCATGGGCACAACTCCCCTTGGCAGAGGTGTGCTGCCAGCAAGAGGGGCTCCAGGCCCGGATCCCCCAGTGGAGCTGCACAGGTGTTGTGCTGGCATGTGACCCCCAGTTAAACGCCCTTTGACTGAGGGGGTTTTGCGGGGGGAGGTGGAAATGTTTCCAAGAAGTTGATTTACCTGATGTTCAGGTACCTCCCTGATCCCTGGTTTTAGGCAGAACAAATGAAATTGTTGGAAAACTGTTGGTACTAGCCAGAGTTGTTGACTCGAGTCCCATGACTTGAACTCGAGTCCGACTTAAGTCGCCTAGGTGACTCGACTTGGGTTCATTGTGTGTGACTTGAGACTCGACCTGAGACTTGCTAATTTTGTTAAATCGACTTGGTGAAAAAATTGTCCGAAAATGCCGATATTGACGACTTGTACAAAAGTGACTTGACATTTTTTAAATGAAGACTTGAGACGTGACTTGGGACTTGACTCAAAAGTGACTTTAGGGACTTGAGACTCGACAAGACTGGTACTAGCAGAGAGATCGCGCAACAGGCTGAGCGCGACCGCGCTTGGCCTGCGTTGGGCAGAGGCTTGTGAGTTCTGGAGGGCGTGTTCTGCGGCTCCAACGTGCGCCGGCACTTTGTAAACACAGTTGGTTCGAGCTGCAGTGAGTGAACAATGTGGAATGTTTTGAGGCCAAATCTGCCTTTAGAAAAAACACCCTTGAGCCAGTGCTACTTGATGGCTCTGCTGTCGAGACACAACCTCCTGGCTCAGAAATCAAGGAGTCCAGAACACAAACTGAACATTAAAATGTTGCATCTGCTCTCAGTGCAAAAAAACCCCAATTGTATATACAGTGAGAAGCCTTCCTATGCTGGTGGTCTCCAAGCCGCAGCCCGGGATTTCTGGCTCACTTGGTCTATTCTTCAAAAACATTAATAATCATAATCCATATAAAACTGTCATTTTGGTTCAACATGGACGTCACCAAAGCCTGACTAATTTCTCAGAGATTTAGTGGCCAGCTGAAGTGAGTCTCATTTTTGTAAGCAGATGAAGTTTGATGGAATGTCTTGTCATCACCCACAAGTCTTCCCTGGAAAGATGAATCAGATCAGCAACTTCCAGACATGGGCACTCAAAATAAGACAGTGCCCAGCGAGTGCTAGTTCTGTGACGCTTCTTAATTCAACACATTGAGCTTTGGACCCACAGGAGGTGTGCTGACATGGGTCTCCCTTAATGCCGCTGTGGCAGGTTGGTTACATTCTGCCCTCCCCCACCCTGCCGAACCCCCAGTGCACAGTGCTAGTAAAGGATCCCAGTGTACAGTGCTAGTAAAGGATCCCACAGTGCACAGTGCTAGTAAAGGATCCCAGTGCACAGTGCTAGTAAAGGATCCCACAGTGCACAGTGCTAGTAAAGGATCCCAGTGCACAGTGCTAGTAAAGGATCCCACAGTGCACAGTGCTAGTAAAGGATCCCACAGTGCACAGTGCTAGTAAAGGATCCCAGTGTACAGTGCTAGTAAAGGATCCCAGTGCACAGTGCTAGTAAAGGATCCCACAGTGCACAGTGCTAGTAAAGGATCCCACAGTGCACAGTGCTAGTAAAGGATCCCAGTGCACAGTGCTAGTAAAGGATCCCACAGTGCACAGTGCACAGTGCTAGTAAAGGATCCCACAGTGCACAGTGCTAGTAAAGGATCCCAGTGCACAGTGCTAGTAAAGGATCCCACAGTGCACAGTGCTAGTAAAGGATCCCAGTGCACAGTGCTAGTAAAGGATCCCAGTGCACACTGCTGTCCACCAATTTCTCCTCTGGGAGAGGTGCCTGCCGCCCGTGAATCTAGCTCAAAATTGCCCCGTTCTTTATCCTTTTGGCCACAGCAATCCGTGGGAAGCCACGTGAAGTAGCAGTGTTCCAGGCTGCGTTTCTTCTGCAAAAAATGCTTTGTCTGTAGAGCTTCCCTGGGGCAAGCCATAGCCCAGGCCGGCGAATGGAGGAGCGGGACGCCCCAGAGCTGGTGAATGAGCACCATGCAGCAGGCCACCTCCGCGCAGCACTGGGGGACCTTGTGCCCTGCTTGGTGGGGGGACCAGGGGCGGAAGGAGGAATTGCAGAGGGCTGGAGTGGTGAGGCCAGCCCGATGGAGCCTGACGGAGCCCGGGCATGAAGGGGAGGTGGCAGAGGTAGCAGAAAGTGGGCCCAGGGAAGGAGGCGAGACCCTGGTGAGGACACCGATGTGTGCAGAGGGCCTGGGGCTGTCGGGTGGGTGGCAGGCTGACGCTTGGCCCGACTCCAGCCTGGGTGCGGGGTGAGTGTAGCTGGGGGGGAGCACGTGGGCTCCATGGCTCTGGGAGAGGGGAATGCGGCTCCCCTGAGGCAGGGACGGGGGGCCTCAGGCCTCTCTGGGAGAGGAGCTTTCCTGACGACCGCCCTTCGGCCTTGCCAGTGTTGGTGTCGGAGGGGGACTCAGGCTGGCGGCAGCTGCCTGGGGCAGGAAAGTGGCCAGGACCCCGGGTCCCATTAGAGCAGTGGCTCCCGTGAATGGCAGCAGCAGAAGGGGCAGTGCAGTGTCTGAGGCAACCGAGGGGCCCGGCACAGTCAAGTAGCACCCGCTGCAGCCCGGGGCCGCCAGGCAGAGATTGCCCACAGGGCGGGTGGGAGGTCGGGAGAGACTGTGGGACTGTGTCTAGGAGCTGGGAATGTTAGCTTGAGAAGGGGTGGATGGCATGGAGGGGTGGTGCCAATGAGGCAGTGAAGGGATGGTTCCAGTGGCAGAGTGGGGGGGGGTGCCAGTGGCACAGTGGAGGGGGGTGCCAGTGGCAGAGTGGAGGGGGGGTGCCAGTGGCACAGTGGAGGGGGGTGCCAGTGGTGCAGTGGAGGGGGGGTGCCAGTGGCACAGTGCAGTGGGGGGTGCCAGTGGCAGAGTGGAGGGGGGGTGCCAGTGGCACAGTGGAGGGGGGTGCCAGTGGCGCAGTGGAGGGGGGGTGCCAGTGGCACAGTGGAGCGGGGGTGCCAGTGGCACAGTGGAGGGGGGGTGCCAGTGGCACAGTGGAGCGGGGGTGCCAGTGGCGCAGTGTGGGGGGGGGTGCCAGTGGCAGAGTGGAGGGGGGGGGGTGCCAGTGGCAGAGTGGAGGGGGGTGCCAGTGGCACAGTGGAGGGGGGTGCCAGTGGCAGAGTGGAGGGGGGTGCCAGTGGCGCAGTGGAGGGGGGGTGCCAGTGGTGCAGTGGAGGGGGGGTGCCAGTGGCACAGTGGAGGGGGGGTGCCAGTGGCGCAGTGGAGGGGGGGTGCCAGTGGCGCAGTGGAGGGGGGGTGCCAGTGGCACAGTGGAGCGGGGGTGCCAGTGGCGCAGTGAAGGGGGGGTGCCAGTGGCAGAGTGGAGGGGGGTGCCAGTGGCAGAGTGGAGGGGGGGTGCCAGTGGCAGAGTGGAGGGGGGTGCCAGTGGTGCAGTGGAGGGGGGGTGCCAGTGGCACAGTGGAGCGAGGGTGCCAGTGGCACAGTGGAGGGGAGGGGGGTGCCAGTGGCAGAGTGGAGGGGGGGTGCCAGTGGCACAGTGGAGGGGGGTGCCAGTGGTGCAGTGGAGGGGGGGTGCCAGTGGCAGAGTGGAGGGGGGTGCCAGTGGTGCAGTGGAGGGGGGTGCCAGTGGCACAGTGGAGGGGGGTGCCAGTGGCA
This sequence comes from Pelodiscus sinensis, assembly GCF_052426305.1. Taxonomy (NCBI): domain Eukaryota; kingdom Metazoa; phylum Chordata; order Testudines; family Trionychidae; genus Pelodiscus; species Pelodiscus sinensis. Next base: position 30,079,994 of record NC_143071.1, read on the forward strand.
GAGTGGAGGGGGGTGCCAGTGGTGCAGTGGAGGGGGGTGCCAGTGGTGCAGTGGAGGGGGGGTGCCAGTGGCACAGTGGAGAGGTGCTGCCACTGACGCTGGGTCTGGGAGTGCTGAACATGCAGCAGCACCCCTGGCTTGCGGTGGTTACAGTTTGGTTCAATGGCTCTCGGCCCCCCCATGCCCTCCCCCGTCCTGCCGAACCCTGTCAGTGCCCCCGGCTGGTGAGGTACCCAGGAGAGGGCAGCCATGCTGCTGTGGAGTGGGAGGGCCAGAGCCTGGGGCTCAGAGAGGCCTGTGTGTGGGCCAGACAGTTTTCCTCTGGCAGGTGCAGTTCTGATGGGCTGTTCGTGGGCAGGCGTCCGCTGAGCTGGTGCTAGGACCAAGCAGAGCAGGGCTGCCGAGGCCCAGAGAAACTGGTGGAGTGGGGAGGGTTGTTAAGGTGGCCAGAGGGGCTGGAGGTGAAGTGGGGCGAGGGGCCAGGGCAGGGACGGGAGGGGGCGAGGGGAGAAGTGATGTGGGGCAGCTGTAGGCTGGGACCCAGAGATCTCGGTGTGGAGGAGCTGGAGTCATTGATGCTGTTTTATTCTGACTTCCTTATACAGTAAATTGTAATTGTTCCGGATCGTTTTGTATCAAACCCGCTTTTATCACCGACTCGATCTTGCACTTTTCTATTCTTGTTCTCCACAAATGCCCTTTTTTAGCTTTCCTCATCTTTTCCTGATGGGATTCATTAGGGGCCAGGGCTGATTCTTCCTGGCACTCAGATTCACTTATCATCTTGGGATTTTTTGGACACCGCTTTGTTGAAACATCCTTGCGGATTTTGCTGCAACAGTATCAACTGTTCCTGCCGATGTAGAGGGCTGCAGACCCCAGAGTGCACAGAATTCTCACTTCGGGCTCCAGGCTGAGGATCAAAAGGGTTCTGAGATGCGCCCACAAACTCAGGTGCTTATTTGAAGCAGACCTGAACGATCACTTCCTTGGGGCTGCAGAATTGGCCAGGATGTCTCCTAAGAACCAACTTTCTGCTTTTGGCCTTGCTGAAGTCAGGAGATGAGTGTGTCATTTGAAAGAAAAGCAGTTGAACTAGAGCCGGTCAAATTCGGCATCCAGGAGAATATATTATCTGCAAGCAGGCTGTGCGTTTTGCAGACGTGCTTCTTATTCCTAATTGCTCAGCGCATACTTTCTGCACCCACGTTTTAATCCAGGGATTGTTTGTCAAGTGGTTGCTATTCTTGTTTGCTAATCACGAGTCACTTTGTGGCATGCGATTGGCAGCTTCTGCAGGACTCCTGGCCTGGTTTCTGTTACCTGATTGGCTTGGATAACCTGAGCTTTCTAAAGATGCAAAGTCTCTTGTTCTGGGTGAGATTTCCTAGCTATTCCATGAATAACTTTTGTGTTCCCAGTAGACGGATTCACAGCCTGACCAGCCATCCTCGCCCTCCAAACATGCCTGGCCTATCAGAACAGCAAGTGTCACCATCTCAGTGGCCATCAATAGAGGGGCTGCTGGCCCACTGCAGACTGCCAGCTTTGCACATGTTTTCCCAGCCCCTGAGTTCAAGATTTGCCCCGTGCTCTGACTAGCCAGATACCCATGTTCATCACGGCATTAGGAGTGTTCATCATTTGCAGATTAGGAAAAACAATTTCCCTAGGCTGGTGGGGGAGCCCTGGGCGGGGTTCCCTAGGCAGGGGGTGGAACCTCCATCCCCAGAGGTGTTTCAATCCCAGCTTGACAGAGCCCTGGCTGGGCTGATGGAGTTGGGTTGGTCCTGTTGGGCAGGGGGCTGGACGCGACGCCTCCCACCCGCCCTGGGGTTCTATGCCAAAGGAGCGTGGCTGAGTTTGCCCTGGGCTGTGGCAGGAGCCCCAACCCCATTTTCATTTCACCTGACAGGCTCCCCCGTGTCCCCAGAATCTGGTAGCATCCCTGGGGTGCTGGCGACAATCCTGCTACCTGCAGCCTGGCTCACTAGCGCAGCGGGCCGAAGGGGGGGCGTGAAGACGGAGGAGCTACCCGGGGCGCGCCTTTGTCTCAGTGTCTCCAGCACACGCAGAGCTGAGTGCATGTCTCTCCGCCCCTTTGTTGGTCCCAGGAAGTGTCAGCTGATGGAGGGCTCTTCTGTGGCTGGTCTTTTCTAGAGCTGCCTCTGGAGCTCTGTTCTACTGGGAGCCGTCTCTTCAGGCCGCTCAGGCATGGTGATGAGCAGTGGGACCCGGCAGGAGCCCGCAGGCGAGAACAATGCCCCGCACGGGAAAGAAGCAAAAACTCACCACGAGAAAGGTGCAGATGAAGCAAAAGACTTAACCATCCCCACCAACGTCCAGCCGCCCCCGCGAGCGGAGAGGAACGGTGAGTCCCTTTCTCGTCTTGTCAGAGAGCGGCTGTGCGCGGCGACAGCTGTGGAGAGCGGCCAATCCCGGGGGGGTGACGTGGGCTGGGCACTGGCTAGTCGGGTGCTTTGGAAGCTAGTGCTTTAACTCGGTCAAGAAATGGGAGAATGGAAACTTCTCCAAGTCCAGTGCTTCTGTCAGCCTTAAATGCTAGCACCAGCCTGGCCCACACCCAGAATCCCTTTGCTTGCTCTTCCCTGTACGTTTTTCAGTTCTTCTGAGTGGGGGTGACCAGGCCCGCAGGCAGTATTCCAGAAGGGGGTGTACCAGGGATGTACAATGGCTATCGAGAACTTCCCACAGTGATTCCAAGTGATTCTTGAGTGGTAGCAGCTACCTTAGCCCCACCCTTTTGTATGCACAGCTTTCCAGTGTGTTACTTGGCATGTAGCAGCATTGAATGTCATCTGCCATTTTGTTGCCTACCCACCCAGTTTTGTGAGATCCCTTTGCAGCCAGATTTGGACTAAATTATCCTGAGTGATGTTGTGTCATCTGCGAACTTTGCCACCGCACTGCTTACCCCTTTTCCAGATCATTTCTTCTGGGAGAGGCATTTTTATCTTCTAAGATGGCATAAACCAGTGGTGTGCCGACTGAAGGATGGTCCGTTCCCCCCCCCCCACCCCAGCGGGTGCCAGAGGTTCTCTGGAGAGGGTGTGAAGAAACTTCAGCCTTTTGCCCTTTCAAAAACAGACACACAAATATCATCTTTCACAGCAGGCTTCAGAGCCCTGCGGTGGAACCAGGACCCACTCCCAAAAGCGAGAGCAAGACAAACACTCAGCAGAGACGCGGAGCTGGTGGGAGTGGAGCGGTTCTTGTACGGTGGGACTCGAACCACATGACCACTCCAGCCAGCCCAGCTCTAACGGCAGCGCTGCGAACAGTCAGCGTGGCCAGAGAGGGGAGGCGTGACAAATCCTGTGAATGAGAAGATTTACTGAGGGTAGTGGGCTCACCCTGAGGGCCATGGGGTCACCAGGTCACTGAGGGCCATGGGGTTACCCGGGGTCACTGTGGGCAATGAGCTCGCAGGATTCCTTGAGGTGTCAGTGCTGGCAGGGGGGTGTCCTCAGGGGACTGCGAGGGACTATATACAAGCCATCCATAGGACATGGGGGCAGTTAGGTGCCCACCATTCTCAGACCCATTAGTGAAAGCCACAACGCAGCAACCTGCCTCTTCAGGCACCTCAATCCCTTTAAGAATCTGGCCCTACATCACTTTTGGAAATGGGACCTAGGCTCCTAAGTCACGGGGTACTTTGGGAAGCATGGCTCCTTGCTGGGAGCGGGATGTTGGCCATATGGCTAGCTAAGCTCATGATGTACACCTCCCAGCAGCACCCCTCTGCTCCAACCATGGCCCTGAAGGCACAGCGGCTCCGACCTTGCAGGCGTTTTCCCCAGAGCACCGCCAGGGCCAGGAGTCACCAGCTGTGACAGACACAATGTTTCTGCAAAGCATGCAGAAATCTACAGAGCACATGCCCCTGTTTTGGCTGCATGTGCCTAGGAACTTCCCCAGCCCTGCGCTCTGCTCAGAAGAGGGCCACAAAGGAGTCAGACAAATCCACCCCCCACCCATGTACTACAGCACTCACTCTCCTTGCACTTGGCCACAGACATTGCACTGTCAGTTACACCGGCACCTGCAGGCAGCAAGCCGTTGTACACCTGCTCAGCCCACTGTTCCAAACGCCCATGTAAGCCACACCCTGCTGGCGGGGCTGGTGTCCCCTCTAGTAGCGCTGGTAGAGCTTCATGCACTAGGCTCCAGAGGTCCCAGGTCCAGTCGCACCTGCAGCCGACGGGGCCTGTTGGTGTTATGCCAGCAATTGCCATCATTCATAGCCCCTGTCCTCTCCAGCTTCCATGGGCTGCGGAGAGGAGAGAGGTCCTGTTCCCAGGGGCTGCAGAGAGGAGAGGGGCCCTGTTCCCAGGGGCTCCGGAGAGGAGAGGGGCCCCATTCCCAGGGGCTGCAGAGAGGAGAGGGGCCCCGCTTGCAGGGGCTAAGGAGAGGAGAGGGGCCCTGTTCCCAGGGGCTCCGGAGAGGAGAGGGGCCCCGTCTCCGTGGACTCCAGTGTCTCCCCCATCTCTTCTCCAGCCCACTGCAAGTCGAGGTGGATGAGTCTGTGCTTCTCCATCTTGATCTGTCTGTTGCTCTTCTGTCTGCTTCTGTGGCTGTAGGTCAAGGGTTGAGCTGTGACTTGTAGGAACCAGGCCCTGCTGGTTTTGTGTGAGATTGATCAGCCTCAGGACCTGTGAGTGATGCACCCTGTGCAACAGCTTCCTGAGGAGTGCTCAGTGCACGAGGAGCTGGGTGCATTCCTCCATCAGGAAGGGAAGGCAAAGTCTCAGGTGCAGATTTGCTTTCCCTTGTGCCCTGCCCTTCCCTTTCTGGTCAAGCCACAAGCGACCACACACGCTCAGCGGCATTTTGCCTAATTGTGCAGAACGTCTTCCAGGCGGGGTTTCCCATTGCACATTCTGGAGAGAAAGGCGGTCGGATTCTACTGTGTATTTGTCTAGTGAAACAGACCCTCGGACCGCCACACAACCTCAGCCCCCTGCAACAGAGGAGAATTTGGAACTTCCCATCTGGTTTGCGTTTAGCATAATGTGCAGAAAGGTTGCACATTTTCAGGGACCTTGTTTATAAGTAGTAGATTGTACAACAGTTTATTACACAAATGAGGCTTTTTATTGCTGAGCTTTGTTGCGCTGCCAGTTGGTATAAAGAACATAATGTGCTTCGTGGTCCCAAGCAGGGAAAGTCAGAAAGCTTTAAAATCTACTCCAGCTATCAGGCATTGGAGAGAGGGTAATCAAATCCAGAGTATGCCTGCCGAGGTAGGTCAGGGCTGCCTTGCTAGTGGTGCCTTTGAATCCATGGCAAAGTCCCCTCCACCCCCGAAATCTTCACTGACTCCACACGAGCAGCCCGCCCCGTGTGTGTGTTTCTGATGAAAGCTTTATTGGAATCCATTACGTGTGGTGATTAAGCTCCTTCTGACCCCAGTTCCCCAGGTAAGAGGTGTCTCTGCAGGAAGATTTTCCAAATTAGCTTTAGATCCAAATCCAATCAATATTGCAAACAATGTACCAAATCCATGTGATGGCTAATCCCCAAAGAAATATCAGCCTGCTGTCTTGAGCCTCACAGCCTGGCTAGAACGCCACTTCGCACTGCGTGTACGAACTGAAAGAATTCCAAGAATCCAGTGATAGAAACTGTATTTTTAGAGCTGTGAGTGACGTGAGACTGAAGCGCTGCAGTGACTAAAGATAGCCCCAGTCAGTTTTTCCATGATTTATCACAAGAATGTTTGCAGGGAGTCACAGGCACTGAACGCTGTGATAGCAGCACATACATGCTGGCATGTTTCCAGGTCAAGTCATTCATAACATATTTGTGACAGAACAAAATTTCCAAAATAAAACGTTGAACTGACTCTCATTTGTAGAGGCACCCGGCAAGCCACCGAGAGGTCATTTATTTCCAGCACCTTTTCTCTCCTCGGCCATAGCCAGAGGGGCGTTCAAGCCACCTGCCTGCAGGTTCCGAAATCTTCTGAAATTCTGCTCCTGGGAGGACACAGATGAGACTGTGGCAGGGTGGAAGGAGCCATGGGACATACTGATGAAAAACCCGAACAGTGTAAAATGGGCTGGCGCAATGAAACGGGTGAAGCTGGCTAGCCGACAGGTGCCGCAATATAACGGTAACCAGGAAATCATCGTGGGGTCTGTCAGGGATCCGTTCCTGGCACTATGCTACTTAACACATTGCTCAGCGACCTGACAGCAAGTGTGAACCCATCACTGATAATGTTGGCAGAAGTTGGAGAACTGGTGCAGGCTGAAGAGGGCAGAGCCGGGTCGCTTGGTAAACTGGGCACAAGCCAACACGCTGCCTTTGAATGAAGGTAACGATCCACCTGGAGCACAGAACCTGGGCCACGCTCAGAGGATGCAGCCCAAAGCCCTTTGCCGAGGTTAATGTGCACAAGATTCATAGATTCCGAGGCCAGAAGGCACCACCGGGATCATCTAGGCCATGGGTTCCCAAACTGGGATGCGTGCCCCCTGGGGGGGCGTGAAGAAATTCTGGACGGGGTAGGGGGTGAGGTAACCCAGCCTCTCCCCTTCCCCCCCATCAAGTTTTGCTGCCCTGGCAGTTCAATTTTTTTGGGGGGGAGGCTCAACAAGTTTTGCTACTATTTGGGGGGGGTGAGGGTTTTTCAAAAATCAAAAACGGGGCACAATGCCAAAAAGTTTGGGAACCACTGATCTAAGCCAGGGCTACTCAACTTTGGAAATCCTGGAGGCCACAGTGATACTCACAGCGCATGCCAAGGGCCACAACTTAAGTGTGGTTGCATAGACATGCAAATATATATGCAAATATATGCAAATAGCTTCTTTCACACTGATGGGCATGAATACAAAGGCAAGACTGCACAATACACAGGCCCAATTTAAGTCAGTTCTGCTGATATTAATAAAATGCACCATTTACCCGCTGTGTGCCCACATGACAGCACTTTTAATGAGCAATGACAGTCCAGGAATGTAACTACTTGAACGCACCTCAGCAGAAGACCATTACAGTGACTGTTTGTTTGTTTTGGCTCCCGCGGCAGGCTCCGTGTTGAGCCCCACGTAAACCCAAACCGCACTATGGGCCACAAACAAATCCGTGGGCAGCGTGTTTAGTAGCCCTGTTCGAGGCTGACCTCCTGCGTGTCACCCGCCCCACGTTCCCAGAGCGAGCCCTTTAGTAAAACGTGTCAGCTTGATTTACAGTGATCAGGGATGGAGACTCCGCCATGACGCTGGGCCAGTCGTTCCAGTGGGGAACTGTGACGCCCTGCCTTGCAGCCAGTCTGCATTTGCTGATTTCAGTGGGGGGTAACCTGCAGCCCGTCGGGGTTATTTGTGAGGCTTTTGTTACCGTGGCCTATGCAGAGTTGCCAGATTCTGCTGGTTTCTGTCCGCACGGAGTTTTCCTACCGGTATCACTAAAGTGACACACACGTAAGGCCTGGGCCCAGGAAGGGGTGTGTGCGCTGATTGCACCCAGCATGGCTTGTCCGAGGTGTGCGTCCCTCTGCTGCGGTTCAGTCGGCACGCCCCACAAGTTCCAGGCAGCAAAACTACCCTGACCCAAGACGCCGTCTTGGTGACACCAATCTTGTGGCCACTGGGCCATTGCCCTTCTCTGACCCATCACCATTTTGTCAACATCCATCTTCAGCTGGGGACGGAGGGCTCCTGCGGCAGTCACATGGTTCCAAGTGCAGGCGCAAAATGTCTCTCTGCTCCTGCTCAGATTTCCCTTGTGCCCTTGTTAGCTGCTTACTGGCTAGGAGCCCAGAGCGCTGCCCAAGTCCCTGCTTCCCAGGAGGGAGCACCCCGTTGGGTGCCGCTGGCCGATAGTCTGTGTTCCAGGGGATACCTGGACACTTCACTGCAGGAAAAGTCCATTTACCCAGCAACCCCGACTGCTCCATCCTTTGCTAATGTTGTCCGTGGGGATTTTATGTTTTCTTCTAGTTCATTATATAAAAAGATTAAATAGGGAATGGCCGAGAACGTCCGATCACTTTGGGTTCCCCTAGAAATACCTCCCTCTACAATTATATTTTAAGAGCTATTGGGTAGCCAGCCTTCTCTCCTATGGAGGGGTGTGTGTAACAGGGACCGCTCACCAGAAGGCACCTTCTCCTGCTACCTCTATGAATTACCTGAGTTGTTGCTGGCTCCGTGCTGAGCCTTTTCCTAGCTCCGTGCTGAGCTGGTTCCCTGGCTCCATGCTGAGCCTTTTCCTAGCTCTGTGCTGAGCTGGTTCCCTGGCTCCATGCTGAGCTGGTTCCCTGGCTCCATGCTGAGCTGGTCCCTGGCTCCGTGAAGAGCTGGCTCCCTGGCTCCGTGAAGAGCCGTTCCCTGGCTCCGTGCTGAGCCGTTCCCTGGTTCCATGCTGAGTTGTTCCCTGGTTCCGTGCTGAGCTGGTTTCCTGGCTCCATGCTGATCTGTTCCCTGACTCCGTGAAGAGCTGGTTCCCTAACTTCGTGCTGAGCCGTTCCTGGGCTCCATTCTGAGCAGTTCCCTGGCTCCATGCTGGGCTGGTTCCCTGTCTCCATGCTGAGCCTTTTCCTAGCTCCGTGCTGAGTTGGTTCCCTGGCTCCATGCTGAGTTGGTTCCCTGGCTCCATGCTGAGCTGTTCCCTAGCTCCGTGCTGAGCTGGTTCCATGGCTCCATGCTGAGCCTTTTCCTGGCTCCGTGCTGAGCTGGTTCCCTGGCTCCATGCTGAGCCGTTCCCTGGCTCCATGCTGTGCTGGTTCCCTGGTTCCATGCTGAGCCGTTCCCTGGCCCGTGCTGAGCTGGTTTCCTGGCTCCATGCTGAGCTGGTTTCCTGGCTCCATGCTGAGCCATTCCCTGGCTCCATGCTGAGCTGGTTACCTGGCTCCATGCTGAGCCGGTTCCCTTGCTCCATGCTGTGCTGGTTCCCTGTCTCCATGCTGAGCTGGTTACCTGGCTCCATGCTGAGCCGGTTCCCTGGCTCCATGCTGAGCTGGTTCCCTGGCTCCATGCTGAGCCTTTTCCTGGCTCCGTGCTGAGCTGGTTCCCTGGCTCCATGCTGAGCTGTTCCCTGGTTCCATGCTGAGTTGTTCCCTGGTTCCGTGCTGAGCTGGTTTCCTGGCTCCATGCTGATCTGTTCCCTGGCTCCGTGAAGAGCTGGTTCCCTGACTCCGTGCTGAGCCGTTCCCTGGCTCCATACTGAGCCATTCCCTGGCTCCATGCTGAGCCGTTCCCTGGTCCCATGCTGAGCCGTACCCTGGTTCTGTGTTGAGCTGGTTTCCTGGCTCCATGCTGATCTGTTCCCTGGCTCCGTGAAGAGCTGGTTCCCTGGCTCCGTGAAGAGTTGGATCCCTGGCTCTGTGTTGAGCTGGTTTCCCGGCTCCATGCTGAGCTGGTTCCCTGGCTCCATGCTGAGCTGGTTCCCTGGCTCCGTGAAGAGCTGGATCCCTGGCTCTGTGCTGAGCCGTTCCCTGGCTCCATGCTGAGCTGGTTCCCTGGCTCCATGCTGAGCTGGTTCCCTGGCTCCGTGCTGAGCCATTCCCTGGCTCCATGCTCAGCTTGTTCCCTGGCTCCATGCTGAGCTGGTTCCCTGGCTCCATGCTGAGCTGGTTCCCTGGCTCCATGCTGAGCTGGTTCCCTGGCTCCATGCTGAGCTGGTTCCCTGGTTCCATGCTGAGTTGTTCCCTGGTTCCGTGCTGAGCTGGTTTCCTGGCTCCATGCTGATCTGTTCCCTGGCTCCGTGAAGAGCTGGTTCCCTGACTCCGTGCTGAGCCGTTCCCTGGCTCTGTGCTGAGCCGTTCCCTGGCTCCGTGCTGAGCCGTTCCCTGGTTCTGTGTTGAGCTGGTTTCCTGGCTCCATGCTGATCTGTTCCCTGGCTCCGTGAAGAGCTGGTTCGCTGGCTCCGTGAAGAGTTGGATCCCTGGCTCTGTGTTGAGCTGGTTCCCTGGCTCCATGAAGAGCTGGATCCCTGGCTCCGTGCTGAGCCGTTCCCTGGCTCCATGCTGAGCCGGTTCCCTGGCTCCATGCTGAGCTGGTTCCCTGGCTCCGTGCTGAGCTGGTTCCCTGGCTCCATGCTCAGCTTGTTCCCTGGCTCCATGCTGAGTGGTTCCCTGGCTCCATGCTGAGTGGTTCCCTGGTTCCATGCTGCACTGGTTCCCTGTCTCCATGCTGGGCTGGTTCCCTGGCTCCGTGCTGAGCAGAGGCTTCCTGGAACTCCTGCCAATGGGGTCTGGCTGGGTCTGTTCCCTTGCGTTTGTTGTGGGTGCTCATTTCCCAAGCGCTCCCTCATTGTGAGCTCAGAATGGTTGCACTTATCGGAATCAGTCCCGGTGACCAGAGATACATCATTTTCCAGGAACATCAGGCACGGCGACATTTTGCACAGCTGGTGAATCCTGCAGCAGCTTCTCAGGCTTGCACATGAGGAGCTGGGGAGCCTGGCTCCCATCGGGCACAGAGCCTACCAGGGAGGTGACGTTCCAGGGGAGACATTCTGAGTTACGGTTCTGAGTTACCTGGGAGAGCTCGGCCAGGTCTGGCCTGAATCAGGCTGGACCCAAGAGCACTGCCTGCTGGGTGCAAGGGGATCTTCCTTCCCAGGCTCCAGAGTAGCAGCAACATCTCTGTGCAGCCACTGGCACGACCCTGAGGCTGCAGCTGACCTGTTGTTCCTGCATGGCTGCTCCACGGAGTGTGTAGCAGGACTGGTGGAGTCATGCACCTCCTGCCCCTTCTCCCCATCCCACCACGCTGTGCCTGGCCATGGTACGTAGGGCTTCCTGCTAAGCTGGGGGCTGCAAGGGGGGTCATTGGCTTGGCACAAATCCTGCCCTTGCTGGCATTGCAGTACCACATGATCCTGCTGCATGTGGAGCTCTCCAGAGCCATGGAAAGGGGCAGGATCCAACTCCTCCCCAGGCTCCCTTCCTGCTGTGGCTTCACGCAACTCTTGGAAGCAGCAGCATGTCCCCCCTCCAGCTCCTCTACATAGGAGCAGCCAGGGACTCCACACTCTGGCCACACGCCGGCTCTGCAGCTCCCATTGGCTGGGAGCTTTGGCCAATGGGAGATGCAGAGGTGGCGCCTGCAGATATGGGGGCATATAAAGCCCCCAGCCATGCCTTTGCGCAGGTGCTGGAGAGGGAACGTGACCCTGCTTCTCGCAGCTGCTTAAAGCAAATGCCACCCAAGCCTCGCCCTGAGATGTTTCCACACCCAATCCACTGCCCCAGTCCTCAGCCTCTTCTCATCTGCTAGACCTAGCCTGGAGCCTCCTCCTGCACCCCAAAAGCTCTCATCCCCAGCCTAAACCCAGTATCTGCACCCCCTGCCTGAAATCTCACCCTCCAACTCCCTGCCCCAGCCTGGAGCCCTCTCCTGCGCCCTGAACTGCTCTGTTCTGGCCTCACCCCAGAAACCACATCCCCCGTCCAGAGCTTGTACCCCTCCTACAGCCCAACACCCTGCCTCATCCCACACCCCCGTCCAGAGCTTGTACCCCTCCTACAGCCCAACACCCTGCCTCAGCCCATACCCCCTCCCATGCTCTGAATGACTCAGCTCCACCCCCCCCAGCCTGGAGTCCCTCCTAAACCCCCACTCCTCATCCCTGGTCTCACCCAGAGCCTGCAGGCCCAGCCGGAGCCCTTCCATGCCCTGCACCCCACCTCCTGAGCCAGCCCAGTGAGACTGGGGGTGGAGGATGGAGTGAGCAGGGGGCAGGGTCTCAGAGGAGGGGCTGGACAAGTGGCTTCGGTTTTGTAGAGAAGAAACCTGGCAACCCTGTGGTCACTCCACTGGGACATACATGCCAGTCAGGCTGCACACCAGCGACCTGTGTGGTCACACTAAACCACAGAGTATTCCATAGAGAAGTCCCAGCTCCCACGGTGAGGAAAACAGACAAATCACACCAAAAATAAACACAAAGACACAACTTCCGGCTCCACATTTCGGTCTAAGCTGACTTCCCTGTCTAAGTTGGGTCACCGCCAGCCTCGGAAGAGGTGTCCTGGGAACCCCCATCCCAGCAGGACCCCAGTGTTTCCTGGGGCACATCTGCATTGCAGCTCCCCTCAGCTTCTGGATACTGTCACGTCTCACCCTTCTCAAGGGTTTGCAGGTTTTCCTTTGTCTCAGACTGTGGTGAGTCGCAGCGGGGGGAATCCCCTCTTCTCTTCTCTTCTCTTCTCTTCTCTTCCAAGACTGGGTTTTCTATTCGGTTTCAAGTTGTTCCAGTGTTTTCGCTGTAACTCTCGTGGGCCGTGGTTGTCTTTTCCTCTTTGGAAAATGGGTGGATATTTGAAACCAGTGTCATGTAAACAGCTGGCTTGAGAGGAGCCCACTTCCTGTGAGAGGTACTTGGACGTGTAGGACTGGTCCTAAGCAGCCGCTCTCCATGCAGAAGTGCCTGATTCCTACCAGGGCCTGCATGCAGGTCTCATGATGCCTGTTAAGAGCAGAACATTACAGGCTTCCATGCTGCGACCGTACCTGGTCTGCTGCTCTGCCCAAGAACACTGCGGACACTTTGGGGTCAGCCCCGCGGTGTCTCCGTAAGGGCTCTGAAGAGTGTGGAGTGAGATAGCTGGGCTCAGCCCCCATCCCCGCCCAGCTGGAGGGCAGGAAGGGAGGGGAAGCAGGTGTTACTAGACGGGAACATGGAAAGGAGATTCAGCTCCAAATGAAGCAGCTAAGCTGTCTTGGGCAGGGAGGGTTTTCTCAGTCGTGTGGAGCCAAGAAGGGGCAGCAAGAAGTCGGTCTGTGTAGTTTCTCCGATGTGGGCTCCTCCCATTATTAAACATGCTGCAAGTTCTGCCAATGCCACTAGCTGTCAGCCGTCTCAGCACCTTGCTAGCCCTATCGCCCACAGGTGTGGTGCTTTCCTGCACTGGCCGATTGTGCTCTAGATCCACAGGCTCACTGAGCTTTGACGTGGTAGCCTGGTACCCCATATTGCCCCACCGCTGGGGAGTGAGAAACAACCCCCCCCCCCCCATGGGTGCTCCCTGAGTTCAAAGGTTTGCTGGCCTGGGAAAGACCCTGAAATGTAGCTGTTGAGTGAGAAAAGCCAGAATTTCCCTTCTCACCATAGAATGGTCAAGCAAGGGGAACGATCCAGCCTTAGCCCCACTCCCCTGTGGATGCTGGCCAGGGTGCCACAAGCAAAAGGGCCACTTGGGTCTTTTGCACCCGCTGGACTTGGGAGGAGTCAGCAGGGCCAGAAGGGCCTAGAGAGCTTGCGAACAGGAGCAGCGAACGGGAGCTTGGAGGGGGAGGTTAGAGGGCACTAGTGACTTCTGACCTTCTTTAAACATAACTTTTATAATCTATATCCTAGACATTTAATAAGCCCAGTTTAGACTTAAACTTATTCATAAGAAAAATGGAGACAGAAGCCCAGCAGCAGAGTGGGGGCTATCCTGTTTATTGTGTCGAGTGTCACATGTATGATTACCTGCCCTGTGGGCGGGTGGTGTATGTGTGCACCCGTTGCAAGGAGTTCCTGACCCTCAGAGACCGAGTTCGGGCTTTGGAGGACAGGGTGGCTGAACTGGAGGAGCTAAGGGAGGTAGAGAGCTATGTTGATGAGACTTTCCGGGACACTGTAGTACTGTCCCACCTCCAGTCTGAGAGCCCCAGTGTTCTCAAGGAGGATGAAAGTCTCAAGGGAACAGAGCATTCAATGGGAGCAGAGGGAAACCATCCCGTAGTTGGGACCCTCCTTCCAAAGGATGTTGCGGTATCCTCTCGCACTGAGGATACCTCTGAGGGGGAGGGAATGCTAGTTAGGAAGAGGCAGGTGTTAGTAGTGGGTGATTCGATTGTTAGAAACATCGATAGTTGGTCACTTGCCTGCCTGGTGCAAAGGTTGCGGATCTCTCGAAGCATTTAGATAGACTTATGTGTAGTGCTGGGGAGGAGCCGGTGGTCGTGGTACATGTCGGTACCAATGACATAGGGAAGGGTAGGAGAGATGTCCTGGAGGCCAAATTTAGGCTGCTAGGAAAGAGACTGAAATCCAGGACCTCTATGGTGGCATTCTCGGAAATGCTTCCAGTTCCACGCGCAGGGCCAGGTAGGCAGGCAGAGTTTCAGAGTCTCAATGCGTGGATGAGACGATGGTGTAGGGAAGAGGGGTTTGGCGTTATTAGGAACTGGGGACACTTTTGGGAGAGGGGGAGCCTATACAGGAAGGATGGGCTCCACCTAAACCAGGGTGGAACTAGATTGCTGTCACTAAACATTAAAAAGGCCATAGAGCAGTTTTTAAACTAGGAGATGGGAGAAAGCCAATTGGTGCAGAGATGCACGTAAATTGGATGGAGACTTCTCTTAGAGGAGAATCCATTGATAGCAATTCTCTAAGCTGTAGTCAGAAAGAGAGGAGGGGAAAGGAGAGGGATGGCAGGAGACAAATCACTTGATCATTGTCTTCGGTCCACCCTCTCTGGGGCACCTGGTGCTGGCCACTGTCGGCAGACAGGATACTGGGCTAGATGGACCTTTGGTCTGACCCAGAACGGCCGTTCTCTCTGCTCTCATAAGAACATCGGAAGGAGTAACAAGGAGAAGCAAGGCCCTGTGGAGGAATTCCTACAATCAGAATCACAGGCGATGCGGGTTGGAAGAGCTACCAGGAGGTCATCTAGTCCATGCAGGACTTAAAGCGGGACTAGCCCCAATTAAATCATCCCAGCCAGAACTTCTAGGGAGGGAGAGTCCACCCCCTCCCTAGGGAACCCATCCCAGTGCTTCACCACCATCCTAGTAAAATAGTTTGTCCTATCTCTGACCTAGACCTGCCCCACTGCAACCTGAGCCCATTGCTCCTTGTTCTGCCACCGGCCCCACTGAGAACAGCCTCTCTGGAAGATGATCCCTTGGTCCCCTCTCTGGCTTGGCTGCAGAGCTCTTTGGCTCTCAGCAGAGAGCAGACACCTGCTGTCCTGAAGGGCGTTACTACAGTGGGATCCCCCTTCAAGTAGTTGAAGGCTGCTATTAAATCCCCCCTCGCTCTTCTCTTCTGCAGACTAAACAAGCCCAGATCCCTCAAGCCCTCCTCGGAGGTTCTGTGCTCCAGCTCCCTCATCATTTTTGTTGCTGTCCACTGGACTTTCTTCAGTTTGTCCTTCTCCTTTCACTAGTGGGGGAGGAAAGCAAAACTGGACGCAGTACTCCAGATGTGGCCTTACCAGTGCTGAATCAAGGGGAATAATCACTTTCCTCAATCTGCTGGCAATGCTTCTCCTCATGCAGCCCATATGCCGCTAGAGTTTTTGACCACAAGGGCTCACTGTTTACTCTTATCCAGCTTCTCATCCACTGGAATCCCCAGGTCCATTTCTGCAGCACTGCTACCTAGCCAGTTGGCCCCAGCCTGTAGCAATGCTTGGGATTCTTCCATCCCAAGGGCAGGACTCTGCACTAGTCCTTGTTGAACCTCATCAGGTTTCTTGTGGCCCAATCCTCCAATTTGTCTAGGTGACTCTGGACCCTGTCCCTGCCGTCAAGCATATCTACCTCTCCCCCTAGCTTTGTGTCTTCCAGGAAGTTGCTGAGGGTGCAATCCATCCCCTCATCCAGACCATTAATGAAGATGTTGAACAAAACCAGCCCCCGAACCAACCCCCATGACACTCTGCTTGATGCCGACTGCCAGCTAGATGCTGAGTCTTTGACCATTACCCATTGAGCTCAATGATCTAGCAGACTTTCTATCTTCCTTACAATCCATTTATCCAATTCATACTCTTTAACTTGCTGGCAAGAATATTGTGGGAGACCATATCAAAAGCTTTGCTAAAGTCAAGGTACATCACATCCACCGACTTCCCCATGTCCACAAAGCCAGTCACCTCATCAGAGCAGGCGATCGGGTTGGTCAGGCTTGACTTACACTTGGTGAACCCATGTTGGCTGTTCCTGATCACTTTCCTCTTTCCCAAGTGCTTCAAAATGGATTCCTTGAGGCTCTCCTCCCTGATTTTTCCAGGGACTGAGGAGAGGCTGACTGGTCTGTAGCTCCCTGGCTTTTCCTTCTTCTCTTTTTAAAAGACGGGCACAACATTTGCCTTTTTCCACTCATCCAGGACCACCCCCATCATGTCAAGTTTTCAAAGATAATGGCTAATCACATCAGCCAATTCGCTCAGCACCGGGGACGAATTAGATTCGACTCCACAGACTTGTACATATCCAGCTTTTCTCAATAGTCCTTACCCAGTTCTTACACTATTGGGGGCTGCTCGCCTCCCCCCAGTACTGGGCTGGCCAATGCAGCCGTCTGGGAGCTGACCTTGTCCATGAAAACCAAGGCAATTAAAAGCATTGAGTACTTCAGTTTTTTCCACATCATCTGTTACTAGGTTGCCTCCCCCATTCAGTAAGGGTCCTACACCTTCCCTGACCTTCTAGTTGTTGCTAAGAAACCCTTCTTGTTCCCCTTCACATCCCTTGCTAGTTGCAATTCTAATTGTGCTTTGGCCTTCCTGATTACACTCCTGCTCGAGCAATGGTTTTATACACCCTCCGGTCATCTGGCCAAGTTCCCACTTCTTGTCAGCTTCTTTGTGTTTAAGCTCCCGGAAGAGTTCTCTGTTCAGCCAGTTCAGAAGGCTCTGCAGACACGGGCTAAGAGGATCTATAACGGAGAATGGGGGGCGGTTCCTTTCCTGGCATTGGCAGGGTTAAAGGCAGAGTCCTAGTGTAACTCCACTGGGGCAGCAGCAGCAGCAGCAGCAGCAGTGAAATCGGCTCCTTTGCTGGGAAGCAGAAGTGACTCAACATGATCCATTCTCTCCCTTCTGTTGATCCGAAGGGGCCAGCCCAGCAGAGCCCTCGTCACTGTCAGGCTTTGCTCTGCCGTGGTTCTGAGGTTGCTCTCACCTCATTCTCCCCCCTTGGCTGGATGGGTCTCATTCTCCGCACTGCTGGGCAATTGGGAAGTCAGTCAAACCCGGCTGAAAATCCATTTCTCTGCTATCAAGTGTATTATCCGCCTGGCGTGTGCCCATACAAATATTAAAAATAGCTTCCTAAGTTCCACTGTGAAAATCACTAATAGGCTCAGACTTGTGTGTCGTCTTCCATTAAGACACGGGAATGCCACGCTTTAATGGGATGCTGATGCAAAGCAATGAGCAACATTTTTGGAAAAACACAATCCTATTATGCGAAGATATTTTTGCAGGGAAATGTTAGAAAAGAACCTTTGCTGGTATGTCGTTTGTCCAACTCAATAACCATCATTTGCATCCTGTCAGGCTTTGGTGCTGGTGAAAAGCAAAGCAAGAGGTGGGGGCTGGGTTTGCCTCACCTGCTCCTTCCCTCCCCGCTTGCCAGGCCCGAAGATGAACACTGTTTGCTACAGAGAGGCCTGGGGCCACTTCCTGGCCATGCCCGGCAGCATGTGAACAGCCATGCAGGCATTCCCACCTGGACTCCAGAGTTCAAGCTCCAGCTGGAGCAAGAACATCTCCCTGGCTATTGTAACACCATAGCGTGTGTCTCTGACCTGCCAGGGACCTGCCTTAGGGCCCGGCCCTCTAGACGGCTCACCAAGGGACTGGTTGCCAGTTGGGAGGTAGCCAAGACCCTGACAGTCTGTGACAGAAAAACCCAGCAATACTGAGCCCCGAGGAACATCTGCCCACCTACCTGTCGACCCACATCGTGATGCCACCACACAGCGATAGCTAAGCACTGACTTACCCTCCCATCTCCCAGGCACAGAGAACCTTTAACCCCCCTGCAGGGGGGAAGCGAAACTTGGCAGATCCCATGGCTGGCCAAGGTCAAACAGGACCAGGAGGAGAACTCAGGCCCCTCTTGTCAGCATGGGCCCTGGCCATAAGACTCCTTTCTAGCTGCTTGACTGAGGGAAGGGACAGTATCATCCTGGAAGGCTTGACCTGGGAGACCATCTCCCGCTGCCTGCCTCCCAAATCTCCAGCCCGTGGCGGGCGCCAAGGGTGCTGAAGGTGCCATGGCTACAGGCAGTCAGCTGGGCTGAGCTCCTGTGGGGCTTTTCCTTGAGCAGTGCTTGTAGATAAACCCCCAGGCTGGATTTCCAAGTGCTCAAGGGTGGGGCAGGCACCACAACCCAGGACACCTTGCTCTAAGGGGTACTGAATCTCACTGTTACAAATTCTCACCGTCTTTCCAGACTGACGAGGAGTCCTGTGGCACCTTATAGACTAACTGACATGTAAGAGCATAAGCTTTCGTGGGCAAAGACCCACTTCGTCAGATGCATGCAGTTAGTCTATAAGGTGCCACAGGACTCCTCGTCGCTTTTGCAGATTCAGACTAACACGGCTCCCCCTCTGATACTTTCCAGACTGAATGTGTCTAGCTTCAACTTCCAGCCATTGCAGCGTGCTCTCCCTTTACCTCTTTGTCCCTGGGGTAGGTCCTGGCAGAATGTGACCAAGACACCCCTTGACCTCCTCTTCGGGAAGCCATACATCCAGCTCTTTGAGTCCAACGTAAGGCAGGTTCTCTAGTCCTTAAATCATTCGCATGGATCTTCTTCAGTTCACAGCATCATTCTTGAAAGGTGTCTCCAGAACTGGACACGATATTCCACCATCAGCACCACATTCAGGTGTAAACAGCCTCTCAACTCCTGCCTGAGGTTCCGCTAGTTATGTACGTACGGGTCATGTTGCCTTCTTTGGCCAGAGCATCAGCATATTATGCAAGACCAGTCCTAAATCTTCTTCAGAGCCACTGCTTCCTGTGGCAGAGCCCGCTCCTGTCACGCTGGCCGACATCTTCTGTTTCGGGATGGGTGCTTTTCCCCATTAGAATGCAGATTGTTTGCTTGCACCCCATCTACCAAACATCCAAATCACTCTGAATCCGACCTGTCCTCTCACTTGCTATTTCCCGAACGTTTGTGTTATCAGGACGCTCCATTGGTGAGGTTTTTATGGTTTCTTCCTGGTCATTGATAAAAATGTTAATGTAGGTCTAAGAACCAATCCTTGGGGTCGTCCCTGGACGCAGACCTACTCAGTGACATTGCCCCATTTACAATCAAAGTTTGAGACCTCTCACGTAGCTGGTTTTTACTCCATTTAATGTCCGCTGTCTACATTTTATCTTGTTCTAGTTTTTCCATCAGAACATCATGTGGCACTAAGTCAAATGCCTTACATAAGTCATTTACATAAGCCTTATATATGTCCTGTCAGAGCTGTTACCTTTAGCTTCCAGTCTTATCAAAAAGGAAATCAGTTTAGTTTAACAGGATTTCTTTTCCATAAATCCATGCGGATTTGTATTAATTAATTATCTTATCTGCCTACAGCTTCATCTTCCCGGGTAATCAGTGTCACAGCCAGTGGTGTTGTTATGTGATGTTGCTACTGTGACGTAGTGGGGGGTAACCTGCTAACTCTCTGGCTGCTGTCTGTAGTTCCACCGAGCAGACAAGCGATGAGTCACTATGCAAAGAGGGTATCCCAACTGGTTTGGCCAGCTGACCCCCATGGAGAGGAACAAAGGAAGGTGGATGCTGCCCTGGCTGGGGGCAGGGCTGGAGGAGAGTGGGTTAGTTCCTGGCTGGAAAGCAGGGGAGAAGGAACTGGGGAGAGGGCTGGGATTCCCCTATCTCAAGGGGGCACTGAGGCCTCTTAGGCCCCAGTTCCTGTAACTAGATTACATCTGTGCTGGGCTGTATCGTGGAGAAGCAATAAACCACCCTCAATTCCACTGGCTGGTGGAGTCTGTTTGTGCCATTTCAGGGGTGCAGGAGACGGGGAACCCCAACGCACCGTCACAGCTACATACACAGAAGTTGCCTTATGGTTAATGTACCATAGTGCAGAGTTAGCACATGTGTAATTTACAAGGGACAATCACAGCACAAAGGCCAAGCAGAAACTCGGAGAAGACCTAAGATCAGGTAGATGACAAAGGGCCAAGTCTGTTGCTGGGCCTGTTGCACAAGCCTAGAGGGATTTCCCCCCTTGATAAGAGTGCCGAGCAAGAGAGAACGGAAAGCGCTGTCTAGGGTTTCCACCTTGAGTCCCTTGCCAACTCTGGACCGGAGGCAAATCGCAAGAAGGAGAGACATGTCCCAAATTCACCTGGTCCCAGGCTAAAGCCTCAGGCTTATTCATGCACAGGTGTAGCAGGTGCAATGAGCCAGGCGAGGCGCCGTGGGACGCTGTGTGATCAGGAAGTGACAAGGAAGAGAGAGATTTGTCACTGAGGGCACATCATGTGAGCAGTGACGGAGCATCAGCTGTGCATGGGGCCTTGCCTAGATCTGCCAGAGGGAGATGGGGATTCCCTGGGAAGGAGCAGTCTCTGTTCAAAGGGGATGCTGGAACCGCAGTCGGACTGGACTGCGCCCGAGGAAGCAGAGACGAAGGAGACGAAATCAGGAGGATCTAGTCATTGAACTATCGTCCGAGCACACAGAAAGGGGGCAGTGGAGCCAGGCCATAAAGGTGCCGTGGAGCCCTGCCTGGCCTATGTGGACAGCCAAGGGGAAGCTGGGCTGGGCGGTACAGGATTGTTTAGGAAATGCCCGATTTGCAATACTGCACTGAGCAACGCACAGAACAGTCTTCTGGGAGCCTGCCAGCTCTGGCAGGATTTACTGTTAGATCTCCAGATTCTGATACATATTCTGCCACAGGTCGCAGCAACATCGTTCAGATTGCATTACAGATTTCAGCGGAGCAGTGCAGACACGTGAGAGGCTCCGGGAATCAGCTCTAGTTCAGAGACAAATGAGAAATGTAAGCTGCAGCTGGAAAAGGGGTGACAGTCTGCAAAAATGATCCTTCGGAATATTTTAAAAACACCTTCCTAGAAGCCTGAAAAGCCAGAACGCTACAATTAAGGACTAGCATAGTCCTGTGTTTTGTTTCAGCTACACCAGACTAACACGGCCACATTTCTATCACGATTCTACAATTAAGGAGGAAGCCAATATTGGCTAAATCAACAAACGTGGTTTGGAGGGGAAGTGAAGGCAGCTCTGAAAAAAATTAAGAGTAACAGCTAACAAATAGAAGAAAGGGGAAATTGATAGTACTAATATAAATCAAGGGTTAGGCATTGCAGAAAATTGACAAGGGGACCAAAGGCGCGCAAGGAGAAAGCTATGGCAAACAGAGCTAAGTATAAGAAGAAGTTTTAAAGATATATTAGGAAGAAAAAGAATCCTAACCATAGTGTTAGTTCATTGCTCATTGAAAATGGCAAAATTATCATTAATGATGCAGAAAACGACAGAAGTGTTCAATAAATATTGTTCTATAACTGAGGATGAAAGGAACGACATGGTCTCATCATATCATGATGATAACATTCTTTCCATTTCACTAGTATGTCTGGTGGATGTTAGAAATTACGAAAGTTAGGCATTTGCAAATCAGCAGGTCCAGATAAAATGCATCCAAGAATTTTAAAAGAGCTAGTTGAGGAGCTGATTAGACAGTTAATATAAATTTTCAGTGAGTCTTAGAGCATGGCAACACTTCCAGAAAATCGAAGGCAAGCTAACGTTGTGCCAGTTTTTCAAAAGGAGAAAGAGGATGACCCAAATAATAATAGACCTGTCAGTTTGATATTGATTCAGGGTAAAGTAATTGATGCAAATCAACATGCATGTATGGCAGCGTTTCTTAAACTGTGTTCCTCGATGTGCCGCGAGGCAGTCGGAGGTGTGTCGTAGAGAACAACAGAATTCAAAAGGGGCAGGTGACCGTATAACTTTTCCCCCAACCCTTTTTCTCCCCCTGCTTCCCTGATCTATGGGGTTTTTTGCTCAACAAAAAATCCTTGGTGTTCCTCATAAACAAAATTATTTTTTGGTGTTCCTTGGTCTTAAAAAGTTTAAGAAACACTCGTCTATGGAAATAGATCCTGTCAAACAAACTTGGTATCTTTTTTTGTTGGGATTACAGGTTTGTCATGTTAATTTCATCTCATAATGTACTTAGACTTCTGTACAATTGGTACATGCAGAATTTTGATTAAAAATGTAGAAAGAGATAAAATTATCATGGCACAGATTACATTGTTTTAAAACAATCTGATAGGTGACAAAGTGTGATTGTAAATGAGGCATCCTCATCGAACTCGTGTGTCTCCAGTGGGTTTCTGCAGGGATCGGTTCTGGTCACTGCACTGTTGCGCATTTTTATCAATATCCTGGCAGAAGAAAACAAAATCGGTACTGAGACCCTTCATCAGTGTCACAGAAATTGCAGGAAATAATGATCAGGACAGATCACTGAATTAGAGCAATCTGGACCATGCCATAAAGTGGAGACAAGCAAACGCTACCTGTTTTAGTGTGGCTAAAGGTTAGTGAGTACAGCTAGAAACAGGCTGTGGGCCACACTCATAGGTGGGGGAGGGGGAGCACTCCAGCGAAGCAGAGACGCTGAAAAGGGTTTGGGAAACGATCAGCTGAACACAAGTGCCCCGTGTGACGCTCTGGCCCAGAAGGCTGCTGGGACCCTGGGATGCAGTGTCTGAGAGCAGAGAGGTGTATGAGGTGCTGGAGCAATGGCTACTGGACCCTGTGCCTGGTTCTGGGGCCCACAGTTCAGGAAGGAAGTTGGTAAATTGGGGAGGGGTCAGAGAAGAGCCAAGAGAATCCGTCAAAGGTTAGAACCCAGCCTTGTAGCAAGAGACTCAGGGAGTCAGCCGCGCTGGCTTAGCAGCAAGAGGGCTAAGGGGAGATGTGGTCTCAGCCGGCTAGTGCCTGCACAGGGACCCGATATTTAATAATCAGCGCTTCAGTCTCACAGAGACAGGCCTAATAGGAGCCGCTAGCTGGAAAGACAGACTGGGCATCGGGTGTAAATTGTTCACAGTGTCCGTAAGTCACCCTTGGACCCACTGACCAAGGGCGGAGTCTCCATCTCTGACCATTTGGAAGCCAAGACAAGGTGTTTTTTCTAAAAGATCTGCTCCAGGAATAATTCTGGAAGGTTCTTTGGCTCTACAGGGACTCAGCCTAGCGGAGCACAATGGTCCTTTCTGGGTTCAGAATTGCTGAGGTAAGGCCACATCTGGAGTGATGAGGCCACATCTGGAGTATTGCGTCCCGTTCTGGGGACCCCGTTACAGAAAGGATGCGGATGCATTGGAGAGAGTCCAGCAGGGCAATGAAAATGATCTAGGGGTAGAACACGACATGAGGAGAGGCTGAGGGATTTGGGCTTGTTCAGTCTGCAGAAGAGGGGGGGGGGTTGAGAGCAGCCTGCAGCTCCCTGAAGGGGGGTCCCACTGAGAGCCAGAGGGCCCTGCAGCCAAGGCAGAGAGGCCGAGGGGTCTTCTGTCTCCCGTCCTGTTACATGCAGCCTCTCACTAAATCCTGCGCATCTCCCAGCATTTGTGACATCCCCGAGGTGTCGGGTTCTCTCCTTGCTGCCTCGTCCCTTGTCGCCCCGCGGCGTGGCCTCGCCAAGGGCAGTGCCGTGCGACCAGCAGGCATGTAGCTTCTTAATTCTGGATCGAATCAACCTTGCGCGCTGCGAGCTGGCTGCAGCCGCTGGAGTAGCAAGGGGCACGAGCTCTGTGATTCTAGCAGAACAAAACAGACATCTTGGCACCCCCTCCTCTGACCATATATAGGCTGAACTAGCCGTAGGGATGCTGTGGTTGATCTCTGTGATCAGTGCGGCGCAATTAGGGAGCTGTGTCCCTGGGGGACATGGAGCAACCGCTAAGCTGACTTCCCCAGGGGTCACCTCCCAGGGCTGGAGAAGGGGCAGTGGGCCAGTTCTGAGAAAGGATCTGACAGTGAGATATCCAGGTCTGTGAGCAGCAAGCACACCACGAGCACCCAGCTGGCCGGGAGCCAGCCGGAGCACACAGCTCACGCCGAGCGCCCCACGCTAAGCTCACGATAGGCTCATGGAACCCAGGAGGGCAGCAACTTTGCTCCTGTCCAGACAGCTTTGGGGTCAGGGCATGCAGAGCTCCCGTAGTGAAGCTCACGCATCCTGACATCCTTTTTACGTCCGGGACAGATGTTACACAGTACAATGAGAAACAAGCTCCAGGAAGCCTCCGGCCTCGCTAATAGCACAACCGTCTGCAGCTACTTGCGCCTACCAAGTAGTTACCCTCTGGTGCTCACCAGGCCTCAGTCACGTCAGTTCCATTCGCGTTCAGCATGGCAAGGCCTCTGATGCAGAACTGAGCTCCCAACCAGTTTGGGGTACCAGCACGCACTCCCCGGTTCCTTACAGCCCCGCCCGCACGAGGCTAGCTCTGCTAGAACTGCTCCAGCACAGATGATTTTGCTAACTCTCATGCCTTGCAATACACAGGGATGTCACGAGGGAATTCTCAACCCCAGCATGCCTGGGTGTGTGGGATTTGCTCACACTTGGTTATTAGAAAAGGGCAAAAAAGAGAGAAATTGTTCATTCAATAACAAAATTGAGTGCCGGGTCAACTAAAACTTTTCATGAAATTGGGTCAAAACTGGGAAATAATTTCAACTGCCAAAAACGGAAACTATTTTAAATCAGATGATTTATTTTGCAATGTAGCGAGATTCTTTCTTTCTAAAGTGCTCAGAACTCCCCTGGAAGAGAAATAAGACTTATCCTACCCCCGGAAAGAATTGTTTGCCTTGTTTTTCATTTAGCAAGAAAAACTGACACAGTCCGGTCAATCCAAGCTCAGACTACGCCTCCCCCGGTTTCTCAGGGCAGCCACTTGACTCAGCTGGGCTTGTGATGGCTTTAGGCTCCGCAGCGAGTGCAGAACAAACAGCAGGGCAGGCAAGCGGTGAGGGCTGTGAGTCAGCACGTGAGCCTGGAGAGGGGGCATAAAGCGAAACCACAGGCTGGCCTGCTGCCCTGCCAGGGTTTGGAGGTGGATTTGCATTGGAATACCCTGTCGTGCATGTAGCACAGCGTGTTCAGCCTCACCGAAGGCGTTTTGTCTAGCAGGTGAAAACTGCCATAGTGAGGTGACTCTGGCCTGTAGACTGGAAATGTGCCTGGGGTAGGGGGATGCTCGGGAGGGGCGTCACTCAGAGAAGAGCCAGGGTT
Source organism: Pelodiscus sinensis (assembly GCF_052426305.1). NCBI lineage: Eukaryota > Metazoa > Chordata > Testudines > Trionychidae > Pelodiscus > Pelodiscus sinensis. Next base: position 30,105,036 of record NC_143071.1, read on the forward strand.
TGGGGACTGCCACGTGTTACCAGGATATGCCCGGATGGAGCTAACAACGGTTACACCAGCTGCAATGTCAGCTGAGATCCCAGCACTTCAGTCAAGATGTTTGCTTTGGAAACCTCTCCCTGAGGTTGCTTTGAGCAGGTCGCTGCGAGCAGGTTGCTGTAACTGGGTTATTGCAAGCGGGTTACTACAGCGAGTTGCTTTGAGCAGGTTGCTGCGAGCGGGTTGCTGTAACTGGGTTGCTGCGAGCAGGTTGCTGTAAATGGGTTATTGCAAGCAGGTTGCTGCAGCGAGTTGCTTTGAGCAGGTTTCCGCAAGCAGGTTGCTGTAAATGGGTTGCTGCGAGCGGGTTGCTGCGAGCGGGTTGCTGTAACTGGGTTGCTGCGAGCAGGTCGCTGTAAATGGGTTGCTGCGAGCAGGTTGCTGTAACTGGGTTATTGCAAGCAGGTTGCTGCAGCGAGTTGCTTTGAGCAGGTTTCTGCGAGCAGGCTGTCTGCAAATGGACTGAGTCCCAGGAGCAGGCTTCACAGCAAGGACTCCGCGTGGGAAAAGTGCAGTCTTGGGTGGCCAGACATCTGGTTTTTGCCCAGAATGCCAGGTGGAACAGGGATTCTGGTGGCTCCAGCCAGCACTGCTACCTTGACTGTTAAATCCTGGTCAGCGACACAGTAGGGCTGAGGCGGTACCCTATCCACCTTGGCTTCATGCAGCTCCTGACCTGGAAACAGCCAGAGTCTCCCTTCAGCTCCTGATTGGAGGTGCAGCCACACCAGCTCCATGCACTGCTGGCTCCCGTTGGCTCGGAACTGCAGCCAATGGGAGCTGTAGTGGGTGGCACCTGCAGACAGGGGCAGCCTGCAGAGCTGCCTGGCCATGCCTCTGTCTAGGAGCTGGAGGGGAATGCTGTCGGCTTCCTAGAGCTGCTTGAGGTAAGTGCCACCCACAGCCTGCAGCCCTCACACCTGCCTGTGCCCCAAATCCCTGCCCAAGCCCTGAGTGTCCTCCTGCACCCAAATTCCCTCCCAGGACAAGCACCCCCCCCCCCCCCCACATCAAACCCCTCTGTTCCAGCCTAGTGCCTCCATGTCCCCATACTCCTCAACCCCGGCCTCAGTCCTGAGCCCCCTGCATCCTGAACCTTTCATTTTGGGCCCCAGCCCAGAACCTGCACCCCAGTCCAAAGCCCATATTCCCTCCTACACCCTATTCCCCAGCTCCAGCTTGCAACCCTCTCCCACACTCTGAACTTTTCATTTCTGGACCCAGCCAAAGTCCACACCCCCTCCCACATTCCAGTCTCCAGCATGTGTTTCTATTGGTGGTGCACAACTCCTCATGCCTCGGTGCATATAATAAAATGTATTCTGCACACTGATGCAAACACTTAGAGGGGACACTGATTGCTGGTACCACAAAAATCTGTTTTCTCAACTTCACCACTTCAGAAAACAGCTGATGCTCAGTTTGACCAACCAATCTGTTTCTGAACTGACTTTAATAATCTTTCTGTAAGCTAATGTAGCTGAGTGATCATTTGGCCATATTTAAAATCAGAACCATACACCTGAAGCATGTCTTCAGTTTGGATTTCTATTGTGTTTTATGTCGTAAGGGTTTCAAAATTTTGAATAATTTAGTAGTTTTATTGTTTAAATCTTGATTGTACAGTGGGTAATATAAAATCAACTACTTCAAAGAATATCTACTTATAAAATTCCTTTGCTGAATTTGGGTACCTGAGTTCACCTGTCCCTAGCACTATTTCCTTCCAAGTGTTTCTCTTTCGCATAAGCTTAGGCATTCTGATTATCTCCAGCTTTCAACTTTTCTGGTAGATTTTGTTCCCAGAATGAATTGTCTCTTTCACCTGATCAGATGGACTGAAATTAATCATTTTCAATGGATATAATTTTCATCTGCCCTTCTGTTGCTCAAATAACTGATGAATGCCAAGTCTGAACAGATTATCTAACCATGTTTAAAGGCTTTTCAACTTTGTTCAGTACAAAGAATGAAACTTTTTCATGAGAATGAGCTTCTACGCCCCTAATACAAAACCTCGTTTCAGGGTCTTTCACTGCATCCCTTGAAGTGCAAAACCTCTTCACTGAAGGGCATTTTTTCAGTGAGGTCCATATAGTGGCCTCACCACCAAGACCCGTCTATACTGCAACAAAGCACTGCCAACATCATCGCTTTTCATCTGTAAAACTTTCATTATTTGGGGTCTTTTCTCACACACGTCCTGTCACGTTAGTGGAGTTTAAAGGTCATTGCTGCGCCCATGAGGGGGGGTTGCCCCAAGAGTCTGTACAAAGGGGCCCTGTGAGGTGTCACGTGAAAGCTCATGTTCTACTGATTCTGTGTCTGCTATCCATGTACCTGTATGAAGTCTGTGTGTGGCGGTATGAACATGGACTCCGGGTTGATGCTGGAAGATTCTCAGTCTGAGGCAGAGCAATGGGCCAGGAATGTTCGTTCAGTGGCTGTGCTAATTAGCGAGGCCCCAGGGACAATGGATCTCTAGGTGCCACAGACACATCTGAGGAACGAATCTGGATGCCTGCAGACCAGCCAGAGTAATGATGGCTGGCTTGGGGCACAAGGACAGGTCCCTGGGCCGTGTGACCCACTCCAGCTTGGGAGAGACCAGGGATGGATATAACATGCCCTGTGGCAGACTCCATTTTGTCTTGAGTTCAGCTCCTGATCCCAGATGCAGCCTTGCAGGTAACAATGAGCCGGGAAGAACCCTGGACCCATCCTGGCATAAGATGTACACCGGAGACATTCCTGCTAAGAGCCTGTATCGAGAACTGGGAGATTCGATGCGTGTAACGTATTCCCCTTAACAATCTGACTCTCGTGCGTTTCTTTCTTTTATTAATAAACCTTCAGATTTTAGATTCTAAAGGATTGGCCCAGCGTGCTCTTGTGGGTAAGATCCAGAGGTAAATTCATTGGGACCCATGGCTGGAAGAACCCGTTCAGGGTAGGTGAATTGGGTTCTATAATCCCTCACCTGTGTGCTAGGTCCGAGGCTGATTGGGACACGGAGAGAGCTGGGGTGTCAGAGGGGTTTTGCTCATGAGGCTTCTGGCTGGCCAGACTGGCAGCTGAAGCACTTGGCGTTACTGGTTTGTGGCCGGTTTGGAAGGTCTCCGGTCTGGGGCTGTGAGGAGCCCTGAGTCTGAGCAATTTGCCCTGAGCGGATGCCCTCAGCAGTGCCCAGGCCCGGCCCGGCCCGGCCCATCACACTCCCGACAAAACTTTTACCAACAAATATTCAATGCAGACATAGCCTAAGTCTTTGTCAGGCAAGATAATGTATGCTAAGTAGTATCCTCGTGTGCTTCTTTCTTCTGAAAGTACCAAAAGCCTCGCATGGCACCAACATGCTTTGTCTTTTGAAGGCTATCAGCTGCTTCATGGTGACACAAAAAAACTTGGTGCCTCAAACTTGTCTTGAGCCTTCTTTCCAATTAGATAATCCAGAATTTGTGAACACTTCATCTGTGCGCTTAGTCAAAAATAGCTTGTGCTTATCAGCTGGACAAGGGCAGAAACATACCGTGTCATCACTAGCGTCTAAGTATTGGAGCCGCCGGAACGCCTGGAAGCAGGAGGAGCAGAAGAATGGCTTGTTTCCCCCACATACGCAAAGAGAAAGTTGCGATGTCTCAAGCGTGCTGACGGTGCAGGTGGCGGAGAAGGCAGCTCAGGGCCACAGCACGCAGACGCTGATACACTTTGTGCGGGAACCGCCTTCCTGCTGCCACATGCACCGTGACCTCACTTTGCTTTCATGCTTCCTGCAGCCGCTGCTTGGTGGGAACAGCCTGGAGCAGCAGCGTTGAGCGCCCACTGCTCCCGGGCGAGTGGGGCTGGCCTCTTTGCTTGATGTAGTCACTGCTCCTCCGCAGAAGGCTCTAGAGCATGGCGGATGACAACAGGGCACGGCCTATGCCTGAGCTGCTGCAAATTCACAGACCAGGGGAAGACCACAAATAAGATGGCAGCTGGAGGCCATGTGGCTCCAGCCACAATGGGACTGATGCCAAAGAATCATGTGCTGCATGATGTCTGGCCACCCCTTCCCTGTGCGCAGCGCCTAGGGAATGAGCGTGGGGGGGGGGGGGGAGAGCATGGAACAGTAGGGAAGAGCCAATCAGGAGGCCCTGGGAATTAGCTCCCGGGGAGTGACAGTTGCCTAGACCTATCCTAGGTCTTCCCAGGCAGAGGGAATCTAACACTGGCCACAGAGACCCAAAATGCGATTGAGAAAATCAGGCAGCCTGGCTGCAGGAAGAGCAGGAGAAACGCAGATGAAGATCACCCCGGCGCCAGGATTCCCCATAACGGGACGAGGGCACCTGCTTCCTGAGCTGCCTCCCAGCCAGGGAAGAAAGGAGCTGGAGCCTGCAGGAAAATTGATCCTCAGCCAGTTCCAGAAGGCAGAGAGAGGTTTCAGGCAGCTGAGACGATCAGGACTGTAGCCCCTTCTGGATATAAGGCAGACTGGGAGCTATCAGGGACGGGCCCAGCTGCAAGAGCTCTAGGAAGGCAGTGCTCCACCACTGCTATTGGAATAATAGCAAAATCTGGCTGCAACCAAATAAAAAAGCTGTCTGCACCCCACAATTACACCCCCTCCAGAACGCCCCTACGGGCATGAGAGGCGAATCATCCACAGACGCTGAGAAGTCAGTTGGGAAGCAGGGATTTGCCCATAGAGTCTCATTGGCGAACACTGTTTCGGCCCCCACCAGTGCGCACCAGGGAGAGAAAAGCTGTAGCAACCTCTTGGCCCAGCCCGTGACTCTACAAGCGTCCGGCAGAGCTAGGATTGTCGTCGTGTTTGTCAGGAACCAGGCTGCAGACACAGTTCGGAGGTGCGGTTGTGCCCGCGAAAGCTCATGCCACTGTCTGTATCTGTGTTAGTCTCGAAGGTGCCATGGGACCACTCACTGCACATGGATTTCCGTACGTCTCTTCAAACATCTCGTTGGCTCCCCTTCGACTGCTGAATCATAGAATCATAGAACCATAGATCTGGACGAGACCTCAGAAGGTCAAGTCCAGCCCCTGCTCTAGGCAGGACCAATTACAGCTAAATCAACCTGGCCAGGGCTTTGTCAAGCCAAGACTTAAACACCTCTAGGGATGAAGACTCCACTACTTCCCCAGGTAACCCATCCCAGTGCTTCCCCACCCGCCTAGTGAAATACTTTTTCCTAATATCCCCCCTGGACCTCTCCCACCACAACTTGAGACCATTACTGCAGCACTGTCCATTTCAGGCATCTGCAGCTCACAGAGGGTCGTAGTAAACTGGGGAGAGCTCAGAAAAGAGCCATGAGAGCGACTGAAGTACGAGAAACCTGCCTCAGAGCCACAGACCCAAAGCACTAGGCCCATTTAGCTTAACCAAGAGAAGGTGACGGGTGACATGATCACATGCTCCGGGTACCCACAGGGGAACAAATGATGGGTTTGAGTCGAGAGAGGTCTCACACACAATGCTCTGGGCCGAGAGAGGCCTCACACACATTGCTCTGGTTGAGAGAGGCCTCACACACATTGCTCTGGTTGAGAGAGGTCTCACACACACTGCTCTGGGCCGAGAGAGGTCTCACACACACTGCTCTGGCTGAGAGAGGTCTCACACACACTGCTATGGCTGAGAGAGGTTTCACACACACTGCTCTGGCTGAGAGAGGTCTCACACACACTGCTCTGGCTGAGAGAGGTCTCACACACACTGCTCTGGCTGAGAGAGGTCTCACACACACTGCTCTGGCTGAGAGAGGTCTCACACACACTGCTATGGCTGAGAGAGGTTTCACACACACTGCTCTGGCTGAGAGAGGTCTCACACACACTGCTCTGGCTGAGAGAGGTCTCACACACTCTGCTCTGGGTTGAGAGAGGTCTCACACACACTGCTCTGGCCGAGAGAGGTCGAACACACACTGCTCTGGCCGAGAGAGGTCTCACACACACTGCTTTGGGCCAAGAGAGGTCGAACACACAGTGCTCTGGCCGAGAGAGGTCTCACACACAGTGCTCTGGCCGAGAGAGGTCTCACATACACTGCTCTGGGCCGAGAGAGGTCTCACAAACAGTGCTCTGGCCGAGAGAGGTCGAACACACACTGCTCTGGGCCGAGAGACGTCGAACACACACTGCTCTGGGCCGAGAGAGGTCTCACACACACTGCTCTGGGCCGAGAGAGGTCGAACACACACTGCTCTGGGCCGAGAGAGGTCTCACACACACTGCTCTGGGCCGAGAGAGGTCTCACACACACTGCTCTGGCCGAGAGAGGTCTCACACACACTGCTCTGGCTGAGAGAGGTCTCACACACACTGCTCTGGCCGAGAGAGGTCGAACACACACTGCTTTGGGTCGAGAGAGGTCTCACACACACTGCTCTGGCCGAGAGAGGTCTCACACACACTGCTCTGGCCGAGAGAGGTCGAACACACACTGCTTTGGGTCGAGAGAGGTCGAACACACACTGCTCTGGGCTGAGAGAGGTCTCACACACACTGCTATGGCCGAGAGAGGTCGAACACACACTGCTCTGGGTTGAGAGAGGTCTCACACACACTGCTCTGGGTTGAGAGAGGTCTCACACACACTGCTCTGGCCGAGAGAGGTCTCACACACACTGCTCTGGGTTGAGAGAGGTCTCACACACACTGCTCTGGCCGAGAGAGGTCTCACACACACTGCTATGGCCGAGAGAGGTCGAACACACACTGCTCTGGCTGAGAGAGGTCTCACACACACTGCTCTGGGCTGAGAGAGGTCAAACACACACTGCTCTGGGCTGAGAGAGGTCAAACACACACTGCTCTGGGTTGAGAGAGGTCTCACACACACTGCTCTGGCTGAGAGAGGTCTCACACACACTGCTCTGGCTGAGAGAGGTCTCACACACACTGCTCTGGGCTGAGAGAGGTCTCACACACACTGCTCTAGGCCGAGAAAGGTCGAACACACACTGCTCTGGCTGAGAGAGGTCTCACACACACTGCTCTGGGCTGAGAGAGGTCTCACACACACTGCTCTGGTTGAGAGAGGTCTCACACACATTGCTCTGGGCTGAGAGAGGTCTCACACACTCTGCTCTGACCGAGAGAGGTCTCACACACACTGCTCTGGGCCGAGAGAGGTCTCACACACTCTGCTCTGACCGAGAGAGGTCTCACACACACTGCTCTGGGCCGAGAGAAGTCTCACACACACTGCTCTGGGCCGAGAGAGGTCTCACACACACTGCTCTGGGCCGAGAGAGGTCTCAAACACACTGCTCTGGGCCGAGAGATGTCGAACACACACTGCTCTGGCCGAGAGAGGTCTCACACACACTGCTTTGGGCAAAGAGAGGTCGAACACACACTGCTCTGGTTGAGAGAGGTCGAACACACACTGCTCTGGTTGAGAGAGGTCGAACACACACTGCTCTGGTTGAGAGAGGTCGAACACACACTGCTCTGTGTGAGACTAGTGTATCAACAACCAATGGGACGGACGGTTTAAAATACGGCCATGAGACTTGCTGTTTTAAGGCATGTTTCTGCCCGGCCATGTGGAGGGGAGAGCCCGACCTTCTGTAGAATTCACACTGGCACTTCTCTGCATTCGCTCTCAGATGTTTTGTCTAATGCTTTGTGGAGACTTGCTTGCCTTACTCGTCCACTTTTAAGATTTACATTTCCTTTTAATGGAGCCACCACAACAGCCTGCATAAGATCGTGTCCATCTTCCGCAAGGGCCTTGTGTACACTGCACTATCGAGATCCCGTGGTGGGCGCCCACTTGTGAAGGCACAGGAAGGCAGATCTCCCGGGAGGTGCTGGCTGCTTTCTCGCAGGGATGGGGACAAGCTGGGTCTGCGATGGAAGGGCAGCTTGCTTCTGTTGCAGTACGTTGCTTGGGAAAGCGTTTGGCCCTCCATCTATATCACACTCTGCTGACGAGCTTTTCAGCTGCCCTGCAGTGTGGTCAGAAAACATTTGTGTTTCTGACACGTCTTGAAATGAATCTCCCTCCCTGGGTTTGCTAAATCCCCCGGGGCCAGGTTAGGGTGGAAGCATGTCCGGGGCTGCACGTGACAGCCAGCACTTCAGATCTGGAGACTCTCGACCCAGACTGACTTGGAGACTGGCATTTTCATTCTGCATCATTTTATTTCTTATTCTTCCCCGAGATTATTTCAGGTCTGAGGCCCCAGGAAGAGCATATTCACAGCTAGAAACTGAGATGTGAAAAAAGTGAATGGCAGAGAATGTTTCTTCCCAAAAGATCGATCCATCCCCGGGTCAGCTGTTACTGACTAGGGCACTCTGGCCCCTAAATGTGCCGTAGTTTTCACAGAATGAACTATTCTTTGTGAAGAGCTTTATTTCCACATGGAGGAATGTTTACTTTCTCCAAAGCAAACCATTAAGGGCGAATCACTTCTTACCTGCACCCCTGTGCGTTCCCTCTCGTGCTGGCTCCTCGCACTCTCCGGTTCCAGTTTCACCGCATCCTGTCCAGAGCAGAAGTGCTAGCTGTGCCGTGGTCAAGCTGGGCCTGGTCCCTTTGCAGGGGAACAGCTGGCAATGTGTGAGGGGCTACACCCAGCTAGCAGACAGAGGCCCTGTCATGGCCTCTTGCCGAAAGCCCCAGCCCTGTGCAGATTGTGCAGTGGATACCAGCAAGGAAATTTCCGTCCATGTGATGAGTAGAAGGCAGGTTGGACTCGATACCCCCTGAGGTCTCTTCCAGCTCTACAATTCTACGATGATCCTAAATCCCCTGGACTTCTGGCAAAATCCCACCCGCCCTTTTCTCCGATTGTCAGTTCCTGGTAAAACAGAATCTCGTGAAACACGTTCCCCTCCCTAAGCCCTTTGTCCCAATGCCTGACAGGAATGGCACCTTTAAATCTTTGGGTCAGGGCAGGGTCCCTTGGCAGGACGCTGACCCAGGCCTCCCGCGCAGGCAGGCTGCAGTCGTATGACCCGCTGGTCCCGAAGGCTCTTCCCAGTCACAGGGCTGCCGTGGGAGAAGGGAAGCAGCAGCTTCTGACCCAGCCAGATTTCACAGATTACAGGAGTTCCCATCCGTGCTGCAAACAATCACGGGCCGCACTCACCCGTCCCTTCAGGCCCCACTGGGAAACGCAGCTCAGGGAGGCTGTAACTTCAGCAACCCAACCAAACCCCTCTGCCGCTGCCTGGGAGAGACACTCGTCCCCGAAACGTGGGGACAAAGGAAGGCAGCTGAAAACAGCCAGTCCCCAGAGCAGCAGAGATTAGCGGGTTCAGGGAAACCAAGGTACGGGCACTTGTCAAAGCATCCCCTCCACTGCATCACACACATCTCGGTCCCAGCTGACAGCGCCTCCGGCCGTGATCCCCAGCACTTATCTCGGGTTTATACTTTATGAGAAATTGATTGACTCCTTTTGCCCACAAAGTCCCATTAGCGCAGAAATGAAATATTGTTTATGGGCAACGTTGACTTCTCCTAATCAGCAGGGGCCAGTTTTATAAGAGCAGGGCATCAGTTCCTAAGGCTGCAAAGTACCTGCATTCTTGGGATGGGGAACCGAGTCTTCTGTTATTATCTTAGCTGGAAAGAGGCCTAAAGCTAAATAGAAACAGCAGGGAGCATTTTCCATTCTCTCTGCCATCGCCAGCCCCTGCCTATGTGGGACTGGCCAGGCCGCATCCTGCCCTCTGAGGGCCAGCGGGAGACACAAGCAGGAGCGGGGGGAAGAGCCATCCCCAGCTCACGGTGCCACCCCCAATCCCTCTGCATGTGCTGCTGACCCCGTGCCCCGGGCATGCTCCCCACACGGCTCGGGGAGCCTGGCCCAGGCACACCCCTGGCCTCCCTCGCCTTTGCTTTTCCATCGCTCTGCCACTGGGGCTGCTCTGCCTGGATCCCTGGGTGCTCTGCATGAGGCTGCCCCTGGCTAACTACGGCTATGTCTGCACTAGCCCCCTACTTCGAACTAGGGAGGCTGATGGAGGCATTCGAAGTTGCAAATGAAGCCCGTGATTTAAATATCCCGGACTTGATTTGCATCTTCCCGGCTGGTCACCATTTTTAAATCCCCTTAGTCCGAACTAACTGCCCACGGCTACACGTGGCAGTTAAACGTTAACTCGAAATAAGTCCTCAGTTCGAGTTAACTGTTACACCTCGTGGAATGAGATGTAACAGCTAACTCGAACGAAGTCCAACTGTCCCCCTCCCATTCTCCCCGAGCGTGCACTTTGTCCCCTTCCCACTGTCTCCGAGCGTGCGCTCTGTCCCCCTCCCATTCTCCCCAAGCGTGCGCTCTGTCCCCCTCCCATTCTCCCCGAGCGTGCGCTCTATCCCCCTCCCATTCTCCCCAAGCGTGCGCTCTGTCCTCCTCCTGCTGTCTCCGAGCGTGCGCTTTGTCCCCCTCCCACTGTCTCCGAGCGCGCGCTCTGTCCCCCTCCAGCTCTCCCCGAGCGTGCGCTCTGTCCCCCTCCCATTCTCCCTGAGCGTGCGCTCTGTCCCCCTCCCGCTCTCCCCAAGCGTGCGCTCTGTCCCCCTCCCATTCTCCCTGAGCGTGCGCTCTGTCCCCCTCCCATTCTCCCTGAGCGTGCGCTCTGTCCCCCTCCCGCTCTCTCCGAGCACGCGCTCTGTCCCCCTCCAGCTCTCCCCGAGCGCGCGCTCTGTCCCCCTCCCGCTCTCCCCGAGCGCGCGCTCTGTCCCCCTCCCGCTCTCCCAGAGTGTGTGCGCTGTCCCCCTCCCGCTCTCCCCGAGCGCGCACTCTGTCCCCCTCCCGCTCTCCCCGAGCGCGCGCTCTGTCCCCCTCCCGCTCTCCCCGAGCGTGCACTCTGCCGCCCCCTCCCCGAGAGTGTGCTGCGTCTCAGGGCGATCAATTCTGCTGGACAGATTTCATATAATCATAGAACTCTAGAGCTGGAAGGGATCTCGAGAGGTCATCGAGTCCAGTCCCCTGCCCTCATGGCAGGACCAAATACTGACTAGACCATCCCTGATAGACATTTATCTAACCTGCTCTTAAATATCTCCAGTGCTGGAGATTCCACAACCTCCCTGGGCAATTTATTCCAGTGTTTGACCACCCTGACAGTTAGGAAGTTTTTCCTAATGTCCAACCTAAACCTCCCTTGCTGCAGTTTAAGCCCGTTGCTTCTTGTCCTATTCTCAGCAGCCAAGGAGAACAATTTTTCTCCCTCCCCCTTGTGACACCCTTTTAGATACTTGAAAACTGCTATCACGTCCCCTCTCAGTCTTCTCCTTTCCAAACTAAACAGCCCAATTCTTTCAGTCTTCCCTCATAGCTCATGTTCTCTAGACCTTTAATCATTCTAGTCACTCTTTCCCTGGACCCTCTCCAATTTCTCATCATCATTCTTCAAATGTGGTGCCCAGGACTGGACACAATACCCCAACGGAGGCCTATGCAGCGCAGAGCAGAGTGGAAGAATGATGTCTCGTGTCTTGCTCACAACACTCCTGTTAATGCAGCCCAGAATCATGTTTGCTTTTTTTGCAGCAGTGTCACATTGTTGACTCATATTCAGCTTGTGGTCCACTATAACCCCTAGATCCCTTTCTGCCGTACTCCTTCCTAGACTGTCGCTTCCCATTCTGTATGTGTGAAACTGATTGTTCCTTCCTAAGTGGAGCACTTTGCATTTGTCTTTATTAAAATTCATCCTATTTATCTCAGACCATTTCTCAAATTTGTTCAGATCATTTTGATTTATGACCCTGTCCTCCAGAGCACTCACAACCCCTCCCAGCTTTCAATGAGGAGTGAAGCAAATTCCTCTCGAAAACTTCCTCATGCTGCTACTCTGGAGCCAGATTTGGGCTCTGGAAAGAGCCTGCTGATTTTCTTTTATCCCGTGAATGCTGGAGCTTTGGGTCATATGGCCAGAGGCTGGGGCACTGCAGGGAGTCACCTTTGTAGGAAGACTTTTTATTTTCCAAAGCAAAGATTGTTAAAGCTCCAGTAACCGAACCCAGCCACACAGGAGTGAGGGGCTGCCCTCGGCACCCAGGGCTGGGCCTAGGAATCACAATGCTCACAGCTTGGGAACTCGGTCAGACCTCTTACTGCAGCTACGTTCCGCTGGATCATAGGCGCCAGCTTGGGGCTGTTCAGAGGCTGGCCTTGGCCCAGGTCTAAAAGTGAAACCTCTATCAAAGCCAGCTGGAAACAGGCCTGGGCTGTGCCATTCCCAGCATCCTCGGTGAACCAGGAGTGGAAGTCCTCCCCAGGCAGCCAGAGGGGTTATGTGCCACGGGCGTCGGCTGGACCGAAGGGTGGGAAGCGTAGCAGAGCCCAGCAATGTGGCGAGGCCCATGCCAGCAGCGTGTCTCACGGACACATGGCTCCGTGTGCATGTTGTGCTCCTCCTCAGCAGCCGGCCTGAACTGGGGAATTGAGCGATCCCACCGGGGCCAAATGCTGTGATGCTCCCATGGCGCCCAGACGCTAAGACGTGTGTCACTCTCCAACCTATTTATGGAAAAGTTGTGTCCAGTGCCCAAGGCTCCTCCAAGGACGCGCCGCAGGAATCTGCACAGTTGGCCTGCCCAGGCGCTCAGCGGGCAGCTGTAACTGGAGCCCGGGTGTCTTTATGCACCACTGGAGACAGCAGGAGTCAGACGCAGACGACGCCCACAGAGCTGGGAAGCAGGAACAATGACTGGTGGGTGGCCCCCTGGAAGCTTTTGGAAACATCTAATGTGCCTTTGTACCCTGGCCAAGGCAGCGCCACAGGAATGAGGACCCAAGCCCCGTGTGCCAGGGAGCTGGTGGTGGATGCACATTCAAGTCCAGGTCACTGGGACTTTCCTTTCTGGGTCTGACGGTGGGGGAAAGACGTTCCCACCTGGACCCCATAGACCTCCGGTCAGCTGGTGTCTAAAGCACCAAACCACCATTGCGACTGGTGCTGCAGCTCTGTGGGCAGGTTCCAGAGAGAAGCCGAGGGCTGCAGGAACTCAAGTGGGGAAGGCAGATGCCTTAGAAAGGGACAAGTTCCCCTCCACTACCACAGACGTGGCCGGGTCTAGCTCAGAGCACTTGAACACGCCGGCCACAAGGAAGCCGCTGGCGGAAAGGAGCCCTGGGCTCTCGAAGCGCATCTCCAGGCCAAGAAGAGGGGAAAGCTGGTTGCTGTCCCATGCGGCTGCCTTCCATCCTCTCCCTGTTCTCCAAGCCCCATCCTCTATGGGCTCATGCGCTGTGGAGCCAGTGGCTTCCCCCTCCAACGGGTGCCTTCCCGGGAGGGCAGAGGCACAGAGCAGCATGCAGAAGCTGGCCTTGCTGCTTGCCTGGTACCTGTTTTGCGACTAACAGGAGGATTTCAGACGCCAGCACTAGCATTCCAGCACCTTCCCCCAGCAATAAATTCACTCCAAAATAAAGGAAAGTGATCCAGACCCATTGTTACACATAAACCCTGGAGTTATACAATGTCCTGCAAGCATCAGATAAAACAATAACTCAGAGAAGGTCGTAACAACACCAGCCATGTCATGAATAGCAGCTACAAGTAGCGGCCAGCGACTGATTCAGTCTAAGACTAAAGAGATGAAAAGATAGAAACGCTGTTGGCTTTAATCCTTTTGTAGTGCGTTCCAAGCAGCTGTCAAGTGCTGAAAATTCCAATGACCAGGACCTCCCAAAGGGAAATAAAACCTTCGGAATGACCAGCTTCAAGAAAACACCAGATCTGAGATGATGCAACGATGGGGAAAACACGAGTAAATTCAGACAATAAATTGGTGCTTTGCCAAGCAATGTCCTCCAGATAAGCCTGTACCAGTGCTTCAAAGTCATGTGCTTAACGAGCACTAGTTCATTAGATTAAATAAATCACTGGGGTGGATGCAGAAAGAAGCACTAAATGAGTAAATAAATCAGTCAATAAAAAGCAAAGCGCTCTAGGGAAGCAAACGCTTAACATCATCCATGCCGGTCCCACAGCCGCGCTCTCACGGCGTCCCCCCAGGAGATGTGCATTGGAAAGGCTGGTCCCCTGGGAGGGCACAAAGAAACGGGAACCCCGTGGTAACACCGAGCCTGTTGCCATAGCAGTGGGAGTGGGATAAAGATAAAGGGAGTGGATGGGAAGGGGGCATAAAACCTGTCCCCCCCACACCTCAAACAGCACGAATGCCCTGGCCAGCCGCCACTCTCTGGCTGCCCCGCTCTGGAGGCAGCGCGGCCCCCGGCAGAGAGCTGGCAAGGGGGGAGGGGCATGCCAACCTCACGAATGGCGGGGGGGGCATGACTGGAACAGTCTGTGCCCCACTGTCCCAGGCCATGCAGCCCTGGTACCTCCTGCCCTCTCACAGGACTCAGCCCTTCCCCCTCTCCACGGCACACCTGCCTGGGCCGCCCGACAGGGGCTCACCCCCCCTCCTTGGCTCTCACTCCTAGCGTGCAGGCCGGTGCCGGGCAAGGCCTCCGCCTGTCCTGTCGGCGCTCAGTGGCTACTTGCTGGCCTCCGGAGTGCGAGTGTGCGGTCGGTGACAGCCGCAGCCCACCCCTCCTAGGGCGGCACCTGCCGACTCCTCTCTCACCCTGTCTGCAGCCCAGAGGCCACCTCTGGGGCATCGGGCCGGGCACAGAGCGCGGGGATACAGCATGCGGCTGCCCCACTGACGGGCAAAGGCGGCTGCCGGTCCAGGGATAGGGTGCAAACAGCGCTGGCCTCAAACAGCCTCGACACACGGGCCCCTGGGCGCAAGGAACAGACCTCACTCTGCCTGGCTGCAGCACCGGAGTCCAGAGGAGCCCAGCATGGCCCGAGACAAGAGGCGAGCTGGTAAAGCCGCAGGCCAGCCTGCCGGGGAAAGGGTTAAACTCTCCAGCGCCCAGCAGAGTCTGCGCAGCGTCCCGGCTGCTGGAGAGCGGGTGGCACCGGGCCCGAGAACATCCCAGCGGCCAGACGGGGTCAGAGCGAAGGCCCATCCAGCCCAGCGTCCTGCCTGCTCACAGTGGCCAGTGCCCGGTGCCCCCGAGGGTGTGAACAGAAACCCTCTTGCTGTTGCTTCCCTTTACGGACTCCTCCCCTGCCCTGCGCTCTTGGGGCAGCACCGCCAGGCTGCATGGGCCCACCTGCTCCTGCACACGGCGAAGCAGCTCCCCTCGCCCTACCCCAGCCGCACGACCTCCCCGGAGCTCAGCGCTGTCACGCCGGAGTCAGGCCAATGCCTTCCCATGTGCAGCCCAAAGCCCCACCGGCTCCCTGCAGACTGGCCGGGAATTCCCTGCCCGCCCCGCCTCTGCTGCTTGTCTAAACTAACCGGCCCTGGCGTCTCGCTAGCGCCTGCTCCCGCGCCGGGAGATCAGTTCAGTGGTTTCAGGCGCCGCTCAGGGACTCGGTGCCACCTCCCCGCAGGGCTCAGCGCACGCCCCACCTCGCTCCTTTGCTCTGTGTCGGGCTGCCACGGCCAGAGCCCCCAGCTTGGGAGGCATTTCTGGGAACCCCCCCCAGCAGCATCTCCCTCCACAGCCCTGCGGCTAGCAAGATCTGACATGCGATGGGGAGGCGTCCCTCACCGCCTCCATCGAGAACAGGCCACTTCCAGGGCGTGCGGGTGCGGAGCTCACTGAGCTCATCAGTTAGTCACCGCTGGGCTGGAGGATGCTGTGGAGACTGACGCCCGTTGCAGCCGGCCTGCCCCGGAGTCCTGCCTGGGGGGTCACTGCCTCTCAGCGGGGTTCAGCCTTGGGTTGGTACATCACGGGCTCCTCGCGGCTCTGAGGTGCACTGGCCTCTACAGAGCGACGGCACTGACCCCCGGGCATTGCAGATTCCTCCAGCCGCTACACTCGATGCTGCTCCCCTAGAGACCACTCTCCACAGGGCCAGCAGGCCCTTGCAGCCAGCTCTGCCAGCCTCATTTAGCACGGACACGTTCACTGTCAGGGTGTTTTCCTTTCTTTCTCCTCCCCTTCTCCCTTCTTCCTCTGCCTCATCATTCAGCCTCCGTGCAACCCTTGCTGCGTATTTCTCATCGGAAGAAGTGGGTTGTGCCCATGAAAGCTCGTGGTAGTAATTACGTGTTTTTGTTGGTCTCTAAGGTGCAACAGGACCATTGTTGACTTTTAAGCTTCTTTCCACACTGCAGCTGGAGAGCGGAGCCCTCTCTAAGCCTGCTCTTCCCTGCTGGAATCGAACAATAACGGGGATGGGACAGGAGATGGATTCCAGGCAAAACCCTTATACCGGTGCCTTTGGGCGTCGGATGTCATGTCGGCAGGACTTCGGGGCTTCTTGGCCGCAGGGGGTCCAGTGTGATGCCACAGACAGATACCGGAGCAGACAGACCCGCTCTGGGCAGGGGCAATTCCTGTGTCTCTAGGCAGGTTCCTACAGATCAGCTGCTGCTGAGCATCCTGAGCACTCCGGCTTGCTATGCGGTGGCTGGAGCTAGATCGATATTAATGTCCCAATGGCATCAGGGCTTGCGGGTGGCCCCGTGGGTGGGGAGGGCAGGCCAGCAGGGAAAGAACAGGGAAGAAGTCTTGGCACTTTTCCCATGCAAGAGTAAGGAACAAAGCTAGAGGGGCAGCCCGAAATCTGGGGATACAGAGGCAGGGTCCTCCTACGCCGCGCACTGACGTGGATTGCAGGTTACACGGGTCTTGGTCGCGAGCTGAGGCTTCCGGAAGCCCTCTCCCCTCTCCGCGCCTGCCATGGAAGAAGAACCCACCTCCAGGCCTGCCCAGGGACTGGCTCCAGGGACTCTTCCCAGTGAGAACATCCCTCTGGTGGGACTTGCTGTGCCAGTGACCAGCCGGGCAGGGAGAGCGTCTGTTTTCATCCATGCCCTGGCCCCTCCCCACAGGACTAGAGCTCGTGCCAAAGGCTGAAGCAGCCTGAAGTGACGGAAATGGGGCTTTTAATCAGACACAGAGCAGGGGAGAGGCTTTGGGAAATCTTCAGCCATGACCCTGGGTATGTCTACACTACCCCGCTAGTTCGAACTAGCGGGGTAATGTAGGCATACCGCACTTGCTAATGAAGCCCGGGATTTGAATTTCCCGGGCTTCATTAGCATAAGCGGGGAGCCGCCATTTTTAAATCCCCGCTGCTTCGAACCCCGTGTAGCACGGCTACACGGGGCTCGAACTAGGTAGTTCGGACTAGGGTCCTAGTCCGAACTACCGTTACTCCTCATGAAACGAGGTGTACCGGTAGTTCGGAATAGGCACTCTAGTCCGAACTACCTAGTTCGAGCCCCGTGTAGCCGCGCTACACGGGGTTCGAAGCAGCGGGGATTTAAAAATGGCGGCTCCCCGCTTATGCTAATGAAGCCCGGGAAATTCAAATCCCGGACTTCATTAGCAAGTGCGGTATGCCTACATTACCCTCCTAGTTCGAACTAGGACGGTAGTGTAGACATACCCCCAGAGGGAGAGAGAGAGAGCGTCTTCCTCCCAGTCTCCGGGCAGGGGAGCTGGGGGCTGATGGTTTAACTGAGCCAGGCTGCCTCTGTCCTGATACAGTTGGCCATGGAGCACTGCCTGGCTTGGGAGGAGCAGTGTGAGCTTGGGGGAACAAAGCTGCTGTGTTCTCAGGGAACTCCGGCAAGATTCTAGCAGCGCTGAGAAGTTCTGGAGCCCACGTCCCAGGGACCAGTGAAGAGCAAATTCCTGGGCCAGGGTAGCTCCAAGTCACCTAACATACGCTGTGTAATCGACACCCCAGGACATTCTCCAGGCTGTTCAGGCCTGATTTCATCACAGCTCTCCCGGTCCCCGCGTGGCATGCACCAAATAACCCTGCTCCTCTGCCCCCGCCGCGCCATGCCGCTGAGATCCCGTCAGCAGCATCTTCCCTCCCAGCCCGAAAGAGGCTTCCTGCTGCCCTGTGTCCCGTCCCCTGGCGGCCCTGCTGCACAGGGAGAGCAGCCACAGCGTGCCCTCTGCCTGGCACCCTACGCGCCCCGGCTGGCCAGGGACAGACGAAGTCAGACTGCTGGACGAAAGCGCGTCGATGCCCCAAGGACGGAGGGGCCGAGTTGGGACATAAATAACTGCACTCTCGCATTCAAGTTTCTCCTACAATTGCAACGCACCATATTTGGAGTGGCGAGTCTAATAGCGGAATGCACCATGGGATTGGAGTGTATCGGTTGTTACGGTTTGAATAACCACTCAGGAACTGTAATATTTCAGAGAACCCCTAGTTTCATCTTCCCCGGAAAGGAGGCTGAGCTGGGAAGTTGGAGATACTGCTCGGGAGGCCGTATCCTGGATTTCGGAGAACCCAACGCCCCTCAGCGCCGTCCCTCAGCCTCTGTGGGCGTGAGGGTGCCACAAAGACCAGCTCTCCCCAGCCTGCGCCAGCCACAGCCTGGGACGTGCACCAGGCTGCTGAGAGGGAGTCTCGTGCTGCTGGCCTTCTGGCCCCATCTCTACAGGCCCCCATAGGCTGGTAGCAAGGCTGCCCACGTTGCTGGAGGGACAGCGAGGCCTTTGATGGGGTCAGACACCTGGGCCAGGAAACGGTCTCCCTGCAAGTGCTGCTTGTGGGGGGTCTCTCTGGGTGCCAGTGGCTGCGTCCTCTCCCCGGTTTCAGAAACCAGGGTCTGTGTCGGGGTGACGATTGCTGGGCAGTGCAGTGTTGTGCAGCCCCGCTTGGAGCCCCTCTCAAAGGGCACTTTGCTTACAGCCATTGGCCTCTACAACCTGAGCTCGGCCTTCATTGCTCCCCGCCTGCTCTCAGCAACGCTGGGGAAGAAGGCGAAGAACTGGCTCCAGGCCCCAGCTTGCTGTGGGCTCACCCCTCCCTGCCATGGGGGCCGACTCCCAGGCTGAAGGGGGCGGGATGGAAATGCAGCCGCTGCCACACTCGCAGACTCAGTGGCACATGCAGCGTCTCTCCCACACGCTCCCTCTCTCGCCTCTGACCTGCAGTGCAGGCTCCCCGGGCGAGCCGAGCGCGCGGCGCATTAGCTAGGTCAGCAGGTGCGTCTGCTCAGAGCGTGCTCGGCATCTTCCTGCAGCTCCCACACCAGCCCGGGGCTGGCCACGCCCTGCCACGCTTGCACCACAGACCTTGCCAGGCCTTCCTGTAGCTGCTGGACCCACCCAGCTGCTGCGTGTTTCCTCCGCCCAACTGTCGCCTGCTGCTTGCTGGGGCAGAGGAGGGGAGCCACGAGCCCCCACACCTCCCAGGCCTTCTGGTGTGCGAGGCTGTCATGGCTCCTTCCCCACTCTGGCATGATAAATGCAGAAGTGGGGCCAGCAAGTGTACCCCAAAGCCTTATCTACCAGGCTTTGGTATCAAACTCCCCCCAAAATCTTAAAAACCTAGATCTTGGGAATAAAACTTCCGCTGCCACCACCCAAATGTTGATAAAGAAACCAGGGGAAAGATCATTTGGGAAATCTTACCCCTAAAATAAAAATCAAGGCACACAATTAACCACTGCCAGGTTAATAAAAAGAAAAGAAAGAACTTTTATTATTACAACAATATTCCTGTTGCAAACATAATGACTAGATAGGGAGGTAACAAAATATACTCATGGAGAAACTCCATGGGCCTAGAACTTAGTTACAAAGAAAAGCCAAAACATCTTTTAAAACAGTGCCAGATCTCAGATCCCATCCCCAACCCTTAAAACAATAAAACCTAACGAAACTGCCTAAACTTTACCCTACTTACAGAAAATGAAGAATGGTGTCTTGGAGAGAGACATGCTTGTCCCTCTCTGTAGCTACAGAGACCTCTCTCAGAGAGACAAAAGGGAGAAAAAAAAGAAAAAACCCAAATTCCTTTGTCCCAGTTTGAAAAGTCCCACCTACATTCCTATTGGTCACTCCACCTGGCTAGGTGTAGTTAACCCCTTAATCCCCAGGCTGCTGGCTAACCCTCATAATCATGACATGCCCACCAAATCACAGACAGTGCTGGACAGCCTCTGGCCACACTGGCTGTGATTTCTTCCTGTAGGTCTAAGATAAAACATAGTAAATACATTATGCACACTTGACTAAACACTTGAAGACATAAAAAGTAAGCAAAGGCTTCCATATCCATAGAGTACCATCACAGCTATACAGAGAATATTAAGTAGTTGAGTCCAGAAATGCCTCATTAACCAATCAAACTCTCAGTCTCAAAATCAAATTTAGAATAGCGTGGGGTCTTGATCTAAAGTTCAATTGACCAGGTTCTGTGCCTCTTGCGAAATACACCACTATCATACACCAGGCCAGGTCTTGGCACCGCTGAGAGTGTCAGCTCAGGGCGAATTGCTTAAAACCAGGGCTATTTACCGCCCTCAACTGGGGTCCTTCCCTAGGCACCCCTCAAATTACACCGAGCACTTCAGCTGCCTCCCCGGTCAGCCGCAAGCCTCACCAGCAAAACCCCTTAGACACTCCAGCTTCCCGGTGCCATCACCAGACTTAGGCCTCACACACAGGTGAGAGGTTATAAAACCTACACTCACCAACTCCAAACAGATCCTCCTGGTCCAAAGGACCCAGCCACAGTCCCAAGCCAATTTCCACTTTAGATCTTACCCACAAGATCACGCTGGGCCAATCCTTTAGAATCTAAACTCTAAAGATACATTAATGAAAGGAAGAAAACGTCGAGAGTAAGATTGTTAATGAGAACCTTCATATATAAACATCACACATGTACACATGTCTCATACATAGGATCAACAAGTGAACAAGCTTTCATTAGACACCTTACATGGGTCCCTTTGCACAAAATGTTGCCGTGCCTCAGTTTCCCTTCCCACACAGCATATCAATTTTGGAATGCCCCTTCTCAGGTGAGAAGCTCCAACACTAATTACAAGTATTAACAGTGAAATACCAGGGTCCCAAAGCTTTTGAATATCCAGTGTGTCCTTGGGTACATCTTGTAACAGTTTCCAGGGTTTTGGTACAAAATCATGCATAGTGGACATAGTTACCATTCTTAGTAACAGCAGTACAGTGGTTATGCAAGTTAACATAAGCAGTAGGAACAAATCCACCCCAACTGTACATTGACAATTCTGGCTTTTTACATTTAAAAAGTTGCAACCTTCCTGGGCAAACACAAGTCTTTTCCCTCCCCCATGCCCTGTGGGTTTAGGTTGTGAACTCCCTCCCACACAGACATAGGCCTGGCTGGGTGTGGCTCCCCTGCTCACAATGGCTATGGAATTCCTTTGCTCCTCACAGGATCTTTCTATCCCCAAGTCACTTTTACCCCCCACAGGCACAGCAACCTGCTGGCCAGCCTCACCATAAGGATCCTCTTCCTTCTGAATTTCTGCAAGCAAAAGCTCATCTTCCCCTGGCTCTACAGCAGCATCACCCTGCTGTGCCACCACCAACTCCTCCTGTGATCCCTCTATCCCCTGAACAGGCAGGTCTTCACACAACCCCCCTTCAGGAAAACACCCAGACTCCTCTGGGGGAAGATCAGAGACCTCCCCCTCCCCTTTCTGGGCTTCAGCTGCCCCCAGAGCTGAATCTGGGCCCACAGCACTCTCCCCAGCCAATCCAGGCTGACAGGCACCTCCTGTAGACAAGGAACTGGGAAGAAACCCTTCCCCCACATGCATACTGCCCTCCTCAGCAGCCAAACTGCCAGGCTCCACACACAGAGGTTGCTCACACTGAACACCCTCCAGAATTTGATCTTTTTCCCCAACTAAGCTTTCACTCTGGCCAGCCACTCCAGACTGCACCAGAGGGACCCTTTCCCGAAACAGGGCAGGGAGAGCCCAAAACTCTGCCCTAAAATCTGACTCCAGCCTCCCCTCTGAGGCTCCAGGCAGACGTGTAGAGGCCTCACTCACAGACACACAACTATCTCCCTCATGGAGAAACTCCATGGGCCTAGAACTTAGTTACAAAGAAAAGCCAAAACATCTCTTAAGCAGTGCCAGATCTCAGATCCCATCCCCAACCCTTAAAACAATAAAACCTAACGAAACTGCCTAAACTTTACCCTACTTACAGAAAATGAAGAATGGTGTCTTGGAGAGAGAGAGAGAGAGACATGCTTGTCCCCCTCTGTAGCTGCAGAGAACTCTCAGAGAGACAAAAGGGAGAAAAGAAAAAACCCAAATTCCTCTGTCCCAGTTTGAAAGTCCCACCTACATTCCTATTGGTCACTCCACCTGGCTAGGTGTAGTTAACCCCTTAATCCCCAGGCTGCTGGCTAACCCCCATGCCAGGGGCAGCTGGGCTGCCAGCGGGGGCTGACACTGTTCTTAGCTCTGCAGTCCCAGAGCCTGCCCTGTCTCACGTGTGCAGAGAGGACTGAGCTTTCGCTCTCGAGTCCGTCTCTTTTCAGAAGGGATCCTGCCAGGACTGGCTCAGGCATTGCCTGGCTTCCTGGGAGCAGCACATCCCTGTGGTTTCGGCCAGGCGGGGCTCAGCATCCTTTCACTCCAGGGAAGTAGCTCAGTGCAGCAGGGCAGATTTGCTGGCACGTCTGACTGCTCTCGCTGATACAGTGTCCCCCCCACAGGCTAACGTGCATGAAGCCCTGAGCCGGCCGTAGTTCAATGGTAACTTCGTCGGACGTTGAACTTGCAGAAGGTTTTCAAACCCTGCGACCCCCCCTCTGTAACGTAACAGGTGAGTGACACGTCTCGGGGGTACCCAGGCCCCGGCCGGTTGTGATACCCCATTTCATTTCCTTGGGGAGGTTCTCCAGGCCAGTTAAACCTTCCTCACTGCCGGCGAGTGGGAACCGGGCTCTCCATCTCGAAGCAAGGCCGCTCCCGAGGGGCTGTGATTGGAGACTTCAAACGAGTCTCAAGGGAACATCTTTTCAAACAGCAAGAGCCTCTCTCACTGCCCATGTGAGGTGAGGCAGGTGAGAAGGCAGCTCTGGAGTCACTGGCCTGGCTTTTGTTCACCCATCGCCAGAGAACAACAGCGTTGCCGGTCTGAGGCGGGTTCCCATCGCCGAGAGCGGGTCCGTGTCGAGTGGGCGGATGAGGAGCTGTTAGCGGGGGATGCTAGTTTCCCTCGGGCTGTTCACTTTGGGTAGGTTACGCTCATTACCGAAGTGCAGCACTCCTGGGCCTGACGGGTGACGTGTTGCTCCTAGAGCTAGTGAGAGGCTGCGGGACTGTCACTTCTTTATATCTTTCGCTCAGACCATCCACTCCAGGTCGGGGGCTGAGCTACCCAGAGAGCCTCCTGAGCTCGCAACAGACGCCCCGGCTGCAGGAGATGCCTTCTGGCCATGTGTCATTGGTAATGTCTACTGAGCTGATAAGTGAAATGTAAAAAGCGAATGAATGTACCCGCCCAGGCTCCTGCCCTATTGGAGCAACACCCTCACCACCTTGGTCTCCTCTCACAAGTAGTCGTGGAAAGCAATTGTTACATTCCCAAGCTCAAGAGATCAGGAATATTTGATCTGAGATGTTAGGCATCTGGCAGACAAAATTCCCAACTCCTCATCCTGAGCCCTGGAAGAGACATGAACAAACAAGCCATAAAAGGAAAGGCAATAAACATATCCACAATTCTACTGTGTCAATGTCGGGAGAAAAAATCAAAAGTCCCCAGCCAGCATAACCTCCAGGAGCTGATGTGCCCAGTCACTGTAGCCTTCCAGCAGTCTAGATGCCCAGCCAATATAACCTGTAGAAGCCACGTCCCCAGTCAATACAGAATCATAGAGGTGTAGGGTTGAAAAGAAACTTAACAGGTCTTTTTAATCCAGTCCCTGAATTCAAGGGAAAACTAAGTATTGTCTGGACCATCTCTGACAGGTATTTGTCAAACCGTGCCTTAAAAACCTCCAATACTAGAGATTCCACAAGCTCCCTTAGCAGCACAGTAGAATGGAAGAATTACATCTCATGCCTTCCTTACAGCACTCCAGCTAATACATCCCAAGAACATAGGAATGTAAGAACAGCCATCCTGGGGCATGCCAACGGTCCATGTAGCCCAATATCCTGTCTTCTGACAGTGGCCAATGCCAGGTGCTCCAGAAGGAATGAACAGAACAGGGAATCATTGTGTGATCCATCCCATCACCCGTCTCCAGCCTCTGACAAACAGAGGCTAGGGACACTATTCCTGCTCATTTTGACTAAAGAGCCACTGATGGACCTAACCTCCATGAACTTATCTAGTTCTTTTGTGAAGCCTGGTATATATAGTCTTGCCCCTCACAACATCCTCTGGCAAGGAGTTCCACGGGTTGACTGTATTATGTGAAGAAATACTTCTTTTTGTTTGTATTCAACCTGCTGCCTATTAATTAAATTTGGTGACCTCTACTTCTTGTGTTATGAGAAGGAGTAAATAATACTTCCTTATCTACTTTTTCCACACCAGTCATGATTTCATAGACCCCAATCATATTCCTTCTTTGTCATCTCTTTTCCAAGCTGAAAAGTCCAAGTCTTACTAATCTCTCCTGATATGAAGCTGGGCATACTCCCTAATCTTTTCTGTTACCCATTTCTGAACCTTTTCCAATTCCAATATCGTTTTTTTGAGATGGGGTAACCACATCTGCGCACAGTGTTCAAGATTTGGACATACCATGGATTTATATAGAGACAATATGATATTTTCTGTCTCATTATCTAGCCTTTCTTAACTATTCCCAACATTCTTTTTGCTTTATAAACCACTGCTGCATATTGAGTGGATGTTTTCGAGAATTATTCATAATGACGCCAAGGTCTCTCTCTCTCATGTCATCCGCAGACGTGAGACGTGTGCTCGCTAGGCCTGAGGCTGGGGAGTCACACAGGGTGCTCTTTAAGAGCCCTCCTGTAGCC
Source organism: Pelodiscus sinensis (assembly GCF_052426305.1). Classification (NCBI taxonomy): domain Eukaryota; kingdom Metazoa; phylum Chordata; order Testudines; family Trionychidae; genus Pelodiscus; species Pelodiscus sinensis. The sequence continues at coordinate 30,129,850 of NC_143071.1, forward strand.
CTTTGCCACTCAGGTCTGAGGATCACTGATCTAAGTCACTGATCATGCTACAGAGCTGAACTGGCCCCAGGTTTGATGTGCGAGGAGACCCTGCTCCATACCCTCTTCCAGCTTGACGGATAACTACTTGGGGGCAACCATTTTCCAGCCATCTTAGAGCAGATCCATCTAGCCTGTGTTTGCCTAGTTTGTTTGTGAAGAGGCCATGCACGAAGGTATTGATAGCCTTATAAAATGACAATATACCACACCTACTGCGTCCCCATCCACAAGGCCTGTTCCCTATCAAAGGCACAAATAAACGATGATCACATAAACACTGCCCTACACCAGAAACCTGCTGACCACTCTCCTTACTGACATGCCTCTAGCTTCCATGCAGAACACATCTCATGAGCCATTGCTTACCCAAGGCCGAAGATGCAACCGGATTTCTTCCAGTCCCTCGGACAGGGACAAACACCGACAGGATCTTTATCTTAAACTTGAAGGACTGTCTGGAGCAGTGAGGAAATGGACTGACAGAGCCAGACAAATATCCAGAAGTCACCTGTTGCAGAACAGGCCCAACAAGGAAAACAACAGAACGTCACTGGTCATCACAGCCCCCAGCTCAAACCCCTCCAGTGCATCACTGACAATCTACAACCTAGCCCGGAAAATGACCCCTCTCTCGACTGGACTTGGGAGTCAGGCCAGTCCTCACCCACAGACAAACCCCCTAACCTGAAGCAAATACTCACCAGCAGCAACACAACACACCTCAGACACACTCGCCCAGGAACCTATTCCTGCAACAAACCCCATTGCCAACTCTGCCCACACATCACACAAGCGACACCGTCACAAGACACACTATCAGGGGCTATACAATAGCACATCCTCTAATATAGGCCATCAAGTGCCAGCAGTGCCCTTCTGGCATGTGTATTAGCCGAACCAGACAGTCTCTGCACCACAGGATAAATGGACGCAAATCAGACATCAGAAACGGTAACACACATAGACCTGTAGGGGAACATTTTACACTATCTGGTTCTTCACTCATGGATTTAAAAGTAGCCATTCGTCTACAAAGGAATTTCATCACCCAATTACAGAGAGAAACTACAGAACAGGAATTCATCTACAAATTTGACACTGTTACTATTGGCTTGAATAAAGGCATTACATGGTTAACGCATTACAAAGTCATTTTCCTCTGCCTTTGACATCCACATTTTCATATCAAAAGCTTTGAATAGGACACATCCAGCCCACTTAATCAGCTCCATTAACACAAGTCCTACAATTGACAGATACTTCTTCCAAGACACGAGAAATCATTCTTCCGCTCTACTCTGCGCTGGTTAGGCCTCAGCTGGAGTGTTGTGTCCAGTTCTGGACACCACATATCGAGAAAGATGTGGAGAAATTGGAGAAGGTCCAGTGAAGAGCAACAAGAATGATGAAAGGTCTAGAGAACATGAGCTATGAGGGAAGGCTGAAAGAATTGGGCTTGTTTAGTTTGGAAAGGAGCAGATTGAGAGGGGACATGAGAGCGGTTTTCAGGTATCTAAAAGGGTTTCATGAGGAGGGAGAAATATTGTTCTCCTTGGCCGCTGGGCTGTCCCCTGGTGCATTTGGGGTAATTACCCCCCAGACTGCCCGGCTGTGGAAGTGTCAGGCTGCAAGAGCAGGGCTCTGTGAGCTTCCCCGGCTGCCAAGAAACAAGCCTGTGCTGCCGCCCCACTCACAAGCCTACACAGCACTTACAACCTCCCTGTTTTTCCAACGTGATGCTTGTGGGGACTGGCAGTAGGCCAGGGTGGCCATTTATTCTGTAGTGTAATCCCCCGTGTCTGAGAGAGTCTTTCCTTTGCCTATGAGGCTTGGGGTCATATAGGCCATTCCACACAAAGGCTGCTTGCTCTGTGAATGCCTTGGTTGTCCCGTATCTCCTTAGGGCTGCATGTTTCCAAGGCTCTGCTTTGAACCCGTGAGGAGCTGCTTTACTGCTGCCCTGCGCAGCCATTTTCGAGCTGCGTTCTGCCGGGCTGCCGCTCCTCCTCCCACCGGGAAGTCGGCTTAGCTCCCATTCACAAAATCGAGTACGATGGATGAATGTCCTCACCAGCCCTTCCAAGGACTCGTGCTACAAGCCTCGAGTGGGGAACCGTTTTGGGATTGGGGGCCAGTGACCCACAGAAAAATCAGTCGGGGGCCACACACACGTGAGAAGTGCAGAAAAAAAAACCCTCGCCGATGTTGTCCTCGACTGTCTCCAAATCATTCCCCTTGCACACCAGAGCCCAGGGGCCCAGCTGAGTCGATTTTGTGTGCTCCAGTTCCACGTGGGCTCCCCAGTGCTGGGGGGCCCTGAGCTGTGGGGGCTGGATCCAGGCAAGCCAGAGGCCGCATCCAGCCCCCAGGTGTGAGGGGCTCAACTCAAGCAATCTGGACAATTTGGAACCAAAGCCTGATTGCAGAGCCATGCTGCTGATAGCCTCGTTTAAGGCCACTCCCAGCAGTTACTTCATCAGGGACTCTTTAAAGTTTGGTACCTCAGCTACGTTGGAGCCATCATTAATGTCACACCCCCACCCTTCCTTTCTTCCTTAACGCACATGCTTTGCCTCTAACACTACTTTCCCTCGTGACAAGCGTTTAAATCTTAATCCCTACAGGTCAGCCTCAGATCATTTGTGTCAGCGGTGGAAGATCAAGTTACAACACATAACCTGAAAAAAATCACGATGAATTAGCCAGATTGCCAAAGTCAGCACGCCCAAGCACAGTCTCCAGATCATGCAGCCCATGCCCTGGCCCCGCAGCTGATGGAAACCACATCACGCCCAGGGTGCTGTGGCCCCCGGACCACTAGTCCCAGCATCTATCGTTCATTTTTTAAAAACCCTAAATGATAAACTAGAGACTATAACAGGTTCTTCATTGGCCTCGGAGCCCGCAGAGCCACCTGGAGCCCCCGGAGTGCACCACGCAGGGCTCCGGCAGTGATTTCAACAGCCCAGGGCTCCAGCCACTGCCACTACCGGGGTAACTGTGACCTCAGCTAGGAGCCCGGGGCCCTTTTGAATCTCTGGATCCTGGGGCAGTTGCCCCCTTCATGTCAGTGAGTCTGGAACAAGCTGTACAATTTGTTATACTACATAAATGGTGAATACGTGTGTCTAGATAATATAAATATCAATCAATGGAATTTCTTGGCGATCTAGTCTGCTAACATCCATGATGTAACTGTCCTACAGACAATGATTCTTTTGGAAGGTGTAGACCTCGGTGTTAAAGAATCGTTTGGGCGACGTTGGGGTTCGGTGTGGTGTGAACGTGGGAAATGCAGGCCACAGACTCTGCGAACCCCCTCCAGGAATGGGGAGCAGCATTCATGGCCAAGTTCCCTGTCTGGGTGACAGGAGCAGTGATGGATCGGGCGATGTTCCTCTCCCTGAGCATGGTGATTATATTGCAATTCCCACTCAAACATCCCTATTCGCTGTCCCTGGTCGCTAGCAGGGTTCCCTCTGAGTCTTTTCATCCAGGTCCTGGGTCACTGAGCGCCTGGCTTCTGAGGCTTTCGCTCCTAGGTCGGCCCTGTCTCCCCTTGCTAATCACACAGAGCAGGGTGATCACGAGGGTAAACGAGGTGGATCAAATATGACCAAGGATGACGTAGGGAACAAAGGCTCGGAGGGGCCCAAACACACCATCCCATCCCCCGACATGGGCGAGCTCCGCTGTCCCCACCTTCTGCTATATTCAGTCCTGGAGTTTGCTGGGCTCCTGCCTGGTGCTCTGGGAGCCCCACCTGCTCCCTGGCCTGCTTCCCGGAGGCAGCGGTTTGCAGTCACTGCCACCGCAAGGGGGAGCCCTGCCCAGCTCCCCCAGACACCAGCCCCAGACTGGCACAGGCCCCCAGACCTCAAGAGAGCAGGGCCCCGAATGGTGCGGGCAGGGGAGGGCTTGCTGCTGCAGCTGGGCCTGTCAGACGTTGCCCGTAGGAGCAGCCTAGGTCACCGAAGCGAGGGCTGGTGGCCAGGAGCTGCCAACGCTCAGCTGCTCTGGACTCGGGTGCACGGCTCTGGGCTGGCCTGTGTGACGTCCCCGCAGCCGCCGAAGGAGTAAGGGCCAGAGGCCAGGCGTAGCCAAGGCACCCAGAGTGCAGGGCCGCTCCTGCGCTGGCCCCTCGGAGAGATGGCAGGAAGGCATCCTCTGCCCCCCGCACGCCACAGCTCACCCTGCCTGCGGCGTTTCCCGCCTTTTCTCCACAGCGCCACGCCCGCCGGCTAGTCTCCTTGGCCCTGGCGGGCGGGGTTAGCCCCCAGCATCGCCTGCCGCCTGTACGCACACACACACGAAGGGGAGCGGGGGCAGGTGCCAGAGCTGCTCTGCCGGGGCGCTGCACCTGGACCCCTGGGGAACGCCAGCGCGACCGGCTGTGCCGTCACAGCCCCCCCGGATCCCAGGCTGCAGCCAGGAACCTTAGTCTGGTTCCTCGGGCGGGCGACCCGACGGCCGGTCCCTTTTCAGGCCGTCCCGGCGCCGACCCTGTATGTCGAAAAGGGGCTTGGTCAGCTCTTGCCAGCTCCTCGCTAGCTTTGCCAGGCAAGGGGGTGGGACCCGGCAGGCAGAGAGCGTGGCCGGGATGCTGCCCTGAGTTCGAGGAGGGCTGGGGAAAGCGGCTGGGGCCTGCCCCATCCAGGCCAGAGAGAGCAGCCCCATGTGGTGGGGAGGGGGCCCTAGGCAACCCGCCCGGGTGGGCGGCAGGGGGCTCAGCCCACCAGCCCGACGCACAGAGGGAGGGGTCATGGGCGGAGGGCAGGGGCGCTCTGAGGGCCAGTTCCCTCCGCAGGTGGCTAGTGGGGGGACTAAGAGGACCAGCCCGATGTGCGGAGATGGGGGGCTGTTGTGGCAGCCAGTGGTGGGTTCATGCCCTGATGCCAGTGGGGAGAAGGACTCAGGCTGGCCCCTCGTGGGTGGGAGGCAGGAGGGCTTGGGCTGGCCCAGCGATGGGGAAGGATCTGGTCAGCCGGGGGGGGGGGATTTTCCCTTTGGGTCACCTTACCCCTTGGGCGTCTTGGCAGCAGCTGTCTCCGCCGGTTGGCTCCCCAGCTCCGCTTCCTTGCGCTGGCTTTTCCTCAAGGTGCGCGGGGTGGAGGGCCGGGGTCCACAGTGCAACGCTGGGGCCAGCGCTCCAGGGAGCAGCAGTTTGGCCCAAGTGCATGACAAGTCTCCACTCCCCCGCCAGGCCGGCCTGCACGCGGCCGTGGCGAGCAAAGCCCATGCCCCAGGCCCTAGGCTGCAGAATAGACTGTAGCTTCCCCTACACAGTGACTGACGCTGTCAGTCTCCAGAGCTGCCTGAGCAGTTTGCTTTGATTATTTGTACTGTGGTGGCACCTAGAGGCCCAAGCCAAGAGCAGGGCCCCCTTGTGCTGGCAGCTAGCTCGCAGGAGACCGCCTTGGGTAGACCAGTGAGCCTGTTTTACAGATGGGAACTGAGGCCAGAGAGATCCAGGCTGCGTCTCCATTGAGGCTGGGGCGGGCTCCCCAACTGGCAGTGCTCTGCATCCTCCCCTAGTGCACAGTCAATGGGGCAGCTGTGCCCAGTGTAAGCCTGTGGGATGCAGGCAGGTGTGTGCTGGTGGCAGGCGGGGTAGGAGATGGTACCCACTAGCTCGAGGAGCGGAAGAGCGAGCAGGGCCTTGTCTACACTACAGCCCTTCCAGCGACCAGACCGACTGATGCCGCTTGCCGCTGTTGGGCCTCCTGTGTGGACGCTCTGTGCTGGTGGGGGAGCTCGCCTGCCAGCCCCGTTCAGCCGCCCTCCCACCAGCATGGCGCTGTCCTCACCAGCACTTCTGCCAGTGAGACTCCGGCTGGCCAGGGAGCGTTTTTACTCCCCCGACTGACACAAGCTTTGGTGACCAAGGACTAGTGCCAATGAGGCCTGCGTCTCCTGCAGCTTGGAGCCCCGCCCCGAGCGCCTGCGGAGCCCCCCGTTAGCCTTCAGGACACGTCGCGGGCCAGTTACACGCTGGGCTTGCTGCTGGACGGGGGAAGGGCCAGGCTGTGCTGGGGGGCCACGCAGGGGGAGACGTTTTCCTGGCCAATTTCGGTAGGTTGAGAAATGGCGACTGTTCCGTCAGGAGCCAACCCAAATCAGCGTGGTGGCCTGTCCCACCGGCCCCCGCTCCCTGCCTTAGGGGAGCCCGGCGCATCTGCCCCTCTGTCTCTTCTGTAAATTAAGAGGAAACGGCAGACGCTGTATTTCGATGATTGTATAGGGCATGGCGCTGAGTGTGGGAGGGGGCCGAGGCAGGAGGTAGTTGGTGCAGGGGTCAGGGAGGTGGAGGGGACAGACACATGGACGGACGCACAAACTCTGTAACATACACATACAGATAACTGGTCACTAGTGCAGCCAAAGGGCCCCAGACTCGGGCGCCACTCTCTTGCGCTCTGACCCACTGGCAGGTCGCACACACAGCGAGATGGGGCGCTCCGCGTGGGGCTGCGAGCCTGGCTCTCCCTTGTCAGCTAGCCAGGAGGACAGATGCTGGGGGCGAGCGTCACGTCTCACGGTGCAGTGGGGGTGCGACCACGGACAGGTGGGCTGCGGAAAGATTGGGCGGGGCTCTCCGGGCCCTGCTGGGAATGTGCGGTGCCACCGCGAATGGCGAGAGCCACACATGCTGGGGACTGCAGCTCCCGGCCCCTGTGAGGCTCCAGCGCCCCAAGGCTCCTGGCAGTGGCAGGGAATTCGCCTCAGGGGAAGCCAGTGCAGGCCCTGGGACCCAGCCTTACGTGACCCACAGATGCATGGGCAGCTGTCTTCCCCAGCGGCACAGCACCACACAGCATAACATTGTACAGCATAACACAACACAACATGATACAGCACAACACAACATGTCACAGCACAATACAGCATAACACAACACACTACAACACAGCACAGCAGGGCACAACACAACATGGTACAGCATAATACAACGCGGTACAGCATAACACAACACACTACAACACAGCACAGCAGGGCACAACACAACATGTCACAGCACAACGCAACACGGTACAGCATAACACAACACACTACAACACAACACAGCACAGCAGGGCACAACACAACATGATACAGCACAACACAACATGTCACAGCACAATACAGCATAACACAACACACTACAACACAGCACAGCAGGGCACAACACAACATGGTACAGCATAATACAACGCGGTACAGCATAACACAACACACTACAACATAGCACAGCAGGGCACAACACAACATGTCACAGCACAACGCAACACGGTACGGCATAACACAACATGGTACAGCACAACACAACACGGTACAGCATAACACAACACACTACAACACAACACAGCACAGCAGGGCACAACACAACATGGTACAGCACAACACATCATGTCACAGCACAACGCAACACGGTACGGCATAACACAACATGTCACAGCACAACGCAACACGGTACGGCATAACACAACATGGTACAGCACAACACGGTACAGCACAACACAACACGGTACAGCATAACACAACATGGTAAAGCACAACACAACACGGTACGGCATAACACAACACGGTACAGCATAACACAACACACTACAACACAACACAGCACAGCAGGGCACAACACAACATGGTACAGCACAACACATCATGTCACAGCACAATGCAACACGGTATGGCATAACACAACATGGTACAGCACAACACAACACGGTACAGCATAACACAACACACTACAACACAACACAGCACAGCAGGGCACAACACAACATGGTACAGCACAACACATCATGTCACCGCACAACACAACACGGTACGGCATAACACAACATGGTACAGCACAACACAACACGGTACAGCATAACACAACATGTCACAGCACAACACAACACGGTACGGCATAACACAACATGGTACAGCATAACACAACATGGTACAGCACAACACAACACGGTACAGCATAACACAACACACTTCAACACAACACAGCACAACAGGGCACAACACAACATGGTACAGCACAACACATCATGTCACAGCACAACGCAACACGGTACGGCATAACACAACATGTCACAGCACAACACAACACGGTACAGCATAACACAACACACTACAACATAGCACAGCAGGGCACAACACAACATGTCAGCACAACGCAACACGGTACGGCATAACACAACATGTCACAGCACAACGCAACACGGTACGGCATAACACAACATGGTACAGCACAACACGGTACAGCACAACACAACACGGTACAGCATAACACAACATGGTAAAGCACAACACAACACGGTACGGCATAACACAACACGGTACAGCATAACACAACACACTACAACACAACACAGCACAGCAGGGCACAACACAACATGGTACAGCACAACACATCATGTCACAGCACAACGCAACACGGTACGGCATAACACAACATGGTACAGCACAACACAGCACAGTACAGCATAACACAACACACTACAACACAACACAGCACAGCAGGGCACAACACAACATGGTACAGCACAACACATCATGTCACAGCACAACGCAACACGGTACGGCATAACACAACATGGTACAGCACAACACAACACGGTACAGCATAACACAACATGGTACAGCACAACACAACACGGTACAGCATAACACAACACACTTCAACACAACACAGCACAACAGGGCACAACACAACATGGTACAGCACAACACATCATGTCACAGCACAACACAACACGGTACGGCATAACACAACATGTCACAGCACAACACAACACGGTACAGCATAACACAACACACTACAACATAGCACAGCAGGGCACAACACAACATGTCAGCACAACGCAACACGGTACGGCATAACACAACATGTCACAGCACAACGCAACACGGTACGGCATAACACAACATGGTACAGCACAACACGGTACAGCACAACACAACACGGTACAGCATAACACAACATGGTAAAGCACAACACAACACGGTACGGCATAACACAACACGGTACAGCATAACACAACACACTACAACACAACACAGCACAGCAGGGCACAACACAACATGGTACAGCACAACACATCATGTCACAGCACAACGCAACACGGTACGGCATAACACAACATGGTACAGCACAACACAACACGGTACAGCACAACACAGCACAGCACCGCACGGCCTTTGCTGAAGCGCGTTCCCGGGAAGGGAGAGCGGGTGCTGAGGGACGGAGGGAGGTTTGCAGGGCAGAGCCGGGGTGCGCAGCACGGCAGGCCTTGGGAGGCCCCCCGACATTTCCAGCAGTGGGAGGCTGGACTGGCGCTCGCTGGCGTCCCGGGGGTGGCCCATGATCTCAGAGCGGGCGGCTGAGGCCAACCCTGCCGGGTCAGACCCTGCCGGCGGCCCAGGCTCAGCCGGTGGGGCGCTTGCTGTGCAGACTGGAGCCAGGGCAGCGCTGCCCTGGGGTGAGCGGCCCCACGCTGCAGCCCCTGGGGTCCTGGCTGCTCTGGCTGCAGGGCCCAGGCAGCCTCCTTCCCCAAGCCCCTCCCCAGGCCCGTTCCCGGCCAGCATTGCTGTTAGCTGCTTTGCTGACCCTACAGGCCAGGGGCCCCTGAGCTGGGGAGGGCAGGGTCCGGCTGCCAGCCCCCTCCCACCTGGAAGGCTCATTCTGCGGCCATGTGCTGGTGCGCTTGGCCGCTCACACACAGCCCCTCACCGGTGCACAGGGCTTCTCCCTGCCGTCTCATGCGACTTTACCGACTCCATAGCCCAGACCCAGCAACAAAGCTTGGCCAGCTTCTCCCCACTCCCACCCGCCACGGTGGGGCGAGGCTGCAAATCCAAACCTCCCCCCCCCCCCCCCGGCTGCCCTCACCCCCATCTCTCCAGGATCCAGCCTTTGGCCAGGCTCCATGCTCATGTTTCATGCTCAGGCCTTTCTGCCACGGACTCAGCAGAGTCCGCAACCCCCGCTCCCTGCCCGTCCTGCCCTCGGCAATCTGGGGACACGGGCCCTTCGCTGGGAGTGGGCAGCGTCTGCAGGGAGAACTGGGAGCCTGTGGCCCTCACCCAGCCCAGAAACCCGTGTGCTGGGGCACTGGCTGGGACAAGTGGGGAGAGTCGCTGCAGATATTCAGGGAGGGCTGCAGAGTTCAGTGACTCAGGGCAAGGCTGTCACTTCAGCTTCAAGCCAGCAGGGGGCAGCCGGCCAGGACTGAGGGGTGCCAGCCGAGCTATGCAGGGGTGGGGTGTCAGAAAAGCAGGGTGCTGCAGGCCAGGAGGGGCTGGGCCAGAACTGAGGGGCGCCAGCCGAGCTATGCGGGGGTGGGGTGTCAGAAAAGCAGGGTGCTGCAGACCAGGAGGGGCTGGGCCAGGACTGAGGGGCGCCAGCCGAGCTATGCGGGGGTGGGGTGTCAGAAACGCAGGGTGCTGCAGACCAGGAGGGGCTGGGCCAGGACTGAGGGGCGCCAGCCGAGCAGTGGGGGTGGGGTGTCAGAAACGCAGGGTGCTGCAGACCAGGAGAGGCTGGGCCAGGACTGAGGGGCGCCAGCCGAGCAGTGGGGGTGGGGTGTTAGAAAAGCAGGGTGCTGCAGGCCAGGAGGGGCTGGGCCAGGACTGAGGGGCGCCAGCCGAGCTATGCGGGGGTGGGGTGTCAGTAAAGCAGGGTGCTGCAGGCCAGGAGGGGCTGGGCCAGGACTGAGGGGCGCCAGCCGAGCAGTGGGGGTGGGGTGTCAGAAACGCAGGGTGCTGCAGACCAGGAGGGGCTGGGCCAGACTGAGGGGCACCAGCCGAGCAGTGGGGGTGGGGTGTCAGAAAAGCAGGGTGCTGCAGGCCAGGAGGGGCTGGGCCAGGACTGAGGGGCGCCAGCCGAGCTATGCGGGGGTGGGGTGTCAGTAAAGCAGGGTGCTGCAAGCCAGGAGGGGCTGGGCCAGGACTGAGGGGTGCCAGCCGAGCAGTGGGGGTGGGGTGTCAGTAAAGCAGGGTGCTGCAGGCCAGGAGGGGCTGGGCCAGGACTGAGGGGCGCCAGCCGAGCTATGCGGGGGTGGGGTGTCAGTAAAGCAGGGTGCTGCAGGCCAGGAGGGGCTGGGCCAGGACTGAGGGGCGCCAGCCGAGCAGTGGGGGATGGGGAAGCCCAGGGCTTGGCGTGCGCCAGGCTGCAACTGGCCACAGATGCCAAACTAACATCCCTTGGTGGGCGCCAGCGGGTGGAGGGGCCCATTTCCGTAAAGCCTGGGGAAGCCGCCTGTGATCAGCTGTCTGCTCCCTGCCGGCCGCCTCGGGAGGAACAGCCAGTCAGACCTGCTCCAGGAGGCAGGCAGAGTGTCAGATGCTGGCTCAGAAGAGTCATGCCTAGTGGCTGGAGCAGAGGGTGACGCCGGACCAGGAGTCGGGACTGGGCTGAGGGCTGTGCCGGAAGCAGGGACAAGCCAGGATCAGAACCAGCATGAAGCATGGCCGTCCCCTCCCCTGGTCACAGCGCCCCTCTGCGGAGGGATCCAGCAGGAGCTGGCGATAGGAAGCTCTGGGGGGCGGAGCGTTTCCGACTAACCCCTCGTCTGGGAGTCCAGAAGCCTGTCCCCACAAAGCCCATGTTCCCCCGGGGGCCCTGTGTGGCTAATCTCCACGTTAAGGGCACTGGCAGCTAAAAGCGCAGCTGACACCTGTCAAAAGATAGTGGAAGTAGGTTCCCAAAGGCAGAGGTAGGAAGCCAGCAGCCCTTATCCCTTATCTCCCCGCCGCCGAGGAGCCCGAGGTGTGTGCCGGCGGATTTATCTCCGCGAGTGACAAAAAGCCCGGAGGAAACAAGCTCCTGGGGCGAGGGGGGTCCCGACACATTGCTGGGCTGTGGCCGGGCGCTAGACGCAGTGCGGCGCAGGGGAGGGTGTGAGGAGTAGCCATGGCCACCGTACACACACGGCCCAGCCTCTGGCCCCTGGAGCGAGCCAGGCCCGCCCGGTCAGAACAGGCTCAAGACACTAGTTTAGACACAAGGGCAGAGCACAAGAGACTGCTCCTCTGCTCATCCTGGGACCAGGGATGGCTTGAGGGCGCGGGGGGCCCAAGCTCCCCAAGAGAGATGGCGAGGAGGTGGGGCCCTGATGCTGTTTGCTCTGGACTCTTGCACATAGCCACTGCCCCCGGAGCCTGGAATGGGACATGGCGTCCTGCTCCTGTGCCACTTGGCCCCCGGCTGGAAACAGGACAAGGCAGATTCGCTCACAGGGAAGCCGCTCCATGTTCCTGCTGGGAAGCTTGTACCATGGAACCACAAGATGGATTCTCATCTGGTCCAAAGGGGTGTGCGGTGGTGGGGAGCCGTGCCCAGGGGTTGTGTGGTGGTGGGGAGCCGTGCCCGTGGGTTGTGCGGTGGTGGGGAGCCGTGTCCAGGGGTTGTGCGATGGTGGGGAGCCGTGCCCAGGGGTTGTGCGGTGGTGGGGAGCCGTGTCCAGGGGTTGTGCGATGGTGGGGAGCCGTGCCCGTGGGGTGTGCGGTGGTGGGGAGCCGTGCCCGTGGGTTGTGCGGTGGTGGGGAGCCGTGTCCAGGGGTTGTGCGATGGTGGGGAGCCGTGCCCGTGGGTTGTGCGGTGGTGGGGAGCCGTGTCCAGGGGTTGTGCGATGGTGGGGAGCCGTGCCCAGGGGTTGTGCGGTGGTGGGGAGCCGTGCCCATGGGTTGTGCGGTGGTGGGGAGCCGTGTCCAGGGGTTGTGCGATGGTGGGGAGCCGTGCCCAGGGGTTGTGCGGTGGTGGGGAGCCGTGCCCGTGGGTTGTGCGGTGGTGGGGAGCCGTGTCCAGGGGTTGTGCGATGGTGGGGAGCCGTGCCCGTGGGTTGTGCGGTGGTGGGGAGCCGTGTCCAGGGGTTGTTCGGTGGTGGGGAGCCGTGCCCAGGGGTTGTGCGGTGGTGGGGAGCCGTGTCCAGGGGTTGTGCGATGGTGGGGAGCCGTGCCCATGGGTTGTGCGGTGGTGGGGAGCCGTGCCCGTGGGTTGTTCGGTGGTGGGGAGCCGTGCCCAGGGGTTGTGCGGTGGTGGGGAGCCGTGTCCAGGGGTTGTGCGATGGTGGGGAGCCGTGCCCATGGGTTGTGCGGTGGTGGGGAGCCGTGCCCGTGGGTTGTTCGGTGGTGGGGAGCCGTGTCCAGGGGTTGTGCGATGGTGGGGAGCCGTGCCCGTGGGTTGTGCGATGGTGGGGAGCCGTGCCCAGGGGTTGTGCGGTGGTGGGGAGCCGTGCCCGTGGGTTGTGCAGTGGTGGGGAGCCGTGTCCAGGGGTTGTTCGGTGGTGGGGAGCCGTGGCCATGGGTTGTGCGGTGGTGGGGAGCCGTGCCCAGGGGTTGTGCGGTGGTGGGGAGCCGTGTCCAGGGGTTGTTCGGTGGTGGGGAGCCATGCCCTTGGGTTGTGCAGTGGTGGGGAGCCGTGCCCAGGGGTTGTGCGGTGGTGGGGAGCCGTGCCCATGGGTTGTGCGGTGGTGGGGAGCCGTGCCCAGGGGTTGTGCGGTGGTGGGGAGCCGTGCCCGTGGGATGTGCGGTGGTGGGGAGCCGTGCCCAGGGGTTGTGCGGTGGTGGGGAGCCGTGCCCAGGGGTTGTGCGATGGTGGGGAGCCGTGCCCAGGGGTTGTGCGGTGGTGGGGAGCCGTGCCCGTGGGATGTGCGGTGGTGGGGAGCCGTGCCCAGGGGTTGTGCGATGGTGGGGAGCCGTGCCCGTGGGATGTGCGGTGGTGGGGAGCCGTGCCCAGGGGTTGTGCGGTGGTGGGGAGCCGTGCCCGTGGGATGTGCGGTGGTGGGGAGCCGTGCCCAGGGGTTGTGCGATGGTGGGGAGCCGTGCCCGTGGGATGTGCGATGGTGGGGAGCCGTGCCCAGGGGTTGTGCAGTGGTGGGGAGCCGTGCCTGTGGGTTGTGTGGTGGTGGGGAGCCGTGCCCAGGGGTTGTCCGGTGGTGGGGAGCCGTGCCCGTGGGATTTGTGGTGGTGGGGAGCCGTGCCCAGGGGTTGTCCGGTGGTGGGGAGCCGTGCCCGTGGGATGTGCGATGGTGCTCTCACATGGAACTCTGTCCTATGGGGTTGCCTCTGTCATGTTCCAGGAGATCTGGAGCATTCATCTCCATTCATCTCCAATTCCAGTCCCAACCCACAAGTGGCAAAGCCTTTAGGCCTCCCATCGGAATGAGCCACTCAGGATCCAGCCCTTCACCGTGGCCTTTGACCATCCTCCATTCTGCTATGGTTGACAGGCCGTGTGTCCTCCTCTGTCCGGCCATTCCTACCCACTAAGCAGCTACCAAACCCAGCTCTGCCGCATGCACAGCCCTGGCTTCTCCTCAGCTGGGTCCCCACCCCGGCAGGCTCCAGTCAGTGCCAAGTCGCTGGGAATGGCCCTGCATCGCCAGGACAACGCTCTGTTCTTTCTCTTCAGTGCCGCCATCTTTCCCTTCTTCTTAGGCAACCTCCCGTGCTGGGCCAGGCAGCTCTCGGATTTTGTCATTCCAAGCGGAGCGAAAGCCACGTTTTCCACTTGGTTTCCCTCCAAATGTCATTTCCATTACATCGTCAAGTCGGCCAGTTTAGGCTCTCGTCAGAATTCCCACCGAGTTTTACATCCCTATTTTAAGGACGAGATTTAAAAAGTGGAACCGTTTGACTAAAATTAGACTTGCCTGTCCCAGGGGACACTCCCGAAACGCACACTGTGTAACCCTGCGCCGAGTTCAAACGGCATTCCAAAGGGATCGCTCACAAACCTCCCTGGCAGGCCTGGGCCGGCGCCAGTCCAGCCCCACCGGTGTTTCTGTGCTGTGGAACCCGCAGTAACAATAGAAGCTCAGCGCCCAGCCTGCCGGCCAGCGTGGAATACAGCCGCTCGAGGGCCTTTCCACTTCCTTACCGGTGAGGTCAGGGTCAGGAGCTCCAGGACGGACTTTCGATCCCGTTGCGCCGGGGAATCCCAGCACTGAGTTCCCACGCTTGCCGTACGCCCTGAGCACATCCCGTGGACACGGCCCCGCCCGCCCCCTGCAGTACCACCCGCCCTGCAGCCACATCCCGGGAATGGAGCAATGCTCATCCTGACCCTAAGCCAAGGCTGCTGAGAATCGCCCCCAATAGCTGCTGTCTCCAGAAATGAAGCGTGTTCAGGGATGGTTTTATTAGCGGGGACGAGAGGGGGGTATTTAAATCACTCTGTTGTGCAGAGAATGGAATTACCTGAGCTTACCCTAGCAGAAAGTTGTTAAGTTGCTTTCAGACTCCTCGTAAGAACATCCGAGCAGCCAGACAGGGTCAGACCAAAAGTCTGTCCAGCCCAGTGATCCATCCCGTCGCCCATTTCCAGTCTCTGACAGAGGCCAGGGACACATTCTTACCCATCCAGCCAATAGCCATTGATGGACCCAACCTCCATGAATGTATCTAGTTCTGTTTTAAACCCTGTTATAGTAGGCGTGGCCTTCACAACATCCACTGCGTGAAGAGAAACTTCCTTTTGCTTGTTTTAAATCTGCTACCTGTTCATTTCATTCGGTGACTCCTAGTTCTTGTATCATGGGAACAAGTAAATAACTTCCTAATTTACGTTCTCCATACTTGTCATGCTTTTATAGACCTCTATCAGATCCCCCTTAAGGCCGCATCTTCACTTCCTGGACGCTTGCTGCTGCAACAGTCGATTTTCCGGAATTTGATTTAGTGGGGCTAGTAAAGACATGCTACATTGAAAGCTGAGGGTGCCCCCCATCGATGCGAATAGTCCACGAATTGCAAGGAGTAATGGAAGTCGATGGGAGTACTGCCAAGAGAGATGGTGCCAGGGTTCAAATGAAGGTACTTTGATTCCAGCTACGTCGTTAACATAGCTGGAGTGGCATCTCTTAATTTGAGCTTCCGCATAAGTAACTCTCCTGAGGTCTCCTCCAGCCCGAGGATTCGGGACTCTAGGGTAAGTAAAGCCGTGGTCCCAATGTCCTCTGTCCTAAGGGAAGAAGTCCCCGTTTTATTAAACTCTTCTGCATCTTTGAAAAAAAAAGAGCCAGTTTCTTTCATTTCCTTATTTGTAATTTGGGGTTTGGAAAAGCCCACCTCTCCACTGCTTCACACGTGATACAACCCTTCCGCTTCACCGTGCCCTTTGCTCCCAGAGAGCAGCAAGCACGCTGCAGCCTTCCCTGGCTGACAACCACACAGCTCATGAGGCTTGATGGATAAAGTCCACCTCCTCAGACGTGTTGGGTTCACGCGGACTGGAGGAATGTAGCTCATAGAAACAAGTTTCTGGTTTGAAATTCACAAAGCAAATGCAAAAGGGATGCTCTTCACTCAGCGCTTGGAGCCTTGTGATCTGCGCAGCCCCAGGATCGGGCCCTTCACAGAAACTGTTTCTCTAAACGTTCCTGCTAATTATCCCTATTTATCATCCCAGCCTGTTATCCAGAGACAGTGCTCTGCATAGTGCATGCTGCCCGTGCCCACAGCTCCCATTGGCCAGAATTCCCAGCCAATGGGAGCTGCAGAACAGGCGCCAAGGGGGGCAACATGCAGATCACCCCTGGGCCTAAAGAGCCAGGGCAGGCAAGGAGCAGCCTTAGCCCCACTGCGCCACCCACCGGACTGTTAATGGCCCGGTCAGCAGTGCTGGCGTTCCGGTCAAGCACCGGATACCTGGCAGGCCTATCTATGTGTCCCTGATAAGCACCTTCATGCTCCTCCCCTGCTGGAAGCCCTTTGCATGGCTGCAGCTTATCTGCTAGCTGAGTAGCCCAGACAGGCCCTATCACGAGAAATGGCCAGGACATTGATAACTGGAGTGTTTGGGGCCGGTGCATCCGGGACTAAGCATCAGCCCTGCCGGCTTTATCAGCTTCGCAGAATGCCAGCGGCTCTGGCCCTGGGACTGTGGAAATGGGAACAATCGGCCAAGCCCTTGGGCGCAGTCAGAAAGAGCGAGAGAGGGGCGGCTGCCCTCCGGTGTGGGCAAGTGGCACCTCTGGCTTTCTCGCTCCCTAGCCGGAACCCCTGGGGCCAAGGGCCTCCACAGCAGCAGGCAGAGCTCTGACCCAGAGACGGCGCGGGCAGGCTGTAAGGAGCAGGCTTCTGGCCCTCGCTAGGCAGCCAGTGGCCACAGCGGGCGGCGGTTCACAAGGGAGTGAGCTGTGGGTGGGCACCGCGGAGACGGCGTGGGGGCAGTCAGAAGCAGGCACTGAGGGGCAGTAATGGCGCCAGGAGGGAACAGAGCCCTCACTGGCAGTGTGTGCCAGGCAGCCCCAGGATGCAAACCCTGGGACCTGGAGCCCCCGTGCCATGGGCATCCGGAGTGGGCGGGGGCAGCTGGCTGAGCCTGGAAGGGAAGCCACCGTTCTGGAGTTGTGGGGGCAACAGCAGGTCAGGCGGCCTCTTGGTAATTCAGGGGGCCAGGGTCCGGAAGGGGGTGTTAGGTGTTTGGAGGGGGGTGCAGAGGTGGAAGGGTCATTCCAAGATGCCCGTCATGCCCAGAATGGGGCTCCCTGTGGGATGTGGGATGGGCAGCTAGGCTGAGTACTAGGCAGCCTCAGGCAGGGCTGGTCGGGCAGCTGTGACCAGCTGGGCATGCTGGAGGGAGCCAGGGCTGGTAGCCTGGGGAGGGGTAGCAGCAACCAGCGCTGGGAGGTGGGATCCGGCTCTCGGAGCCCTTTGTACCTGGGCCGCCGCCCTTAGCAGCAGAGAGCTCCCGACTGCCTTGGTGGTGGCCGCGATGGCCTGAGCCCAGCCAGCGCAGCCAGGCCAGGGCCACGACGCAGCTAATCCACCGAGCCACTTGCATGCGACCTCTTGAGCAGTGTTTAGAGGCCAGGCAAACAATTGATTTGGAATAATTGGTAAATGCTGCTCAAATAAAAACATTTAGACAAACGAGTTTGTCCTCGAGATGGTTAAATAAATATTTGGGGAAGTGACTGACACTTGGCCCGGTGCCTGGGGAGGCGCTGGCTGGGCCTGGCAGTGGTCGCGCTGTAATGGAGACCACAAGGCATTCCAGAGACACACAGCGCTCCCGCCCCACCCAGGCAGAGCCGGCCGCCTTCGCTGGGCCTGGCTTGCTGGCGCTGGACACGGCCCTCCTGGCAGGCTGGGCCAGCAGGAGGGACAAGAGCTGAGGGAAGAGCTGGGGCGAGGAGGGAGATGATGCGCAATGGGGGTGGCGCTTTGGGGGGCGTTGGCTGTGCCCTGGGGGTGGCGCTTTGGGGGGGCGTTGGCTGAGCCCTGGGGGTGGCGCTTTGGGGGGCGTTGGCGGCTGTGCCCTGGGGGTGGCGCTTTGGGGGGCGTTGGCGGCTGTGCCCTGGGGGTGGCGCTTTGGGGGGCGTTGGCGGCTGTGCCCTGGGGGTGGCGCTTTGGGGGGCGTTGGCTGTGCCCTGGGGGTGGCGCTTTGGGGGGCGTTGGCTGAGCCCTGGGGGTGGCGCTTTGGGGGGCGTTGGCTGTGCCCTGGGGGTGGCGCTTTGGGGGGCGTTGGCGGTGCCCTGGGGGTGGCGCTTTGGGGGGGCGTTGGCGGCTGTGCCCTGGGGGTGGCGCTTTGGGGGGCGTTGGCTGTGCCCTGGGGGTGGCGCTTTGGGGGGCGTTGGCGGCTGTGCCCTGGGGGTGGCGCTTTGGGGGGCGTTGGCTGAGCCCTGGGGGTGGCGCTTTGGGGGGCGTTGGCGGCTGTGCCCTGGGGGTGGCGTTTTGGGGGGCGTTGGCTGAGCCCTGGGGGTGGCGCTTTGGGGGGCGTTGGCTGAGCCCTGGGGGTGGCGCTTTGGGGGGCGTTGGCGGCTGTGCCCTGGGGGTGGCGTTTTGGGGGGCGTTGGCTGAGCCCTGGGGGTGGCGCTTTGGGGGGCGTTGGCGGCTGTGCCCTGGGGGTGGCGCTTTGGGGGGGCGTTGGCGGTTGTGCCCTGGGGGTGGCGCTTTGGGGGGCGTTGGCGGCTGTGCCCTGGGGGTGGCGCTTTGGGGGGCGTTGGCGGCTGTGCCCTGGGGGTGGCGTTTTGGGGGGCGTTGGCGGCTGTGCCCTGGGGGTGGTGCTTTGGGGGGACGTTGGCTGAGCCCTGGGGGTGGCGCTTTGGGGGGCGTTGGTGGCTGTGCCCTGGGGGTGGCGTTTTGGGGGGCGTTGGCGGCTGTGCCCTGGGGGTGGCGTTTTGGGGGGCGTTGGCGGCTGTGCCCTGGGGGTGGCGCTTTGGGGGGCGTTGGTGGCTGTGCCCTGGGGGTGGCGTTTTGGGGGGCGTTGGCGGCTGTGCCCTGGGGGTGGCGCTTTGGGGGGCGTTGGCTGTGCCCTGGGGGTGGCACTTTGGGGGGCGTTGGCGGCTGTGCCCTGGGGGTGGGAATCCCTGGGCCAGTGGAGGTTTAAGCCCCCCCCACAAACCTACAAAAACATATTCCTGGAAATGGGCAAGTCCCCGCAGCCCACCGAGTGGCCAGACTCGGACTCCCGGGGCTGGACGAGACCTCGGGAGGCATCGAGTCCAGCCCCCTGCTCCAGGCAGGACCGACCCAACTCAACCAGCCCAGCCAGGGCCTTGTCAATCAGGAACGTAAACACTCTAGGGATGGAGGTTCCACCCCTCCCCAGGGAGCCCAGCCCAGCGCTTCCCACCCGCCTAGGGAAAGAGTTTTTCCTAATATCCAACCTAGACCTGCCCCACGGCAACTTGAGCCCATTGCTCCTTGTTCTGCCACCCGCCCCGCTGAGAGCAGCCTCTCGCCAGCCTCTTTGGACCCCCTTCAGGTACCTGAATTGCAAAGTGCGTCCTTCTGGGGTGCTCACTAAGGGTCAGTGCTCGTGCAGCAGCCTGGGTCATCTGGCGAGACGTCTTCGAGCCCCTGTTCCTCAGTGTCCCACGCAGAACACTGTGCACAGGGCCCTGGGGGCAAAGGGGCTGGACCTCAACCAGGACCTTCTAAAGCTAATTTTTAACAGGTGCTGTAGCTTGTGGGGCAAAGAGGCTCATGTGCTGGCGTGAGGTGGTAACGAGGGGCAGTGTAACGCATGTACAGGCTGGGGAGGGTTCGCTGTCTATCGGTAAATGTCGATAACATCAATGTAATTGTACACGCGCACACACATGCAAACAGATTGCAAAATAGTTCCATTGACAATAGCTGAAATGTACCGCTAGGGACAGAAAAATGCTGCTTGAGAACGTATTCAAGTTCTAGTTCATGCTATTTACTTTGTGTATTTTGCCATGTGATACTGACAGTGTAACCGTTAGAATTACGTTTACCATCAGTCAATATATCAAAAACATCAGCATGTTTTGTTAGTTAGTTAGTTAGTTAGTTAGTTTGTCTTTAAAGTGCTACTAGACTATTTGTTGTTTTTAAAGTTTTTCAATAATTATTGTCTGATTTCCTGGTTGTCTAGGCCCCATGACCCCACATAATTTCCTGAAACAGGGAAAATTCAAATCAATATAAATGGGGGAAAGATGCTGAAATAAATTGATAGTATTCATCAGAATTATTTTAAAAATACAATGGTATTCTAGTATCAGAGGGGTCGCCGTGTTAGTCTGAATCTGCAAAAGCGATGAGGAGTCCTGTGGCACCTTATGGTATTCTACTTGGCCGACAGCATCGGGGGGGCGGAAGGGGGGCAGAGAAAGACGTGTTTCTATGGTAAGGTCCGGAGAGGGGTGTGTTTCTACGGCAGGGTCCGGAGAGGGGCCTGTTTCTATGGCAGGGTCCGGAGAGGGGCATGTTTCTATGGCAGGGTCCGGAGAGGGGTGGGTTTCTACGGCAGGGTCCGGAGAGGGGCGTGTTTCTATGGCAGGGTCCGGAGAGGGGCCTGTTTCTACGGCAGGGTCCGGAGAGGGGTGGGTTTCTACAGCAGGGTCCGGAGAGGGGCGTGTTTCTATGGCAGGGTCCGGAGAGGGGTGGGTTTCTATGGCAGGGCCCGGAGAGGGGCGTGTTTCTATGGCAGGGTCCGGAGAGGGGTGGGTTTCTACGGCAGGGTCCGGAGAGGGGCGTGTTTCTATGGCAGGGTCCGGAGAGGGGTGGGTTTCTACGGCAGGGTCCGGAGAGGGGCCTGTTTCTATGGCAGGGTCCGGAGAGGGGCCTGTTTCTACGTCAGGGTCCTGAGAGGGGTGTGTTTCTACGGCAGGGTCCAGAGAGGGGCGTGTTTCTATGGCAGGGTCCGGAGAGGGGCGTGTTTCTATGGCAGGGTCCGGAGAGGGGTGGGTTTCTACGGCAGGGTCCGGAGAGGGGCCTGTTTCTATGGCAGGGTCCGGAGAGGGGCATGTTTCTATGGCAGGGTCCGGAGAGGGGTGGGTTTCTACGGCAGGGTCCGGAGAGGGGCGTGTTTCTATGGCAGGGTCCGGAGAGGGGCCTGTTTCTACGGCAGGGTCCGGAGAGGGGTGGGTTTCTACGGCAGGGTCCGGAGAGGGGCGTGTTTCTATGGCAGGGTCCGGAGAGGGGTGGGTTTCTATGGCAGGGCCCGGAGAGGGGCGTGTTTCTATGGCAGGGTCCGGAGAGGGGTGGGTTTCTATGGCAGAGCCCGGAGAGGGGCCTGTTTCTACGGCAGGGTCCGGAGAGGGGCGTGTTTCTATGGCAGGGTCCGGAGAGGGGTGGGTTTCTACGGCAGGGTCCGGAGAGGGGCGTGTTTCTATGGCAGGGTCCGGAGAGGGGTGGGTTTCTATGGCAGGGCCCGGAGAGGGGCCTGTTTCTACGGCAGGGTCCGGAGAGGGGCGTGTTTCTATGGCAGGGTCCGGAGAGGGGTGGGTTTCTACGGCAGGGTCCGGAGAGGGGCGTGTTTCTATGGCAGGGTCCGGAGAGGGGTGGGTTTCTACGGCAGGGTCCGGAGAGGGGCCTGTTTCTACGGCAGGGTCTGGAGAGGGGCCTGTTTCTACGGCAGGGTCCGGAGAGGGGTGGGTTTCTACGGCAGGGTCCGGAGAGGGGCCTGTTTCTACGGCAGGGTCCGGAGAGGGGTGGGTTTCTACGGCAGGGTCCGGAGAGGGGCCTGTTTCTACAGCAGGGTCCGGAGAGGGGCCTGTTTCTACGGCAGGGTCCGGAGAGGGGCGTGTTTCTATGGCAGGGTCCGGAGAGGGGCGGGTTTCTACGGCAGGGTCCGGAGAGGGGCCTGTTTCTACGGCAGGGTCCGGAGAGGGGTGGGTTTCTGGTGGACGTGTTCAAAGGATGTGTTGGTGCCCATTGGCACAGAAGGGTTTGTGCCCCATAGGCGCATGTCTGCCAGTGGCGTGGCACAGAGGGCAGCTTCCCCATTTCTTGGGCTGACTTGCATGACTCGCTGCTCCTGGCCGACGGGCTGGGACGCTACACGAGGGCGAGGCAGCCAAAGGAGCTTGTGAAAGCGCCTGTCCTGTCCCCCGGCTGTGAGTGCGGCGGTGCAGAGCTGCGCCGCGCCAGGGAGCTGGAAGCCCTGCTGGAGTAGCCAGCGGCTGTGGTGTTTGACAGACGGCACGGTGGGAGGTACAGCCCCAGGCCCGGCTGGGGCTCATCCCCGAGGCGCTGCCGTGTTGACAGCTCCAGCCTGGCCTGCGCAGGGCGAGACGCCTGCAGCCAGCACACTCAGCGCAGGGCCAGCCCAGCCCAGCTGCCCGGGAACCACGCCCCAATGCCTCAGTCTGAGGAGTTCAAGCCCTGAGAAGCTGCCGGCCCAGGACACAGACTGCGGCGCGAGCGGCACCGTGCCCCAGGCTGGCCCGGCAGTCGCTGGCTCGGCCCGTGGGCTGCCACGCTCTCACACGAAGGCCTCGCCCCGCGCCCCCGTCTCCAGTTCAGTCCACAGGCCGCCCAGCACCCCGCTGCAGCCAGCCCCGGCTTTGTGCCCCCCCCATGCCTGGCAGCGTCAGCCAATGGAGCCGCCCTCCAGCCACTCCCCTCCGGGAGGGGAACCAGCCCATCAGCACAGGCCCAGGCCCTGCAAGGCAGAGGCGGATTAAACTTTTGTGGGGCCCTGGGCCAGAGCAGAGGGGGCCTCTCCTCCCCGCTTCCACCTGCCACCCCCCCAGTGCTCCTGCCAGGGAGCGGGGGTGGGGCACGGGGTGCCCATTTTTCCAGGACCCCCCAGTTGGCCGGGGCCCCATGGCACGTGTCCCATTGGCCGGGTGACTAATCCGCCACTGCAGCTAGGGCTCGCCTAGGCCCCTCACTGGAGATAGAAGAACTGAGGACCCTGGACATGGGGGCCCCATGGAGGCACATGTTCTAGCCCAGCGCTCCTGTCCTTACAGATGGGCTCACGCCGGAGCCACGTGGCGCGTCCCAGCACTGCGGGGGTGCACACCCAGCCCCCACGGAGGAGAGACTCTGACTGCGCCCAGGGCTCACACTGACACGCGTGGAACAGCCGGGGAGCCGGGCCCCACCCTGCACGTCAGGCTGTGACGCATGGAAGGCCCCGCCCTGCTCTCGGCACACCCGGCGAGCAGCCTGGACATTTGCAAGCCAATATTTATGGGAGTGGAAACCATTGGCCATAACCCTCAGCAGCCATGTCGTCTCTGCCCCTCCTCGGAGCGCTCGCTTTGGAGTCAGGGCTGGGGAATTTGTAAGAAGTAAATATTATGGGGAAAACATCAGGCAGCTTAATCGGAGCGTTAGGAAAGGGCAGACGTATTTGCTGTTAGTGTTGTCAGTTCATCCCAGCCCAGGGCTGCCATAACTCAGGGAACCGCCCAGACACCTCCGCACTGCGAGAGGGAGTTCGCAGCTCGAAGCCGAGGGAGGCCTGGCCGCTGTCAGGGCTAGCCAGACAGAGCTGCTGGTATCCCACCGCAGCCTCCTCCTGCTCTCAGCACCGCAGCCTCCTCCTGCTCTCGGCACCGTAGCCTCCTTCTCCTCTCGGCACCGCAGCCTCCTCCTCCTCTCGGCACCGCAGCCTCCTCCTCCTCTCGGCACCGCAGCCTCCTCCTGCTCTCGGCACCGCAGCCTCCTCCTCCTCTCGGCACCGCAGCCTCCTCCTCCTCTCGGCACCGCAGCCTCCTCCTCCTCTCGGCACCGCAGCCTCCTCCTCTCGGCACCGTAGCCTCCTCCTGCTCTCGGCACCGCAGCCTCCTCCTCTCGGCACCGCAGCCTCCTCCTCTCGGCACCGCAGCCTCCTCCTCCTCTCGGCACCGCAGCCTCCTCCTGCTCTCGGCACCGCAGCCTCCTCCTCCTCTCGGCACCGCAGCCTCCTCCTGCTCTCGGCACCGCAGCCGCCTCCTGCTCTCGGCACCGCAGCCTCCTCCTGCTCTCGGCACCGCAGCCTCCTCCTCTCGGCACCGCAGCCTCCTCCTGCTCTCGGCACCGCAGCCTCCTCCTGCTCTCGGCACCGCAGCCTCCTCCTCCTCTCGGCACCGCAGCCTCCTCCTGCTCTCGGCACCGCAGCCGCCTCCTGCTCTCGGCACCGCAGCCTCCTCCTGCTCTCGGCACCGCAGCCTCCTCCTCTCGGCACCGCAGCCTCCTCCTGCTCTCGGCACCGCAGCCTCCTCCTGCTCTCGGCACCGCAGCCTCCTCCTGCTCTCGGCACCGCAGCCTCCTCCTGCTCTCGGCACCGCAGCCTCCTCCTCCTCTCGGCACCGCAGCCGCCTCCTGCTCTCGGCACCGCAGCCTCCTCCTGCTCTCGGCACCGCAGCCTCCTCCTGCTCTCGGCACCGCAGCCTCCTCCTCCTCTCGGCACCGCAGCCTCCTCCTCCTCTCGGCACCGCAGCCTCCTCCTCTCGGCACCGCAGCCTCCTCCTGCTCTCGGCACCGCAGCCTCCTCCTGCTCTCGGCACCGCAGCCTCCTCCTCCTCTCGGCACCGCAGCCTCCTCCTGCTCTCGGCACCGCAGCCTCCTCCTGCTCTCGGCACCGCAGCCTCCTCCTGCTCTCGGCACCGCAGCCTCCTCCTCCTCACGGCACCGCAGCCTCCTCCTGCTCTCGGCACCGCAGCCTCCTCCTACTCTCGGCACCGCAGCCTCCTCCTGCTCTCGGCACCGCAGCCTCCTCCTGCTCTCGGCACCGCAGCCTCCTCCTCCTCACGGCACCGCAGCCTCCTCCTGCTCTCGGCACCGCAGCCTCCTCCTGCTCTCGGCACCGCAGCCTCCTCCTCCTCACGGCACCGCAGCCTCCTCCTGCTCTCGGCACCGCAGCCTCCTCCTGCTCTCGGCACCGCAGCCTCCTCCTGCTCTCGGCACCGCAGCCTCCTCCTCCTCTCGGCACCGCAGCCTCCTCCTGCTCTCGGCACCGCAGCCTCCTCCTCCTCTCGGCACCGCAGCCTCCTTCTGCTCTCGGCACCGCAGCCTCCTCCTCTCGGCATCGCAGCCTCCTCCTCCTCTCGGCACCGCAGCCTCCTCCTGCTCTCGGCACCGCAGCCTCCTCCTCCTCTCGGCACCGCAGCCTCCTCCTCTCGGCACCGCAGCCTCCTCCTCCTCTCGGCACCGCAGCCTCCTCCTGCTCTCGGCACCGCAGCCTCCTCCTCTCGGCACCGCAGCCTCCTCCTCCTCTCGGCACCGCAGCCTCCTCCTCCTCTCGGCACCGCAGCCTCCTCCTCCTCACGGCACCGCAGCCTCCTCCTGCTCTCGGCACCGCAGCCTCCTCCTGCTCTCGGCACCGCAGCCGCCTCCTCCTCTCGGCATCGCAGCCTCCTCCTCCTCTCGGCACCGCAGCCTCCTCCTGCTCTCGGCACCGCAGCCTCCTCCTCCTCTCGGCACCGCAGCCTCCTCCTGCTCTCGGCACCGCAGCCTCCGCCTGCTCTCGGCACCGCAGCCGCCTCCTCCTCTCGGCATCGCAGCCTCCTCCTCCTCTCGGCACCGCAGCCTCCTCCTCCTCACGGCACCGCAGCCTCCTCCTCCTCCTCTCGGCACCGCAGCCGCCTCCTCCTCTTGGCATCGCAGCCTCCTCCTCCTCTCGGCACCGCAGCCTCCTCCTCCTCACGGCACCGCAGCCTCCTCCTCCTCCTCACGGCACCGCAGCCTCCTCCTCCTCTCGGCACCGCAGCCTCCTCCTGCTCTCGGCACCGCAGCCTCCTCCTCCTCTCGGCACCGCAGCCTCCTCCTCCTCTCGGCATCGCAGCCTCCTCCTGCTCTCGGCACCGCAGCCTCCTCCTCCTCACGGCACCGCAGCCTCCTCCTCCTCTCGGCATCGCAGCCTCCTCCTGCTCTCGGCACCGCAGCCTCCTCCTCCTCTCGGCACCGCAGCCTCCTCCTCCTCTCGGCACCGCAGCCTCCTCCTCCTCACGGCACCGCAGCCTCCTCCTGCTCTCGGCACCGCAGCCTCCTCCTGCTCTCGGCACCGCAGCCTCCTCCTCTCGGCACCGCAGCCTCCTCCTCCTCTCGGCACCGCAGCCTCCTCCTGCTCTCGGCACCGCAGCCTCCTCCTGCTCTCGGCATCGCAGCCTCCTCCTCCTCTCGGCACCGCAGCCTCCTTCTGCTCTCGGCACCGCAGCCTCCTCCTCCTCTCGGCACCGCAGCCTCCTCCTCCTCCTCTCGGCACCGCAGCCTCCTCCTCGTCACGGCACCGCAGCCTCCTCCTCCTCTCGGCACCGCAGCC
The DNA here is from genome assembly GCF_052426305.1 of Pelodiscus sinensis. NCBI lineage: Eukaryota > Metazoa > Chordata > Testudines > Trionychidae > Pelodiscus > Pelodiscus sinensis. The sequence goes on from NC_143071.1 coordinate 30,156,323, forward strand.
TCCTCCTGCTCTCGGCACCGCAGCCTCCTCCTCCTCACGGCACCGCAGCCTCCTCCTCCTCACGGCACCGCAGCCTCCTCCTCCTCTCGGCACCGCAGCCTCCTCCTCCTCCTCTCGGCACCGCAGCCTCCTCCTCCTCTCGGCACCGCAGCCTCCTTCTGCTCTCGGCACCGCAGCCTCCTCCTCCTCCTCTCGGCACCGCAGCCTCCTCCTGCTCTCGGCACCGCAGCCTCCTCCTGCTCTCGGCACCGCAGCCTCCTCCTGCTCTCGGCACCGCAGCCTCCTCCTCTCGGCATCGCAGCCTCCTCCTGCTCTCGGCACCGCAGCCTCCTCCTGCTCTCGGCACCGCAGCCTCCTCCTCCTCTCGGCACCGCAGCCTCCTCCTCCTCTCGGCACCGCAGCCTCCTCCTGCTCTCGGCACCGCAGCCTCCTCCTCCTCTCGGCACCGCAGCCTCCTCCTCCTCTCGGCACCGCAGCCTCCTCCTGCTCTCGGCACCGCAGCCTCCTCCTCCTCTCGGCACCGCAGCCTCCTCCTCCTCTCGGCACCGCAGCCTCCTCCTGCTCTCGGCACCGCAGCCTCCTCCTCCTCTCGGCACCACAGCCTCCTCCTCCTCTCGGCACCGCAGCCTCCTCCTCCTCACGGCACCGCAGCCTCCTCCTCCTCACGGCACCGCAGCCTCCTCCTGCTCTCGGCACCGCAGCCTCCTCCTGCTCTCGGCACCGCAGCCTCCTCCTCCTCTCGGCACCGCAGCCTCCTCCTGCTCTCGGCACCGCAGCCTCCTCCTGCTCTCGGCACCGCAGCCTCCTCCTCCTCTCGGCGCCGCAGCCTCCTCCTGCTCTCGGCGCCGCAGCCTCCTCCTGCTCTCGGCACCGCAGCCTCCTCCTGCTCTCGGCACCGCAGCCTCCTCCTCCTCTCGGCACCGCAGCCTCCTCCTCTCGGCACCGCAGCCTCCTCCTGCTCTCGGCACCGCAGCCTCCTCCTCCTCTCGGCACCGCAGCCTCCTCCTCCTCTCGGCACCGCAGCCTCCTCCTGCTCTCGGCACCGCAGCCTCCTCCTGCTCTCGGCGCCGCAGCCTCCTCCTCCTCTCGGCACCGCAGCCTCCTCCTCCTCTCGGCACCGCAGCCTCCTCCTGCTCTCGGCACCGCAGCCTCCTCCTCCTCCTCTCGGCACCGCAGCCTCCTCCTCCTCGTCCTCCTCCTCCTCTCGGCACCGCAGCCTCCTCCTCTCGGCACCGCAGCCTCCTCCTCTCGGCACCGCAGCCTCCTCCTCCTCCACCTGCTCTCAGCACCACAGCCTCCTCCTCCTCCTCCTGCTCTCGGCACCGCAGCCTCCTCCTCCTCCCCCTCCTCTTGGCACCGCAGCCTCCTCCTCCTCTCGGCACCGCAGCCTCCTCCTCCTCCTCTCGGCACCGCAGCCTCCTCCTCTCGGCACCGCAGCCTCCTCCTCCTCCACCTGCTCTCAGCACCGCAGCCTCCTCCTCCTCGTCCTCCTCTTGGCACCGCAGCCTCCTCCTCCTCGTCCTCCTCCTCCTCTTGGCACCGCAGCCTCCTCCTCCTCTCGGCACCGCAGCCTCCTCCTCTCGGCACCGCAGCCTCCTCCTCTTCCTCTTGGCACCGCAGCCTCCTCCTCTCGGCCCCGCAGCCTCCTCCTCCTCCTCTCGGCACCGCAGCCTCCTCCTCCTCTCGGCCCCGCAGCCTCCTCCTCCTCCTCTCGGCACCGCAGCCTCCTCCTCCTCTCGGCACCGCAGCCTCCTCCTCCTCCTCTCGGCACCGCAGCCTCCTTCTCCTCCTCTTGGCACCGCAGCCTCCTCCTCCTCTTGGCACCGCAGCCTCCTCCTCCTCTTGGCACCGCAGCCTCCTTCTCCTCCTCTTGGCACCGCAGCCTCCTCCTCCTCCTCTCGGCACCGCAGCCTCCTCCTCCTCCTCTCGGCACCGCAGCCTCCTTCTCCTCCTCTCGGCACCGCAGCCTCCTCCTCCTCTTGGCACCGCAGCCTCCTCCTCCTCCACCTGCTCTCAGCACCGCAGCCTCCTCCTCCTCTTGGCACCGCAGCCTCCTCCTCCTCCTCTCGGCACCGCAGCCTCCTTCTCCTCCTCTCGGCACCGCAGCCTCCTCCTCCTCTTGGCACCGCAGCCTCCTCCTCTTGGCACCGCAGCCTCCTCCTCTCGGCACCGCAGCCTCCTTCTCCTCCTTTTGGCACCGCAGCCTCCTCCTCCTCTTGGCACCGCAGCCTCCTCCTCTCGGCACCGCAGCCTCCTCCTCCTCCTCTCGGCACCGCAGCCTCCTCCTCCTCTTGGCACCGCAGCCTCCTCCTCCTCCTCTCGGCACCGCAGCCTCCTTCTCCTCCTCTTGGCACCGCAGCCTCCTCCTCCTCCTCTCGGCACCGCAGCCTCCTTCTCCTCCTCTCGACACCGCAGCCTCCTCCTCCTCTCGGCACCGCAGCCTCCTCCTCCTCTTGGCACCGCAGCCTCCTTCTCCTCCTCTCGGCACCGCAGCCTCCTCCTCCTCCTCTCGGCACCGCAGCCTCCTTCTCCTCCTCTCGGCACCGCAGCCTCCTCCTCCTCCTCCTCTCGGCACCGCAGCCTCCTCCTCCTCCTGCTCTCGGCACCGCAGCCTCCTCCTCCTCCTCCTCTTGGCACCGCAGCCTCCTCCTCCTCCACCTGCTCTCAGCACCGCAGCCTCCTCCTCCTCTTGGCACCGCAGCCTCCTCCTCCTCCTCTCGGCACCGCAGCCTCCTTCTCCTCCTCTCGGCACCGCAGCCTCCTCCTCCTCTTGGCACCGCAGCCTCCTCCTCTCGGCACCGCAGCCTCCTTCTCCTCCTCTTGGCACCGCAGCCTCCTCCTCCTCCTCTCGGCACCGCAGCCTCCTCCTCCTCCTCTCGGCACCGCAGCCTCCTTCTCCTCCTCTTGGCACCGCAGCCTCCTCCTCCTCCTCTCGGCACCGCAGCCTCCTTCTCCTCCTCTTGGCACCGCAGCCTCCTTCTCCTCCTCTTGGCACCGCAGCCTCCTTCTCCTCCTCTCGGCACCGCAGCCTCCTTCTCCTCCTCTCGGCACCGCAGCCTCCTTCTCCTCCTCTCGGCACCGCAGCCTCCTCCTCCTCTTGGCACCGCAGCCTCCTCCTCTTGGCACCGCAGCCTCCTCCTCTCGGCACCGCAGCCTCCTTCTCCTCCTCTTGGCACCGCAGCCTCCTCCTCCTCCTCTCGGCACCGCAGCCGCCTCCTCCTCCTCTCGGCACCGCAGCCTCCTTCTCCTCCTCTCGGCACCGCAGCCTCCTCCTCCTCCTCTCGGCACCGCAGCCTCCTCCTCTTGGCACCACAGCCTCCTCCTCTCGGCACCGCAGCCTCCTTCTCCTCCTCTTGGCACCGCAGCCTCCTCCTCCTCCTCTCGGCACCGCAGCCTCCTCCTCCTCCTCTCGGCACCGCAGCCTCCTCCTCCTCCTCTTGGCACCGCAGCCTCCTCCTCCTCGTCCTCCTTCTCCTCCTCTTGGCACCGCAGCCTCCTCCTCCTCCTCTCGGCACCGCAGCCTCCTTCTCCTCCTCTTGGCACCGCAGCCTCCTCCTCCTCCTCTCGGCACCGCAGCCTCCTTCTCCTCCTCTCGGCACCGCAGCCTCCTCCTCCTCTTGGCACCGCAGCCTCCTCCTCTTGGCACCGCAGCCTCCTCCTCTCGGCACCGCAGCCTCCTTCTCCTCCTCTTGGCACCGCAGCCTCCTCCTCCTCCTCTCGGCACCGCAGCCGCCTCCTCCTCCTCTCGGCACCGCAGCCTCCTTCTCCTCCTCTCGGCACCGCAGCCTCCTTCTCCTCCTCTCGGCACTGCAGCCTCCTCCTCTTGGCACCGCAGCCTCCTTCTCCTCCTCTCGGCACTGCAGCCTCCTCCTCTTGGCACCGCAGCCTCCTTCTCCTTTTGGCACCGCAGCCTCCTCCGAGAAGAGTAACGGTAGTTCAAATTAGAGAGCCTAATTCGAACTACCTACTCCGTGCTGCGTGTAGCCGCGGGCACGGAGTCCGCACTAATGGGGGTTTAAAAATGGCAGCGCCCGGCAAGATGCAAATGAAGCCCGGGATATTTAAATCCTGGGCTTCATTTGCAACTTCAAATGCCTACATTAACCACCCTAGTTCAAACTAGGGGGCTAGTGTAGACATACCCTGGGAGTCCAGTGAGCGTGGCCTGGGGATGGGCAGCCCTGGGCCAGGCGTGTCCCGGGAGCACGCAGACCCCACACGCTGGCTGTGCAGAGGCAGCCGGTCACGTGGCTATTTGGAAACACCGGCGCACATTCTAGTCCACAGGCCTAGAGCCACGAGCATAAATTCTGTAGCAGAGGTTAGCTCATAGTGCTCTGGGACAGGGTGCCTGCTCACCATGGAGGATGGCTGTGTAGACACACCTTAGTTCCCGGGGGGGGGGGGCAGTTCTGTATTTACTCTCTAAGGCCTCGTCTACACTTACTCCGAGATCAACATTCCAGTAATCAACCTTTCAGGGTTTGATTTAGTGAGTCTAGTAAAGATCATCTAAATCAAATGCTTATTGCTCCCCCATTGACCCCGGTATTCCACAGGATCGCAAGGAGTAAGGGAAGTAGATGGGAGAACTTCTCCTGTTGACCTCCTGCAGTGGGGCCATCCCAGACACTTGATTTAAGGTACATCGACTAAGGTAATTCTCGTAGCTGGAGCTGTGCATCTTATGTTGAATTTCTGGCATGATGTAAACCTGGCCTCTCTCAATTAATGCTTGTAGGGGGCTGAAGAGGGAGGAATCTAAGGTTCTATAAAGGGGACCCTATAAACCTACAGCATCTCATGGAGCACAAGACCTTTGCCACGTCCTCTGGAATTCGATAGTAGTGATCTCATTCCAGTTCAGAAGGCTGGTCCATGAGTTCTAGCAGAGCCTTCCTTCTCCCCAGCTGTGAAACGGCGGGAGCCTGGCCACGCAAGCTGCAGCTTGTTCCTGGTCGCAGCTTTTATCCACGTGCAGTTACCATTGGGCCACTTGCCAAAGGCTGCAATACCCTCTGCACCACTGGCAAGAGCAGGCAGGCAGGCTCTTGTCGTGCAAGGTGCACTGACGTGCAAGCAGAAATTATTTCAGTGTCTGGCCGTGACATGCAGAGCAGGAAGCTGGGCCCTTCTGGCCGCAAAATCACTGACTGTCACCTGAGCCCCCATCTCCCAGCTCAGTGCCCGCAGCGAGCAGGGGCGGCTCCGGGAGGGCGCCAGTCTCTGTTCCAGGGCCAGCCCAAAGGCCTCAGGCAGGAGAAACAGTCGGGAGTCGGGCCAGCACAGGCTCCAGCTGCTGGCAGCAGTGGTGGCTGATCTGAGACCAAGTCGTGGCCGTGGGAGCAGCCGGGCAGGTTCAAACGCCTCTGAGGGAGAGGCAAGAGCTCTCTCCCCTGCTTTGGGTGTGCCGGCTGCTTTGCTGCCTAACGGGGGCAGGGGGCAGTTACAGCACAGGCTGGAATCACCGCCACGGGGCAGGGGACTGGATGTCAGGAATCCTCATCCGTGTCTGGAAATGGGGTCAGGCAAGACCAGACAACCACTCCTGCGCCAGCCCTGCCCAGCCAGCAGCCCCTGCCCAGCCCCTGCCCAGCCACCAGCCCCTGCCCAGCCAGCATATCCATCAGTGCAGTGGCAGAAGGATGAGGGGACCCTCCTTTCCCACTTGAGGGGTGAAATTCGCTGCAGTTGCTGCAGATCAGAACGAACCCTTCTGCCCCGTGAGGTTTCTGCCTCTCGACCCTTCTTTCAGTCTGGACATGGAGGCTGTGTCTAGACTGGCAAGTTTTTCTGCAAAATCATCTGCTTTTGCGGAAAAACTTGCCAGCTGTCTACTCTGGCTGCTTGAATTTCCGGAAAAGCACTGACAAGCTCATGTAAGATCGTCAGTGCTTTTCCGGAAATACTGTGCTGCTCCCGTTCAGGCAAAAGTCTTTTTCCGAAAGACTTTTGCGCAAGAGGGCCAGTGTAGACAGCACAGGACTGTTTTCTGCAAAAAAGCCCCAATCGCGAAAATGACGATCGGGGCTTTTTTGCGGAAAAGCGCGTCTAGATTGGCCACGGACGCTTTTCCATAAAAAGTGCTTTTGCAGAAAAGCGTCCTGCCAATCTAGACGTGCTTTTCCGAAAATGCTTTTAACGGAAAACTTTTCCATTAAAAGCATTTTCGGAAAATCATGCCAGTGTAGACGTAGCCGGCATGTCTGACTCCCCAGCCACCCTGCCTGTAAGCAAGGGGGCAGCTCCTGGCCCTCAGGGGCCGTGGGTCTCAAGCCTGGGGAACGGGAGGCTTGGGCAGCAGGAACGGTGCAGGGGTGCAGGCACATTTTTAAGAGTGGGGGTGCTGAAATCCAGCTCCTCATTCTATACACCCCCCCCATCCCTAGTCCACACGCACGTGGAACTCTGACCGTGGGTGCCAGTCAAAGGAGCCCACTGGCAGAACTCTGGGGTCCTGATTGGCTCCCGACTTCTATTTCAATCCAGCATAGGCCGTTGGCCATGAAGTAGGGTTCAGCTTCCCTTGTGCTCCTGCCCCCCGTGCCTGACGCTGGCCTCCTCGTAGCCTGCCCTGCCTGGCCCCTGAATCCTGGAAAAACTCGAAAACCAGCGAATGGTCCCGCAGCACCTTAGAAACCCCCAAAACGTGCCGACGGGCTCATGGGCGGCCGTGGGCGCAGCCCGCTGCTCAGATGCCTGCAGTATGAAAGGCCCAGGTCCAAAGGGCACCGCGGAGCCTTCCCCAGCTTGAGATTTACGAACGAGGCTGAGCTGAGCCCTGGGTGTCCGTCACACTGTGCACAAGGCAGCATCTCCCTTGAGCCGGGGGCCAGGAGGAGGAGTGGGAGCAGGTTTACTGCAGCCGTTCAAACGCTGAGTCCCCCTGGCTGCAGGACATCGCTTACTGGGGGCTCCACACAGCTGCGCAGCCGCAGGCCCTGCACTGCCCCTGGGAATGGGCAGCAGGCCCCTCCACTTCACGAGTCCACGGCCCACCACCAGCCCTGGAAAGCCCTCGCTCGCTCGCGCTGGCACTGAACCCGGCAGAGCTGGGGCCATGACCTGTTCCATCCCTCCACCCCGCTCCTGCCTGCAGGCCCCTTGCTTCTAGCCCTGCCTGGCAGGGCTTCATACACTGCCAGTCCCCACCAAGGGACTTGGCTGCAGCTCAGACAGCAGGCCCCTTTGTTCCTGCTCTGCTGGCAAAGGTGAATTCTCCAACTACACTAGCTTAGCTCCCAGCATGGCTCCCCCGGAGCACCCCTGGGCAGAGCAGCAGGAGGGAGGATGGTGCAGGGCTCTGGGGCTGCTGGCATTGTCATCCTGGGCAGCTGAGACTGGCTTCAGCCAAGTCCCATGAGAGCAGGGGCTGATGGGGACCTAGTGGTAGGGTTGCCAGGTGTCCGGTATTGACCTGGACAGTCCAGTATTTTTGCCTTCTGGCTGGTAAAAAAATCCAGAAAATACCAGACACCTAAACTGTCCTAAACTGTCCGGTATTTGCTGATTTTTTTTCCCACCAGGAGGCAAAAATACCAGACACCTGGCAACCCTATGACACACTCAGCAACTGGGCCCAGCCCCCCAAGCCTCCCGGGCCCTCCCGCTTACCTGGTTCTGCAGGGAAGCTGTCAACTGGCTCGATCAAGAAAACAAGATGGCTGCCAGCAAAAAGCTTCAAAGGCTTTTCTTAAAGGGGCCATGCTCTTTTTTATTAGTAGTATTTTGTTCAACAACTTTGGTCTGCCCCCTTTTTTTTCCCCAACAGAATTTTTTCCCCTGTGTTTTGTTTTGTTTTGTTTTTTGTGGGGGCAGGGTTCAGTATTTTTAGTTAAACCATCTGGCAACCCTCCCTAGTGACTCCAGCCACCCTTCAGGTCCCGTGGCACTAACGATGCTGGGAATTACATGACCCTCAGCCAACAGTCCACAACATACTCCCAAAGACCCCTCCCCTCAGCCCCACAGCCCATCTGACACTCCCAGAGACCCCTCCCCTCAGACCCACGGCCCATCTCACACTCCCAGAGACCCCTCCCCTCACCCCCCATGGCCCATCTGACACTCCCAGAGACCCCTCCCCTCAGCCCCACAGCCCATCTCACACTCCCAGAGACCCCTCCCCTCAGCCCCACAGCCCATCTCACACTCCCAGAGACCCCTTCCCTCAGTCCCACAGCCCATCTCACACTCCCAGAGACCCCTCCCCTCAGCCCTACGGCCCATCTCACACTCCCAGAGACCCCTCCCCTCACCCCCCATGGCCCATCTCACACTCCCAGAGACCCCTCCCCTCAGCCCTACGGTCCATCTCACACTCCCAATGACCCCTCCCCTCAGATCCACGGCCCATAGTGCAGTTGCAGAAATCCTTGCCCTGAGCCCCACAGTCCGTGATGTGCTCTCACGCAGCCACAGCTCAGCAGAAGCCTAGAAGCGAGAAAGGCTGGGAGTGACAGGGCCAATGACTGTGCGTGTCGAGCACAATAAAGGAGGGGAAGAGTCGTGCACTATTGGGTTGTAGAGGCTCAAGATCCCATCTAGGAGTAGCGGGATTCGGGCTTTACTCTGCCTGGCTCTCCATGCCCTTCTGGGAGCAGCGGCCCTGCAACACAAGGGAGCAGGCAGCTTCAGAGAGAGCAAGAAAGAGGTTAAGGCCTAGGGGCTGCTGAGGGGGAAACATCAGAAGAGCCAAAGGTAGCATTTAAAGCCAGAAGGGCCCCTTAGTCTAGTCTCGCTGCCCACAGATCCCTGGCCATTGCCTGTTGCTCCTGTTTGTGCTGGGCCAGTCAGGAGTGGCTGAGCTAGGAGACCGGACACTGAGGGTATGTCTACACTACAGCGCTAATTCGAACTAACTTAGTTAGTTCTAACTAAGCTAATTTGAATTAGCGCATCCAGACTTAAAAACTAGTTCGAATTAGTGTTTTGCTAATTCGAACTAGCATGTCCACACAGAGTGGACCCTGAACCGGGGTTAAGGCTGGCCAGAAGCAGTGCCGGCAGGGCATCAGATGAGGACTTAGAGCATGGAGCTGCAGTCTCAGGCTAGCCGAGGGCTGTGCTTAAAGGGTCCTGACCCCACCCTGGACAGACAGTTCTCAGGGGATTCCCCGCTTGCAAAGCAGTCCTGGCTTGGAGTGCCTGAGTGCCCACACTCGGCACATCACAGCACTCGAACATCAGCCCGGCTGCACTTGCCGCAGGCTGCCATCTGGAGAGAGGGGTCAATCGGGGGGCTGCAGGAGAGCTTCCACCCCGAGGAGCCCACAGAGCCACCCCAGTCCTCCCCATTGGGGGCTCGTACCCCATTCCTCCCTCACCTCCTTCCACTTACCCCTCCCTAGGCCCCCCTTCCTGATGTACAAAATAAAGGACACGTGTGTTCAAAAATAGAAACTCTCTTTATTGAACAAAACTTGGGGAGACTGGGAAAAGGAGGTGGGAGAGGGGAAGAGACAGGGTGGGAGAGGGGAGGGCAACTACAATGATGAGGGGTTTGGAACAGGTCCCATATGAAGAGAGCCTGGGCCCGCACCCCACAGTGCCGCGGGGGTTATTGTGTCCGGCCGGCCAGGGAGCAAGGCTGGGGTTGCGCTGCCACCTCCTCAGCACTTGGCACAAATCTCATGTTATCCAGCCTTTGGGGCCTGGAGGACCAGGGACCCTGCCATCCCCAGCAGGCCGGCTTTCCTCGCCGAGCGCCCTGTGGGGACCTCCACTTACTGGCCATTTATCTGTATCAGGATGAGAGAGCTCGGGGGAGTCCGAGCTGACGACTGATCGGCCCAGGCCATGGCGAGGGTCCCCAGCAGAGCCGCCCTCGGAGGGCACGCCAGGGCGCTGGCCATGGGGCATGCCCCGCAAGGACACTGTGACTCCCGTGCTGGAACTGCCCAATGAGTAACCCTCTCATTCTGCCCGCTTCCTGCAGCAGCAGAGGGAGCTCCCTGTCATGCCCCCGAGGTCCTGACCGACCGGCAGAGAGTGAGAGACCCAGATTGTTTTCCAGCCAGAGCTATCAATCCGCCCGCCCCGGGGCTGTGCAGTGAGTCCCATCCCGCAGGACTCCCAGTGGCGCCGTGCTGGAAAGAGTTAAGTCCGAGGTCTGCTGCTATTTCGGAGCCGCTGGAAAGCCGGCTGTCTGAGACAAGGCGCCTCCCGATTGGCCAAGCTGCTGTTGGTAGTAATACGGATCAGATATCCAACTTCTGTCTTCCCCAAGACCCTTTAGTGATAGTTGCTGCTCCCTGCTAGACTATGACATCAGCCAGGACACCCAGTGATGCTGCTGATAGTAAACTCTGAGCAGGAGGAGGGTCCTGCTAGCGCCAAGTTATTTAGTTCAGCCCAGCACAGGGGCGAGCAGTTGGTTTCTGTGGAGGGGCAGTGCTGGATGGGACCAACTCAGTTCCAGTCCCCTGCTGCGTTCTGCAAGCCCCGCTCTGAACGCACCCTGAGGCCCTCAGGAGAGCTGGATGAACCCTGGGGTCCTGGCAGCGGCCCGCTTGTCTCCTCGGAGCCAGTCCCTGCTTCGAGCGCGGGGCTTTCGGGACCTGTGCACAGAGAGTCACCATGACGCTACTGGGTTCTGAGCATTCTTTGCTGATCCGGAGCAAGTTCAGATCAGGTAGGGCTAAGCATCAGGAATTGCGTCTAAAGCTTTCCTCTCCGGCCAGCCTCAGCCGGACACTGCTTTTCATTAAGTGTTCGAAAGCCGCATGCAAGTAAAATAACCAGGGAGTCGTAAAGCTGTCACGGCTTTGCGCTCCCAGAGGCTGCTCTGCAAGGAAGAAATGCCCTTTCTTCTTCTCTCTTACGGTTTAGCGGCTTCTTCGCTGCTTTCAATTGATGTCTGTGGTGTGTGTTGGGAGAGCGACGGTTCCCAGGGCTCTTGGCCTGGACCCTGTTGGAAAGGACTGGGTCAGAAATCCCAAGGAGCGGCTGTGAGAACCGACATGCCTAATCCCCTCCATATATATCCCAGGTGCTAGCCTGTACACACGCTCGTCAGAGAGCAGACGGGCCTGACATTTCCTCTGACATCCAGGCAACTGACTTTGTTCCATTAAGTGGTGACTAATTGGAAAAAAATGAATTTGCAGAAATGCGTCATTTTTAGAAGTAAAAATAACAAATGGAACATGCAAAATATGTAAAGTGACATCATCAGAGCCATAAAGCCAGAGCCGCCCAGCTGAGGGCCGCTTTCACAGGGCTGCAACTAAAACATGCCCCCCTCTCGCGAGTCAATGGAAGTCCCAGGGAGGGGGCGTCTCAGAGGGCAGCCTGCGTGAGTCCAGGTGAGTGACGGGAACCGTGGGATGGGGGCTCCGACTCAGCCCCGCTGTCCGTGGTCTATAGAGCTGGGTGGATATGGGGGGGCTGTTCTTTCTTTGAACTTACACTAATGAATGTAAATTAATTGATCGTAATGCAAGAACAACGTGTCTGACAACCTGCTCGCAGGTCCCCTCCGCCCCGCCAGACCTTCACCCACTCTTGGTTTGCCTTTGTGTGTGCTCGGGCTATAAGATCAGAGGCTTCGGTACCAGCCCTAGACATGCTGGTGTTATCTCACACAGCTGGGTGGTCAATTTAAACTTTGTTTTCTCAGCAAATACAAAGTTGGCAGTTGGTTAAAAACCCAAGTGTGTGGGGGTGGGGAACCACAAGGGTCCTAGCCTGGCTAAGTGCCACACAGCTTGGCTCCAGGACTTTGGTGTGGTTTCCGTATCACTGCGATCTTACATTTCATTAGATGGAGGCGTTCCTTAGACTCTGCTGGTGTATTATGGTCCATTCCTGTTCACTGGAAGGACATCTCGGTTCCTAGCGATTCAGGCAGCAACTCCAAAGCAACACTGCCACCTTCCTGAAGAGAGGGGGATGGGGATGGGGATGTGTTCTGTGTCATCACATTCTTTTCAAATGAACCACCCCTGGTTTTCAGACTCACTTCGGGGTATTTGCAAGAGGAGATTATTATGGAGCTGACTGCAGAATTTCAAAACATATTTTGCTAATGATTTTTTTAATTTAAAGTAAACGTTTAAGTGGGTCTTCACTTACATCCATTCTCATGACTTTCAGCAATTGTAAAGCAGTTGATTTCTGGCGCATTCTTCACTTTGTGGCTTTTGTTCCCAGAACAGCTGTTTGGCTGCCGAAAGATACGATGCCGATTTGACAATATGTTGCCTATTTATTACTTTAGGGCACATCTTCCCCAAATCCCAGCTTTGTGGATGTTTATTTCTAGCCATGGTGCAGCTGAGTGCCCGAGATGCCTCAGGGCCAGCATTAACAGCCTCCCAATCCCAGCTGCTGACATGGCTAAAACTGGGGGGAGAAGAGAAAGGTGAATGTTGGCAGGAACCAGAGTCCTGTTGGCTTGAGTCTGAGGTAAATTGCCACATGACACGCAATAGAGGAGCAAACTGAGTAAATGACTGAACCAATCACTCTCAGTTTGGAACAAGTCGTTTATGGGCTTGGCCCTTGCTTGCTCTTGCACAAACCCCGTTCACAGCCTCTGGAAAATACCCATGCTGCTGTCAGGGAGTAGAGGACAGAGTTGGGTCCCACACCCGCTTTGCACGGGCTTTGCATGGGTGTAAATGACACCCGGGGGTCAGGCATGGAGAAGCAGGCCCTCACAGGACCCTCTTGCCTTGGGAAAGGTGTAAGCAGGCAGGTGGCAGCTGAGGGCTGTGATCATTCCCTCAGGTAAACTCTTCTTTGTGACTCGTGATCACACGTGTCCATTGAGCAGCTCGGTGTCGAGGTGGCTCAGGCCGGAGGAGCGGGCTCTTGCCTGAGTCACTGACATACAGAAAGGGCTGTCGGAGACATAATGGGCAGTGGAAACATGTTAATGGTCTGACCCATGTCCTAGTGCCAGGCTCCACAGAGCGTGGCGGTCCTCCGGCGGTACAGACAGCTGTTCCCTCCAGTTGCTGGAGTCATTTTGACCTATTGACGGCCCATCTCGCCTAGTCGCTTGGCTCCACGTTGGCAGCTTCAGTGGGACCCAGGAAGGGAATGAGTTTCTGCAGGCAGGAAGAAGCAGCTGGAGATGGCCTCTGTCAGTCCCTGATGATCCTCCCTTGAGTCCTGTGCCCAGAAACATGGCGAGTTTCTCCTCTCTCAGCTGCCCTCAGCGGAGGGGAAGTCCTGGGCACAGCTGTGCAGACCCTGCAGCAGTCACCGTCGCATGCAAGGGACAGCTGCTCCGAGTGGAAGGTGGGAACCCAGCTGTGCTGTGCAATGGGAATAACCCACACGCCAGCAGCCCCAACGTGTTGCAGGCACTAGGGTTTTCTTCACCTATTTCCTAGAAGTAAGAGACAAGGATTTGTGTGTGTGTTTATTTTGTCTATTTTGCCAAAGATAAACATGCAAACCTGAGGTCATCCTGACAAATTTTGCAGGAACAATGATTCTTCCAGCTAGCCTGGCTGCCATGCTGTCCTGCAGGCTCCAAGTATCAATGGGAGCACATTAAATCAACTGGGACACGCAAGGGGCCGCTCCAGGAACCTATCTCCCTGAATGTATTTAACCCTTTCCAGAACAGACCCTTCCTACAGAGAGAGCCGCTGGTCTCAGGCATTACTGGAATGCCACAGCACACACCACGCACCAGCTCTGACAGCCAGCAAATGCAGCACGAACCAGCCCTCACTCTGAACCTGTTCCTAGAGCCCTGCATGTGCATCTGCACCCGCTCCATGGGCAGCCAACGTGGTCTGTGGATGCAGGTAAAAGCCAATAGCTGCAGACTTGCAAGGCTCTACTTGTTTCCACCTTCCCTGGTCACCAATGAGGAAACATTTTAAAAGTCCTACCCTAACAGTACCACAGTGCTAGGAATGGACGTGCAGGTCGAACGTCTCTAGTCCGACGTCCACGGACCTGACCGGCGCCGAGCCAGAGAATTTGCCGAGCCATGGGAGGCCGATATTGTCTAGCAGCATGACCAGCACTGCCGTGCTAACTGGGCCCTAGAAGGCATTTCAGGGTACATTCGAGCTAAATAACAGCACAGAACACTGAGAGCCAGGACTGGTGGCTGTAAACAAATGTTATGGGATTGCGGGAAACCTGGCCACACCCATGATAAGTGGCCATCCGGCTCATTCAAATCATGCCAGATCATGGGTGTTGCTGGACCAGAGAGCGCTGGAGTAGAGATTCAGCCTGTATAATATTCTAGACACATCTCAGCATGACCTAGCACTGATGGTGCCCTAGGCTGACAGTGGGCAGCCTGTGCTGTGTGGACGGACAAAGGTGCCTTTGTCTGGCTGCAGCAGGGGTGCCAGGCTGCATGTAGGTGAAGAAGTCGGTTGAGACCTTTGGCTTACAGTGAATGAGCAAAAGGGAAAGAGGGTTTCTCTGCACTGTACATGTACAAGGCGTGAGTCCCCTTGAGTGTCTGAGGCCATCCCGCCACTTACTGGAGGATCGATGCCCTGACAATTGATCTTCCAGGGTTCAATTTCGCAGGTCGCACGCTTAGCCTCATTTGCATATTACTCGCTCAAGAAGATGCGAGTGTAGACATAGCCTGCGGGGGCCTCTGTTGGCGCGGGCACTCCTTGTGATGGGACGTCGACAGGAGCGTTTCTCCCCTCGACCTCCTCCTGTGGGGGCGCCCCAGAAAATCGATGCCAGTACATAGACTCCAGCTGCGCAGATCCCATAGCTGGAGTTGCGCATCTCGCATCGGCTTTCTTCACCAGTGTAGACCTGCCTGAGGGCGCACAGCTCTGTTCGGTGGAGGGGGAAGCAGATGCGGTAATGGAGAGCAAGGAAGCTTCTGGGGACCGTCTGAAGATTGTCTGGGGACAAGGTCTGACCTAAGGCTGTTACTGGAATCGTGGCTCGGGATTCCCAGCTTGCGCCCCTGCCTAGTATCCCCGAGTGGCAGATGAGCCCCAAAGGGTAATCCAGGCAGCCATGGAGGCAGGCTGGGGCAGCTCCCCAGGGCCTGGGCAGGAGGGGCGGGTCCCATGCCCTCTGACAGGGAGGCAGGAGTGAGGCTGATGGAAACTCTTGGGCTGGATGCTGACATGTGCCCCTACCGGCCTTAGTGAAGTCGGTTCTCAGACAGACAAGGGCGAGGTTGTGCCGGATCACAGACCTGGGACAGACTCCCCCACGAAAAGGAGTTGCCTGTGTGCTCCTCTCAAGGCCTGATTCAGAGCCTTCACCTTGCAGATCCCTTAGCATGTGCGGGCCCCCTGCGAGGACTCAAATCTGTGCTGCGTGCTCTGCCTCCAGGGTGCTGACCGCGGCTCCCAAGCAGGAGCCAGGCTTTTCAAACTAGGGTGCCCAAGCTCAGGTGTGTGCAGGTGCAACCCCGGTCCTTGGGCCCTGTGCCTCAGCTTCCCCTTCTGAGAGCAGGGGCGATGTCACCCGCCGTCTCCACAATGCACCGGGCTAAGGTGTGGGGGCCAGGCTGGCCCTGCTGTTCCATAGGAGGGCTCCGTGCTCCTAGGGCACTTCACGCGCTGCTCCATGTTCCAGTGGCCTGCCCAGGCACACGCACCAGCAGGCTCTTGACCCAGAGGCGTCACGGGGCAGGAGCTGCTCCCAGATGGACTCCGTCTCCCAACCCAGTCAGTAGCAGGGGAGGGTCTGGAGACAAGCACGGATGCTGCCAGCCGGCAGGAGGAGAGACCAGGCATTAGTGGGTGCAAATCCTCTCTCTTCGCACTCCTATTCCCCCGCTGCCCATGACACACAAGGTGCCAGGCAGCAGGGAGCTGGCCAGGACCTAGCGTGTCCTGGGCACGGGACTGGCTGGAACGCACAGGGGCCTTGCTGCAGCCAAAGGCTGGGTCTCTGCCTGCATCGGCCACATGCCACCTGGGCCTCTTAGGCAGAGCCATGGCCCTGATCTCCCTCTGTCCCTCTGCCTGCCAGCACCTGCACCCCTGGGAGCAGGGGCTGGGGACTGCCCTTCCAGCCAGGCTGAGCCTGAGGGGTGATGGGGCCTGAGAAACGCCCAGTGCAGAGCCCATGGCGACAACGGGGGGGCTGTTCCTGATGCATCCTATGCAGAGTCCCTCCCCAGTCCCCACTGTGACTGCCACAGCCGCACACTGCCCAAGACCACGCTGCATCCAGCCGATACAATGCACTGGGGCTGGCAGCTCGGCCCGAGGGCAGGATGTCTCATGTCACAGACCTCGCCCTCCTGGCCTCTGTGCCAGGGGTCCCATAGACAGCCCTGCTCTCCCTTGGCTGACAGCAGCCAGGCCGTGCCCTGCTCTCGCTTCTCCGTCCCCCGGAGCTAGCCGGGAGCAGCTCATGGGCTGTGGCTGGACGTGAGCCGTCCATCAGGGACCTGACACACCTTGCAGCTGCCCTCTGGCCTGGCACGAAGATCTGGCCTTAGCAGCTGATCAGACCAGACCAAACCCTCCAGAGTTCGTGGGGAGGGAAACACGTGGCAGGTTTCCGGTTTCTGCCAGGGCTGCTGTGGACAGGCCTGGCCCCAAGAGTGGCTCAGCTGTCACCCCGGAGCCAGCAGCGAAATGGACTGTCTGCAGGTTCACCCTGTTTGCAGGCAGGCTGGCAGCTGGGGCCAGGCCGGCTCTAGCGACCTGTGGGTGCCGCACGGCTTTACCCTTGTTTGGCATCGCAGCGCTGGCCATGGAACTGTCCGCGCCAGGGTGGTGCAGCCTCTGACCCCCAGAGCAACCCTCCTGCACAAGCAGAGCCGGGCGTCCCGCTGCCTGCCAGGAGGTGCTGCTCTCTGCCGTGCTGTGGGCGCGCTGCCTGGCGTGGCCGGAGGCGAAAGGCCCTCTGCGCGTGCTCAGTCTCGGCAGGGGCAGGGAGGGACGGGAGCCGTTTGTAGAGTGGGGGCGCTGAACCAAACTGTGAGCCCGTGTGTGAAGGAAACCACGGCAACCCAGGGAGCGGCCCCCCGCCCGCGGCAGAGGGCTCTGACCGGTCCCCTGGTGGCCCCGGGGGGCTGACAGAACGTGGAGAGGTGCTGCCCCCTGGAGCCCCACGCAGGATCTCGGGGAGATGAACGTCTGGCTCCGTGGCCGAGCCAGGGGAGAGGTGGCTCCCTGTGGGAGCCAGTCCCACGTGGCGATTGACGGGGAAAATACCTCAGCCCGGCTGCTGAGACCCCAGGGCAACCGCAGGAGCCAAGACTGGAGCCCCCCACGGACAGCGAATCCACAGCTCGACTGCACGCACACTGCCCTGTCGGGGCAAAGCCTCTGGGAACGTCACGCCCATTCTCGCTGCCCCCGCTGAGCGGACGCTCACGGCCCCCTGGCCTGTTTCTGCCAATGGTGTCCCGGAGGCGCCTGCGGGCCTGTGGGCTACCACAGAGTCATGGGCCCTGGCTGAGGCCCAGCCTGTTACCAGTCTCCTGGGAGAGGACCAGGGGAAGGCCAGACCCCGGGACCCCCAGTCTGCTGGGCCAGGCCCATGGCCTCCAGGACTCCAGTGACACAAGTGGCCTTTGCAAAACAAGGGAATTGTTATGAGTCACCTGGCTGCAGATCCGCCAGCCCTTGGAGCAGCCCAGGGGGGCAAAGCTAAGCTGCGCTGTTGCCCACTCTGGTTAGCCAGAGCCCAGCGCACAGTCATGAGCCCCATGGCCAGTGCTGTCCCTCTCTCACGGCCGTTTTTCCGACAACACCTGAGTTCTGGCCACACTGCAATCCCACTCTTCCGAAAGGAAACGGGAAGAGCAGGGGGTTTCCGGCGTTGGTATCCTCTTTCTACGAGGAGGAAGCTCTGTCGGAAAAAGGTGCGTGTGGGCGGGGAGGAGGGAGTTCTTTCGGAAGAAGGGGAAAGAGGGAAAAGCCCCAGTGCCCTGGTGGCCCATAGCAACCGCAGCTGACGCGCGGGAGCGTCTGCTCAGTGTGGACGCTGTCTGGCCAAGGAGCAGGTGAGCTGCTCTGTGTGGACGTGCTCTTGCAGAAGAAGGTTTTTTGGAAAATCTCTTCTGGAAGAAGCCTGCAGTCTAGACATAGCCTCAGTGACATAGCCTTACTTCACAGGCTCCTTCCCCCAGCTCACACCTGCCGCTCACTCCACGATTGCCTGCTCTGTTCATTCCTTGGCACTGGCAGCGCGTTGGTCTGACCCAGTATGGCCAGCCTCCTTTGTTCCTGAGCGACTCCACAGCTTCTCCTGGCCACGGTTCTCCATTATCAATCAATGGTGTGTCCTGGCAAGGACGGCATGTGGAGACCCCCTGCTCTGCCTTTCTCGGGGGCTGCAGGGACACGCCAGCCACGTCCAGGAGCACAATTGCCACAGGGAGAATGGCTCCAGTCAGGACAGGTTGGGCGTTCCCCACTAGGAAGCAGGGAAATGTGTGTCCCTCTGGGATGGGAATGTCCTGGGGCAGGGGTTCTCGTCGCTTGCCCTGAGAACAAACTTGGACCTTTTTCCCTCACTGGGAAACCATGCAAAACACAGGGGAAACTGAGGCACGTGTCGCCTTTGTATGAATATTGCAGGCAATCCCCACTTTGCCACGGTGGCCCAGGCTAAGGGGCATGCTCCGGGCTTGCCTCGCCCACAGAAAAAGGAAGCATGACAGGGTAACTCAAGCCAAGTAGCCACTGGTCCAGCCCCCACACTGATGAATATTTAAGTGTTTACACACGGGACAGCTTGAGCATTCTTCCCCTTCGTGCGGTGGCGAGGACACGCTGCTGGGACATAGGAAAGTTGGGTCTAACAGGTCTCCCACATGCCGGGGGAGTGGCCGACCAGCCGGCTGCGAGGGACAACTCTCTCTCTCTCCCTGCAGGAAAGGCCTGACCGGGAGAGGCAGGGCTATAAATCCCAAGCGCAGACACCGAACTGCCCGTGAACGGGGCAGGGGTTCGCCCCCACCCCCACCCCGCCCCACAGCATTTCCAACCGGCACGCTGGATCCGGGCATCCCACGTCTGGCACCGCGCTCCCCATGCCCTGCGTTGCCTTTTCAGTCCCCGTCTCTACGCTGGACACGCAGGAGTAACCGTTAGCCTGGGCGAGGACTAGCAGCCCCAGAGAACGTGACACGCTGCCGGCTGGGTGCATGCGGAATGCTGGACCTCAGGCCTCCTGGATTTTCTTGTGGGCTGTGGGCAGACAGCGTGGGTTAGTGGTTAGTGCGATTCCCAAAGCAGCCAAGCACATCGATTGAGCACACGTCGCGTGGCTGAGTCTTAATTCTGCTGGCCTGGAGGCCTGGCTTCTCTGCCTCGCTGTGTCCCAAGTGGCTGGGGCCAATCTCGCACTTCGTTTGTTTGGAAAATGCTGTTGCTGATACTTGACCTGAGCTGACATTGAGGCTTTGCATGGCTGGGAAATCACAGCGCTGCTGAGCAGTGAGGGGAGAGGTGGGAGCCGACTGCTCTCCTTGCGCTCAGCCCCTGCTCACTTGTCCCTGGCACGCTGCCTGCCGGCGCTGACGCAAGCGAGAGGAAGTGAAGAAGCCTGGGACATTTGTAACAGCTGGGCAGAGCGCAGCCGGGCTGGTCCCTGCGGCTGAGCTGGGCAACTCGTGTGCCTTTCCACTCGGGCTTCTCTTTCCACGATTCTATGAGCTCAGGAGCCCGGTTTTCCGCACAGGCAAAGCCGCAATTGCTCCCCAGTGCCAGGGCCTCTCCAGTCACGACCCCTGCCCCACTGTGCATTTCTCCTATGCTGCCACCCGGGGGTTGTTTCCCCTGTGACTACAGCAGCATCCAACCCAGGGCTGGAGACTGGGGGAGCGGCCTGGGGAGCATCGCCCCCCAAAGTGGACATGCCTTCCCCTTAGGCTTCCCCTCTCAAGAAGCAGTGGTCCCCCTGCTGCACCCAGCCCTTGCGCCTGGAGAGCTGGACGATGCGCTGCCTTAGTGTTCGCACTAGCACCACCTGCGGGGGTCAGGGCCCTGCACTGAGTGGCCTCCCTGAAGGCTCCCGGTAGAGTCTCTGGAGACCCCCGGCCGGAAGTGGTTCCTCTGTGGAGGTGGCTGCAGTGTTCAGTCAAGGGCAGCTCCCCCGCGCCTGTCTGGCGGAGGCTCCGGGACCTGGGGACGCTGCAGGTGGTCAGTCCGTTGCCCAGTGTTGTCGCCATTGTCAAGTCCAAGTCGAGTCTCGCGTCACACACAATGAACCCGAGTCGTGTCTCAAGTCGAGTCACCGAGGCGCCTTAAGTCGGACTCGAATTCAAGTCGTGGGACTCGAGTCAACAACTCTGCCGTTCCCAACCTGCCTTCCTCAGGCAGCTCTCCCTGGGCCATGAGAAGCCCCAAGGAGCCGCTTGGACGTGGCTAGATGCAGATTTCCTTGGTTTTCCTAATGCTAATTAAGTATTTTAGGAAAAATTGCTGGAGCAGCCACCAGCAAGAGTTAGTGACCACACTCTGAAGCCAGCAAAGTAACTGTGAGCACCCGGGTCTAAACACTTGTGTGACATGTGGGTGCTGGGAAGCTAAGATCGGAGAATCATAGACCACAGAGTAAGAAGTGACAGAAAGGTGTAGCCCTCTGCCCTGGTGCAGGATTTGCTGTGTCTAAACCATGCAAGACAGATGGCTCCTTCTTTTGGAAGCTTGTCACGTCCCCTCAGTCTCCTCCTTTCCAGACTAACCACCCCCGTTCCTTCAGCCTTTGTTCTATACCTGCCATGCCATTGCTTTGATCCCATATGAAGAGAGGCTAAAGCAACTGGGACTTTTCAGTTTAGAAAAGAGGAGACTGAGGGGGGATATGATAGAGGTCTATAAAATCATGAGTGGTGTGGAGAGGGCAGATAAAGAAAAGTTATTTATTAGTTCCCATAATAGAAGGACTAGAGGACACCAAATGAAATTAATGGGTAGCAGGTTTAAAACTAATAAAAGGAAGTTCTTCTTTACACAGCGGGTAGTCAACCTGTGGAACTCCTTGCCAGAGGAGGCTGTGAAGGCTAGGACTATAACAGAGTTTAAAGAGAAGCTAGATAAATTCATGGACGTTAGGTCCATAAAAGGCTATTAGCCAGGGGTAGGAATGGTGTTCCTGGCCTCTGTTTGTGGAATGCTGGAGAGGGATGGCACGAGACAAATGGCTTGATCATTGTCTTCGGTCCACCGCCTCCGGGGTACCTGGTGTTGGCCGCTGTGGGCAGACAGGCTACTGGGCTAGATGGACTTTGGTCTGACCCACTACGGCCGTTCTTATGTTCGATCATGTCACCCCCCGGGAGCTCCCCATTTCTCCACATCCTCTCTATTCACTGGCGGCGACAGTGGACACAGAACGCCAGCTGAGGACTAGCCAGTGCAGAGCAGAGTGGGACTGTCACCTCCCGAGACTTGCCTGCTACATCAGGCGGCATTTGCTCCTTTGCCGACTCGGGTTGTGGGGCTGATCATCCCACTGCCTGCTGCACCAATTGAAATGAAGGAGGCATTAGAGCAAATAGCATCCGCTGCTCCTGTTGTATCCCTGGTGGATTGGACCCCTCCCCTGTGCCCGCCCCCCTGTCCTGGATGACCGATTACAAGAGCTCACAGGCCATGGTCATAGGGGCCCCTTAAGTGCCTAGGTCGACTGTGTCTCTGACAAGAGCCAGTGCTGTCGGGAGCAATGGTGTGTTCTGGGTAAGAAAGGGTCCAAATACCTGGCTCCTTTTTGCATAGAACGAGTCCTAATTTCACATGTGCGTGTGGAAGGGGCACCGTGCGCATGGCGCGTGTGGGAGGGGCACCGTGCGCATGGCGCGTGTGGAAGGGGCACCGTGCGCATGGCGCGTGTGGAAGGGGCACCGTGCGCATGGCGCGTGTGGGAGGAACACCGTGCGCATGGCGCGTGTGGAAGGGGCACCGTGCGCATGGCGCGTGTGGGAGGAGCACCGTGCGCATGGCGCGTGTGGAAGGGGCACCGTGCGCATGGCGCGTGTGGGAGGGGCACCGTGCGCATGGCGCGTGTGGGAGGAGCACCGTGCGCCTGGCGCGTGTGGGAGGAGCACCGTGCGCATGGCGCGTGTGGAAGGAGCACCGTGCGCCTGGCGCGTGTGGAAGGGGCACCGTGCGCATGGCGCGTGTGGAAGGGGCACCGTGCGCATGGCGCGTGTGGGGGGGCACCGTGCGCATGGCGCGTGTGGGAGGGGCACCGTGCGCATGGCGCGTGTGGAAGGGGCACCGTGCGCATGGCGCGTGTGGGAGGAACACCGTGCGCATGGCGCGTGTGGGAGGAGCACCGTGCGCCTGGCGCGTGTGGGAGGGGCACCGTGCGCCTGGCGCGTGTGGGAGGGGCACCGTGCGCATGGCGCGTGTGGGAGGAGCACCGTGCGCCTGGCGCGTGTGGGAGGGGCACCGTGCGCATGGCGCGTGTGGGAGGGGCACCGTGCGCCTGGCGCGTGTGGGAGGAGCACCGTGCGCCTGGCGCGTGTGGGAGGGGCACCGTGCGCATGGCGCGTGTGGGAGGGGCACCGTGCGCCTGGCGCGTGTGGGAGGAGCACCGTGCGCCTGGCGCGTGTGGGAGGGGCACCGTGCGCCTGGCGCGTGTGGGAGGAGCACCGTGCGCCTGGCGCGTGTGGGAGGGGCACCGTGCGCATGGCGCGTGTGGGAGGAGCACCGTGCGCCTGGCGCATGTGGGAGGGGCACCGTGCGCATGGCGCGTGTGGGAGGAGCACCGTGCGCATGGCGCGTGTGGAAGGGGCACCGTGCGCATGGCGCGTGTGGGAGGAGCACCGTGCGCATGGCGCGTGTGGAAGGGGCACCGTGCGCATGGCGCGTGTGGGAGGGGCACCGTGCGCATGGCGCGTGTGGAAGGGGCACCGTGCGCATGGCGCGTGTGGAAGGGGCACCGTGCGCATGGCGCGTGTGGGAGGGGCACCGTGCGCATGGCGCGTGTGGGAGGAGCACCGTGCGCATGGCGCGTGTGGGAGGGGCACCGTGCACATGGCGCGTGTGGAAGGGGCACCGTGCGCATGGCGCGTGTGGGAGGGGCACCGTGCGCATGGCGCGTGTGGAAGGGGCACCGTGCGCATGGCGCGTGTGGGAGGGGCACCGTGCGCATGGCGCGTGTGGGAGGGGCACCGTGCGCATGGCGCGTGTGGGAGGGGCACCGTGCGCCTGGCGCGTGTGGGAGGAGCACCGTGCGCATGGCGCGTGTGGGAGGGGCACCGTGCGCATGGCGCGTGTGGAAGGGGCACCGTGCGCATGGCGCGTGTGGGAGGGGCACCGTGCGCCTGGCGCGTGTGGGAGGAGCACCGTGCGCCTGGCGCGTGTGGGAGGGGCACCGTGCGCCTGGCGCGTGTGGAAGGGGCACCGTGCGCATGGCGCGTGTGGGAGGGGCACCGTGCGCATGGCGCGTGTGGAAGGGGCACCGTGCGCATGGCGCGTGTGGGAGGGGCACCGTGCGCCTGGCGCGTGTGGGAGGGGCACCGTGCGCATGGCGCGTGTGGAAGGGGCACCGTGCGCATGGCGCGTGTGGGAGGGGCACCGTGCGCCTGGCGCGTGTGGGAGGGGCACCGTGCGCCTGGCGCGTGTGGAAGGGGCACCGTGCGCCTGGCGCGTGTGGAAGGGGCACCGTGCGCATGGCGCGTGTGGGAGGGGCACCGTGCGCATGGCGCGTGTGGAAGGGGCACCGTGCGCATGGCGCGTGTGGGAGGAGCACCGTGCGCATGGCGCGTGTGGGAGGAGCACCGTGCGCATGGCGCGTGTGGAAGGGGCACCGTGCGCATGGCGCGTGTGGGAGGAGCACCGTGCGCATGGCGCGTGTGGGAGGAGCACCGTGCGCCTGGCGCGTGTGGGAGGGGCACCGTGCGCATGGCGCGTGTGGGAGGGGCACCGTGCGCCTGGCGCGTGTGGGAGGGGCACCGTGCGCATGGCGCGTGTGGGAGGGGCACCGTGCGCCTGGCGCGTGTGGGAGGAGCACCGTGCGCATGGCGCGTGTGGGAGGGGCACCGTGCGCATGGCGCGTGTGGGAGGGGCACCGTGCGCATGGCGCGTGTGGGAGGGGCACCGTGCGCCTGGCGC
This sequence comes from Pelodiscus sinensis, assembly GCF_052426305.1. Classification (NCBI taxonomy): domain Eukaryota; kingdom Metazoa; phylum Chordata; order Testudines; family Trionychidae; genus Pelodiscus; species Pelodiscus sinensis. The sequence goes on from NC_143071.1 coordinate 30,180,313, forward strand.
GTGTGGAAGGGGCACCGTGCGCCTGGCGCGTGTGGAAGGGGCACCGTGCGCATGGCGCGTGTGGGAGGGGCACCGTGCGCATGGCGCGTGTGGGAGGGGCACCGTGCGCATGGCGCGTGTGGAAGGGGCACCGTGCGCATGGCGCGTGTGGGAGGAGCACCGTGCGCATGGCGCGTGTGGGAGGAGCACCGTGCGCATGGCGCGTGTGGGAGGGGCACCGTGCGCCTGGCGCGTGTGGGAGGGGCACCGTGCGCCTGGCGCGTGTGGAAGGGGCACCGTGCGCATGGCGCGTGTGGGAGGGGCACCGTGCGCCTGGCGCGTGTGGAAGGGGCACCGTGCGCATGGCGCGTGTGGGAGGGGCACCGTGCGCATGGCGCGTGTGGGAGGGGCACCGTGCGCATGGCGCGTGTGGAAGGGGCACCGTGCGCATGGCGCGTGTGGGAGGAGCACCGTGCGCATGGCGCGTGTGGGAGGAGCACCGTGCGCATGGCGCGTGTGGGAGGGGCACCGTGCGCCTGGCGCGTGTGGGAGGGGCACCGTGCGCATGGCGCGTGTGGGAGGGGCACCGTGCGCATGGCGCGTGTGGAAGGAGCACCGTGCGCATGGCGCGTGTGGAAGGGGCACCGTGCGCCTGGCGCGTGTGGAAGGGGCACCGTGCGCATGGCGCGTGTGGGAGGGGCACCGTGCGCATGGCGCGTGTGGAAGGGGCACCGTGCGCATGGCGCGTGTGGGAGGAGCACCGTGCGCATGGCGCGTGTGGGAGGAGCACCGTGCGCATGGCGCGTGTGGAAGGGGCACCGTGCGCATGGCGCGTGTGGGAGGAGCACCGTGCGCATGGCGCGTGTGGGAGGAGCACCGTGCGCCTGGCGCGTGTGGGAGGGGCACCGTGCGCATGGCGCGTGTGGGAGGGGCACCGTGCGCCTGGCGCGTGTGGGAGGGGCACCGTGCGCATGGCGCGTGTGGGAGGGGCACCGTGCGCCTGGCGCGTGTGGGAGGAGCACCGTGCGCATGGCGCGTGTGGGAGGGGCACCGTGCGCATGGCGCGTGTGGGAGGGGCACCGTGCGCATGGCGCGTGTGGGAGGGGCACCGTGCGCCTGGCGCGTGTGGAAGGGGCACCGTGCGCCTGGCGCGTGTGGAAGGGGCACCGTGCGCATGGCGCGTGTGGGAGGGGCACCGTGCGCATGGCGCGTGTGGGAGGGGCACCGTGCGCATGGCGCGTGTGGAAGGGGCACCGTGCGCATGGCGCGTGTGGGAGGAGCACCGTGCGCATGGCGCGTGTGGGAGGAGCACCGTGCGCATGGCGCGTGTGGGAGGGGCACCGTGCGCCTGGCGCGTGTGGGAGGGGCACCGTGCGCCTGGCGCGTGTGGAAGGGGCACCGTGCGCCTGGCGCGTGTGGAAGGGGCACCGTGCGCATGGCGCGTGTGGAAGGGGCACCGTGCGCATGGCGCGTGTGGAAGGGGCACCGTGCGCATGGCGCGTGTGGGAGGGGCACCGTGCGCATGGCGCGTGTGGGAGGGGCACCGTGCGCATGGCGCGTGTGGAAGGGGCACCGTGCGCATGGCGCGTGTGGGAGGAGCACCGTGCGCATGGCGCGTGTGGGAGGAGCACCGTGCGCATGGCGCGTGTGGGAGGGGCACCGTGCGCCTGGCGCGTGTGGGAGGGGCACCGTGCGCATGGCGCGTGTGGGAGGGGCACCGTGCGCATGGCGCGTGTGGAAGGAGCACCGTGCGCATGGCGCGTGTGGGAGGGGCACCGTGCGCATGGCGCGTGTGGGAGGGGCACCGTGCGCATGGCGCGTGTGGGAGGGGCACCGTGCGCCTGGCGCGTGTGGGAGGGGCACCGTGCGCATGGCGCGTGTGGGAGGGGCACCGTGCGCATGGCGCGTGTGGAAGGGGCACCGTGCGCATGGCGCGTGTGGGAGGGGCACCGTGCGCCTGGCGCGTGTGGGAGGGGCACCGTGCGCCTGGCGCGTGTGGAAGGAGCACCGTGCGCATGGCGCGTGTGGGAGGAGCACCGTGCGCATGGCGCGTGTGGAAGGGGCACCGTGCGCATGGCGCGTGTGGAAGGGGCACCGTGCGCATGGCGCGTGTGGGAGGGGCACCGTGCGCATGGCGCGTGTGGGAGGGGCACCGTGCGCATGGCGCGTGTGGGAGGGGCACCGTGCGCATGGCGCGTGTGGAAGGGGCACCGTGCGCATGGCGCGTGTGGGAGGAGCACCGTGCGCATGGCGCGTGTGGGAGGAGCACCGTGCGCATGGCGCGTGTGGGAGGGGCACCGTGCGCCTGGCGCGTGTGGGAGGGGCACCGTGCGCATGGCGCGTGTGGGAGGGGCACCGTGCGCATGGCGCGTGTGGGAGGGGCACCGTGCGCATGGCGCGTGTGGGAGGGGCACCGTGCGCATGGCGCGTGTGGGAGGGGCACCGTGCGCCTGGCGCGTGTGCTGAGGCTGCAGAATTACTCTCCGAAAAATCTCACTTTTGTTTCCTAAGAGGTGCTGGAATTTGGCAGGACCCACCCTCCCGTGTGGGGTTTTCACTAAATATTTACTTTGACTGTAAGTCGCAGTTTGTATTCGGAGCACGGACAAGCACAAAGCAGTGACATGGCGCGTCAATGCTAAGGAGCCCGTTCCTATTCGGCTCCACGTCAGACCTGAGGGGAGTTTCATTCTGGGTACGGCGAACGGTGGGCAGAAGGTGAAGGCTAATGAAGGGGGGAGCTGAGCTGGTCTGAACTCCCCCAGGCTCCCAGACCCTAGACGTGTAGGGCTGGACTGGACCAAGTAAATCTAAACCTGCCTGACAGGTGTTTCTCCAACCTGTTCTTAAAAACCTCCAGTGATGGGGCGTCACCTGCACAGGGCTGGTGTTGTGCCCCTGCCCTGGAACTGTGTCTTGGAGGGAGGGTCTCTCTCTTCCATCCGGGAGCCCCACTGCCTCCTAAACACACCTGTGGGGGGGCCAGTTCTCCTGCGTGCAGCCCGTCAGACCTCACCAAGGGGGCTCTTCCCCCACCGGCTCAGTGGGAGGCCACCGAGTCCCTGGGGTCCTGGGTCTCAGGCCTGTGATCAGACCAGTCCAGTGGTCAATACGCCAGTTTCTGTGATGAGGCCCAGGCCCTGGTGCAGGGCGGGGCAGCAAGCAGGCACAGCAACAGCCAGGTCTCCTTGTGCAGGTGGAGATCCGGCAAACGCAGGCGGAGCGGGGAGACGGCCACCCAGGGGTTCGGTGGCAGGAGGGAGGCAGGCCCACCCCCTCCACTGCGTCCCAGCCCAGGGCCCTAACTGCAGCAGGGCAGCCGGCTACTGGGTCAGCGGGATCCGCACCGCAACTCGCTGACCGCTGCTCTGGCTCAGCCAAACTGTGGGCAGCCATCCCGGGGCTACTTCCGTTCTCCCCCTCTGTGCACACCCGGGTCTCCGGCCGGTCCACTGGGGGCTTGACAGCTCTGACTGGCATCCTGGGAGTCCTTAATGCCCCCCTGATCTTTCCATCGGCTCACGGCCCTGTGTGCATTCCAACCACCCTCCCCAGATGCACGCACTGTACGCTGGTTCCCTTTCGAACCGCCCCAGAGTCATCTGCACCTTTGTGCGTCACATTCTTCACTTCCCCTCCCCCGTGTTCCACCCAGACTCCAAATGGCAGGACCTCCTACCACCAATAGACGGAGGGGAGCATGGGCCTGTCTCTACTCCATCTTGGTTCTGCGGCCCCCTGGGCACATGGCTCCTTTGGATGTGGGCGGGTTAATGCCCTACTGGACCTCAAAAGGAGCACGCCTGTTAATACGCCCCAGAATGATTTTCAACTTTACAGCAACTGTGTCCCAATCCACTCTGCAGCCCTGGCCTTTTTCAGACGCGCTGCTGCCTGGCCACTTATTTCCTGGTTTGTAGTTGTGAACTTGATTTGTCCTTCCTACGTGAAGCACTTTGTATTTCTCTTTGTTGAATTACTTGTTGTTGAATTCCTTCCAATACACCACGTTGTCCAAGTCATTTTGAATTTTAATCCTGCCCTCTAACATGCTTGCATACCCCCCAATTTGGTATCAAGCAAAGTTTGTAAGCAGACTTTCCATGCCATTTCTTGAACTCGTTAATGAAACTATTGATAAAGTACTGGTAGTAAAACAGCACTGAAGAGAAACATTCACAAAATAAAAGTCCTTTTCAGTTACATCACATGAAGGGAGACAATGAAATGTTTTATAAGTTGATTGCATACAAATTCTAGAAATATCAAGATGTGTTAACTTGAGTGCCTAGTAGTAAAGTATGATATTGATAGAATAAGCATCACAGAAACTTGATAGAAGAATGATAATCAATAGCAGACAGTATAAACTATATAGGAATTACAGATTAGGTCATGCTGGTGGAGGAGTATATAGAGGAAAGAAAGTATAGAGTCAAATATAGAGAAATCTTAAATGACTCAAACGGTACTGTAAAATCTCTACGGCTAGAAATTCCATGCTGGAATAGTAGGAAGATAACAGCAGGAATATACTATCAGCCACATGACTAAGTTGGTGACAGTGACTGTGAAATGCTCAGGGATATTAGAGAGATTACAAAAATAGAAAACTCAGTAAGAGCTGGGGATGTCAACTCTTCCCATATTGATGTGGTTCTTGTCACCTTAGGCTGAGATGCAGAAATCAAGTGTCTAGCCACAATTAATGACTGCTTTTTGGAGCAGCAAAATCATGCAACCCACAAGGGAAGAGGCAATTCTTACTTTAGTCGTAAGCAGAGCACAGCATGAGCTCCGAGTGGTGAATAACTCATTAATAGTGATGTAATTAAATGTAACGTCCTGTGGGAGATGTGAGTGTAGCCAGATGCCACGGACGGGCCACAATGAGAATGCCATGCTTAAAGCACACTGCAAGAATCAAGGCAGACAATCCCCGAAAACAGGGGGTTCATTTTTATAGTTCGATCCACCAAGTCAGTATCCAAAGGGCTTTTGCGGCACCTACTGGCTAACCAGAAGCCAAACACAGTCCTTGGCTTCCACCCAGAGAAGTAGTGAAAGGTCACAGAAAACCCAATTCAGTCATATGTGAGGTTCCACTAATCCCAAAGGATCAGAGGGGCAGCCGTGTTAGTCTGTAACTTTTAAAACAATGACACATTAGAGACTCACCAAATATATAGCATCATGAGCGTTTGTGGGTAAAACCCACGTCATCAGAGGAGTTGAGAGGAAATAACAGAATCCAAGATACATAGAACAGCAAAAGGCATTTCTCTGTCAACTGTAGGATCTGTGTTAATGGAGCTGTCTAAGTGGGCTGGATGTGTCCCATTCATAGCTTTGGATGTGGAAATGTGAATGTTAAAGGCAGGGAAATTGGCATGTTAGTGCATTAACCAATTAATGCCTCTCTCTATTCAAGCCCAGGGTAACAGTGTCAAATCTGTAGACGAATACCAGTTCTGCAGCCTCTCTCTGTAACTGGCTGGTGACCTTCCTTTGTAGAAGGATGGCTACTTCTAAACCCAGGACTGAGTAGCCCCAATTTTCTCTGCCTTTAACATCCACATTACCACGTTCCAGCTTCATGTCCTTATGTTGCAGTTTTATACTGAATAGTAACAGACCCAGAACTGACCCCTGCAGGACCCTGCTAGATATGCCCTCTGTGACGGCGCGTTGGGGGTCCCCCGTCTCCTGCACCCCGAAATGGCACAAACCGACTGCACCAGCCGGTGGAATAGAGGAAGTTTATTGCCTCTCCAGGATACAGCACAGCACAGATGGAATCTGGTCACAGAGCTGGGCTAGGATGCCTCAGGCCCCCTTGAGATGGGGGGAGACTGGGCCCCTAAACTCCAGCCCCTTTCCCTAGGCTGTCTCCTCCATGCTTCCAGCCAGCCACTCTAACTAACTCTCTTCCAGCCCTGCCCCCCAGCCAGGGCAGCTCCCCCTTCCTTTGTTCCTCCATGGGGTTTATCTGGTTTGGCATCACCTTTGCATAGTGAGGTTTTCCCTGCTGGGTCTTGCTCCAGACAGCAGAGGTCACCACCGCCCAGCAAGTACCCCCACTACGTCACACCCTCCCAATTTGAGAGCCAACCTCCAATGCTGGCTTGTTGTGTATGGACCCACCTGACAGTAATTACACCTAGACCACATTTCCCTAGGGGTATGTCTACACTACCCCGCTAGTTCGAACTAGCGGGGTAATGTATGCATACCGCACTTGCTAATGAAGCCCGGGATTTGAATTTCCCAGGCTTCATTAGCATAAGCGGGGAGCCGCCATTTTTAAATCCCCGCTGCTTCGAACCCCGTGTAGCGCGGCTACACGGGGCTCGAACTAGGTAGTTCGGACTAGGTTCCTATTCCGAACTACCATTACTCCTCGTGAAACGAGGTGTACCGGTAGTTCGGAATAGGCACCCTAGTCCGAACTACCTAGTTCGAGCCCCGTGTAGCCGCGCTGCACGGGGTTCGAAGCAGCGGGGATTTAAAAATGGCGGCTCCCCGCTTATGCTAATGAAGCCCGGGAAATTCAAATCCCGGGCTTCATTAGCAAGTGCGGTATGCATACATTACCCCGCTAGTTCGAACTAGGAAGGTAGTGTAGACATACCCTAGTGTTTTTATGAGAATGTCAAATAGACCTGTTCCAAAAGTCATCCTAAATATAAGATCCCACACCTCCTGCCTCTCCCCACCCCAGATCCCGCGTCTCCTGCCTCTCCCCACCCCAGATCCCGCGTCTCCTGCCACTCCCCACCCCAGATCCCGCATCTCCTGCCACTCCCCACCCCAGATACCACGCCTCCTGCCACGCCCCACCCCAGATCCCGCATCTCCTGCCACTCCCCACCCCAGATACCACGCCTCCTGCCACGCCCCACCCCAGATCCCGCATCTCCTGCCACTCCCCACCCCAGATACCACGCCTCCTGCCACGCCCCACCCCAGATCCCGCATCTCCTGCCACTCCCCACCCCAGATACCACGCCTCCTGCCTCTCCCCACCCCAGATCCCACATCTCCTGCCACTCCCCACCCCAGATACCACGCCTCCTGCCACGCCCCACCCCAGATCCCGCATCTCCTGCCACTCCCCACCCCAGCTACCACGCCTCCTGCCACTCCCCACCCCAGATCCCGCATCTCCTGCCACTCCCCACCCCAGATACCACGCCTCCTGCCACGCCCCACCCCAGATCCTGCATCTCCTGCCACTCCCCACCCCAGATACCACGCCTCCTGCCTCTCCCCACCCCAGATACCACGCCTCCTGCCACTCTCCACCCCAGATCCTGCATCTCCTGCCACGCCCCACCCCAGATCCCGCGTCTCCTGCCACTCCCCACCCCAGATACCACGCCTCCTGCCTCTCCCCACCCCAGATACCACGCCTCCTGCCACTCCCCACCCCAGATCCCGCATCTCCTGCCACTCCCCACCCCAGATACCACGCCTCCTGCCATGCCCCACCCCAGATCCCGCATCTCCTGCCACTCCCCACCCCAGATCCCGCATCTCCTGCCACTCCCCACCCCAGATACCACGCCTCCTGCCTCTCCCCACCCCAGATCCCGCATCTCCTGCCACGCCCCACCCCAGATCCCACGCCTCCTGCCTCTCCCCACCCCAGATACCACGCCTCCTGCCTCTTCCCACCTCAGATCCCACGTCTCCTGTGTCTCCCCACCCCAGATACCACGCCTCCTGCCTCTCCCCACCCCAGATACCACGCCTCCTGCCTCTTCCCACCTCAGATCCCACGCCTCCTGTGTCTCCCCACCCCAGATCCCACGTCTCCTGTGTCTCCCCACCCCAGATACCACGCCTCCTGCCACGCCCCACCCCAGATACCACGCCTCCTGTGTCTCCCCACCCCAGATAGTGCATCTCCTGCCTCTCCCCCAATCCACCAACATCCCAGAGTCCACACCCCAACCTCCTGCCCCAGCCCTGAGCCTCTTCCTGGAGCCAACCCTACACACCCTCTCCTGTGCCCCAAGCCGCCTCCCACACCTCAATTCCTGCCTCAGCCCTGAACCCCCTTCTGCACCAATCTCCCTCCCGGAGTCTGCACCCCCTCATGAACTCTGATTCCCTGCCCCAGAATTCTCAGCCCGGAACCCTCTTCCTCACTCCAGAGCTCTTGTCCCCACTCGGAGCCTCCACCCCCTCCTATATCCCAGCCTCTGCCCCATCAGTGCCTGTGAGTGACGGGGGTGATCAAACGGGGGGGCAGAGTGAGCTGGGACATGCCCTCAGAGAGGGGTGGAGAAGGGGTGTGGCCTCAGGGCAGGGGCGGGGCAAGGGTGCTTGGGTTTGTGTGAATAGACAGGTGGCAGCCCCACTTCCACGTGTGCTACGAGAGCTCCCCTTCTCAATAGAGGCCCCCTCTGTGCCCCGAGCAGGGCTTGAGGGGCTCCCACATTCCCTGCACGGGGGTGGGGCACCAGGGCGGCCCCATCCCTTCCTTTCAGACACACCGTGATGGAAACCTTGCAGCCCCCCCCCCCCCCCCCGACTGATGGGACAGCTCAGGACTCTGTGCTCTGCGACAGGTTCCCTGCAGTATCGGGTCCACCGCTGGCCCATTTGGAGAGTTTTCATGCTCTTTAAATGGGGATCAGCTAAGAGGCCCTGTCTGTGCCCTCTCTCCCGCTGGTCGCTCGGCCCCAGTGGGACGCTGCCTTCCAGACACAGCTATTGAATCAAACAGACCACAGCTTGGCAGGAGCTCCCTGGCACACCCCTCCATCCCGGGGGTGCCTCTTTTCCGGGGCTACGGGAAAGCCTGGCTCTCCCCCTCGGTGGCAGAAAGGGGCGTGTCGCTGAATGCTCTGCTATGGGGCTGTTTGCAGAGAACGACCTGCCCAGGCAACGCGCCCATCTCTTCCTGACGCTCCTTCTCTCTCAGTTTTACAGTTACGGCTCCAGCAGAGACGAACCCGTGAGCAGCTGGCAGACCAGGGCATCATGCCACGTGAGTACCCACCTGCCACTCTCCAGGGTCACCAGAGCGCCCATGTGAGGCGCGGGGCAGGGCGTATATCAGACAAAGCCTGAATAGCAGGACAGTCCCTATAAAATCGGGGCCTCTGGTCTCCCTCCCTCTGCCCCAAGCCAGCGAACCAAAGCAAAGCTGCCAGTTCTTCCTGCACATGCTGCGCTAGCCACCTGCTGCCTGAGAGGCTCCCCCCAGGCCGGGTGCCATGCTCCCCCCTGGCCGGCAGGCTGGGCTGAGTACGCCCTGCTGCCTCCACACTGCCCTAGCTGTACTACACCCTGTCTGGAGGGTCACAGTGGGCTGTCGGCGGAGCCGCTCCACTGTACGCTGCTGAGGACCTGGCCTGCTCACCGTCATCCTTTGGAAAGTCCCGCTCTCTGGCTGCACACGGTCACCTCCTGTTCCGTCCGACGTCTCCAGTGTCGGCTCAGGCGCGGTTGGGCCACGCAGGTCGCTGCATGGTCAGAGCTGGAGTCCGGTATCACCTCTGAACCTGCCAAATGCCGGGGCTCTCCTGGACCTGCTCGTTATCGGGCACGTTCAGGCCCAGAGGCTGGCAAGCCCATAGCAGGTTGCGGGGATCTATCTGGATTTTCTGCTGGACTGAAGTTCCCGGAACGGGCGGGGAAAGTGCTCAGGGTTTCTGTCCACATCTCAAGCTGCTCTGTCCCAGGGCAGCGCCGGGCAGCTCAGCCAGCTGCTTCATTTCCCAGAGGCAGGAGTCAATAAAACCAAGGAGCTGGCTTCCCGGAGCCTTGCACAAGGTACAGCCTGGGAGCCAGCAGGGACTGTGCTGCCTCATGGGATGCACATCCAGCCCTTTCCCCGGTGCAGCCCGAAGGCCCCAGCAGGTTCGTAGCCAGAGGCCAGCTGGCAGCCTGGAGAATCAGTGCATCTCCCGAGAGCCAGCCCTGTGCTGCCTCCCCAGCTAAGCCCATCCACGTTGGGCCCCGGCCAGCGTGGGGCACTCAGGTGCTTTGCCCTGCTCTGAGTCCCAGGCCTCCTCGCCAGGGGCCGTTGGTGGGACCCAGGCAGCACTGGCTGTCGCCCCGTGCTTCCCAAAGCCAAAGCCAACAGCACTGGGCTAGCAAGGCAAGAATGAAAGCGGCACCTGCACTGCCCAGCTCAGCCCTCCCGTGTGCCTTGTCACGGACACAGAGCACAGGAGCCGGAATGGCCCCGGTCAAGGCTCTGTCCTCTCCCGCTAAGGACTGCAGCTGCGCAAGGCTCATCCACTTCTGGCTCTGGTGTTGGCTGCTCTGCTTTATGGTATGGACGCCCATTCACGGCCCTCAGGCCCAGCCAAAGAGAGCACTACGGTCTCTGCTCTCTGCTCTCCGCTCTCCATCTCCCAGCACTTCCCCCGCCTGCTCGCTCTCATTCTCTTGCTCTCACGAGGCCGCAATCGGTGTTGTTAGCAACAAAAGGCCAGTCGGCGTGGTATGGCCCCTCCGGCAGGCAGCACTCAGGAGTAAGGCCCCAAAGAATGAGGCTGGCATCATAAATATTGAGTCCTTTTGATTTGCACTCTGGGTTTGAGCTTGGCAGGTTCATACCTTCAAGCGTTGCTCAGAAAACAGGAAGTCTGGACTTTCTTATTTTTAATGCAAATTGAGATTCACATGTAAATCCAAGAGCCTGGGGTTGTAAGCAACGCCCCCGACATTGTCAGACTTGTGATAGAATTGCAAGAGCTGGTGGCGGTGCCAGTTTGCTGTGCCACCTCGAATATCTCCTCTCAGAGGAAAGGCCCACAGTTGTGAAGGGACACGTTCAAGAGGAGCGTGCAGAACGTCCCAGTGCGTGTGCATAGGCTGGTGTTCCGTGAACACAAAGGTCTGTGCACAGAACTCCCCTGATGGGATGAGTGCATGGGGCACCTGCCCCTTTAGAAACTGGAACCTAGTCCTGCATTCGGGCCCGGCCAACGAGCTCGCGGGGCCCACGCTGTGGTTGGCTGAGCCGCACGGCCACGTGGCTCACCAATCAGGGCAGCGAGTGAGCAGCTGGGTGGGCGGGGCCAGGAGCTGGGCCGTGTGGGGCCCTGAACGTGCGGGGTCCAAGGCATCCGCTTTACTCGCCTTGCTCGGAGGCTGGGCCTGCCTGCATTGCACTGGCTCTGGCGCAGAAACTTCACAGGCCTGTTCCCCTGGCTTAGAGCTTTGTCCCCCTCTCCCCTTCTGCGCTGGCGTCTTGCAGGCCCCGCCCAGGGGCCACGTGGGGAGAGACTGCGCGCTCAAATGGCTCAGTCATTTTTGCGAATGAAGACAACAAAAGACACTTTTGCTGTTATACAAACGTGCCCATTTCTGAGCAGCACCAGGGCAGACAGAGGCCATGTAACAGCGAGGGGGTGCTGCACCGTTCACCAGTGCAGCTTGCAGAGGGTTTGAACGCATGCGTTGTGCATGCACAATGAGCGTGCACTAACAAGAGGGCTCTGTTCCTAGTGGTGTCCCCCTGTTCTGCTGGCACTGAGCACACGTGTGTACACTGAATTCCTGAAGGGGCACATGGAATGGACCCTCATTCCATACACTGAGGTGAGTGTGGAATGAGGTGGGGCTGGAAGGCCCAAAACGTGCGGTCTACAATCTACCAAAAAGCTGTTCTTTAAACCTGGGTGCCGTGCTACTAAGGGCTGGGACCCACAAGGCAGCAGGCTGGATACGATTGCTCCTCGACATTGCTCAGGGCCTTAACTCAAATACGTTTTGTTTTTCTTCATTTCAATCGCTTCGCCGGGGTGGGGAGGGGGAGGCGGGTCCAGGTGCAGGCTGCCCCGGGGAGAGAGGACAGCCCAGCCCTCTGTCACTGCAGCAGCTTGAGGCCAGGTGAGAAGCGCCTCTCCGTGGCTGCTGCAGCTCCAGCGGGAGAGGGCTGCATGTCCCTGGGTGGGAGTCAGACAGACAAACAGACAAACTCCCTACAATATATAGTAGCTAGCTGTCCCATTCTCCACCCCTGCTGGCCCAGTGGGGTTAGAGCTGTCCCAGTCCCCATGCTCCCCCTTGTGGCCCATCTACAGGAGAACTGTCTCTCCTACCAGATCCCTTCCTTTCCATTTTATGAGAAACTACTGAATTCCAGGCACATCCCATTGTCCTGGCACAAACGAAATCTGACCTTGTTTTAAGTTATAAGAGGAAGTTGCATGCCAAATTTGGTGGTCCTAGCTCTTAAGGTTTAGGAGGAGTTCTTGAACCAATGGACTTGCAGATGGACACACGGACAGACAGACAAACTCTCTCACATATATGGCAGATATTAGACAGCTCCTCTCTGAGACCCAGCACTGTTAAGAAGACACGAGATAGCAGGCCTAAAGCCTGAAACTTGCCCAAGAGCAGGCATTGTCAGTCCTGGATTTTGGACAAGGGTAATTTAAAATCCCCGAGCCAGATTTTCTGCTGGCATAATTCTTCTGCAAAGAATTTGCCCGCCCCCCGACCATCCTTATAACTGATCCATTCCTATAATGTCCTGTTACCATTTACTGAAAGAGCATTAAAGTGAAAGCCTCAAACAAATACACAGACGGTGCCACGAGGGGACAGCCTCATGCTGTCTGCGATCAGTTCCAGAGGCAATGGAGGGAGGCAACCGCCAGGGCCTTGCAGCCTCCGGGGTGGGCGGGGACCGAAGAGAGAGGAAGGCTTACAGACAGGCCTCTCCCTTCCCCCTAGCTGAGGATGGTGCCAGGTCACAGCTCAGCCTGGCTCAGAGCACAACAGATGACCATGAGCAGAGACTCAGCCTTGGTGCAGTCAGTGAGGGGAGCTCTGGGCTCACACTAAGGTAACTGAGCCAAATCTGCCCCTAGCGACCAGGAGACCTAGGACACGGGGTGGGGGGGGGGGGGGCCTGACCAAACGTCTCGCCCGGGTGCACGTGTTCCAGGCCTGCGCTAGGCACACTGCCCCGGGGAACTGCAGGGAGGCATGTGCCAGAAAGCCAGGAGGCTCCCAAACGGCACGTGGGTCTCGCTCCACAAAGGGCGTGTACCCAAAGGGGGCGAGAATGGACGGAGTCTTCCCCTAGCAACCTGCACAGGGGCCAGCCCCAAGCCACCGGCCAGACTCTGCCAGCTGGCCCAAGGGGAGGGCAGGGAAGGAGCTAGCCATGCACTGCACTTGGGGCTGGACCAGCTGCTGCTAAGAGGTTGATTCCAGGTGCCCCAGTAGAATTCTGCCCGATTCTGCCACCCAGACTCTCCCAAACACCGGGCTGTGCCATGAAGGCACAATCTAGTCCTCCAATTGGTGCGTCAAGCAAGGCAGCTTCGTCCCTCTTCTGCAAAGCCACCTGCACTTCCAAGCCCTCACAGATCTGCCCCGACGTGGTGTCTGAAGAACCAACGCTAGCAATACTCTTGTTTGTTTTGCAGACTAATACAAGCTGCGGCAGCCACATAATTCCTCCAAAATCTTGGTAAATGACTAAATTCTGCAACACGTTCCTTATGAATAGCACGACATGAAGTGTGACCCGGTCAGGTGCTGCCCAGAGAAACCTCATAACACTAGGACTTGGTAGCGACCTGGGCTATCAAAAGTAACGTCCCGGACTTACTTCGTTGTATTGTTCACTCGTTTCATTTTGCTTTTGGCTAAAACACTGTCCTCATGGCTGCTCACCACAGCACGGCACCACAATCATACGAGCATGTCTGTCTGTCTGTCTGTCCGCTCTTGAAATGCTGGAACTAGGAAAAGGTTCCCTGGCCCTTTGAACTTAGCTGAGGTCCATCCCACTTTTTCATTGGATCCATCCCCTTCCACCAGCCAAACCACCCAAATTCCCTTTGGCTTCCCCCTTCTTCCCCCACGTTTATTTGCTCTGCTCAAGCTCCCCATTCACTACCACACTCTGGGGTGCTAGGTCTGAGCCCTGTGCTAAAGGAATTTCTATCCCCTTGTTTGTTCCTCTCCAGGACGGGGCAGCACGCTAGCGACACGAAACAGACCCCTCAGCCCCTCCCTTTCGAATGTCCCCTCCCTGCAGTGCAGGAACCCAGGAGATGTCCGAGTCATTTCCCTGCAGACCCGAAAAGACTGATTCTTGCTCCATCTATGCCCAGCCAATGGGGGACAATCTGAAACTGTGGCCTTGCCTTGGTCTCTGCACTTTGGAAACCTCGGTTTTCAGCCCCAAACAGCACGAACTTCTGGCTGAGCTTTGGCGTCAGGCTCCAGATGCCGCACTGGGAACAGGCTCCGTGCCCTCCAGTCCCAGGAGCTGATACCGAGATGATGCTAAAGCCCTTAGCGCTGAATGGCATTTGGAAGTGCCCAGAAATAATCAAAACTGGCTCTCAGGAGTGACTCCCCCAGCTGTATGTAAGGCCTGGAGAGCTGTGGGCCTTAGCATGTGCAACAGGGACCCCCCAGCCGAGCTGAGGCAGGGGAAATGGAACTGGGGAGATGCCCTTCTCCTGGCCTCCCTCTTGGAGGGGAACCAAGCGCCTGTGGGAAGAGGGTCTCTGCTCACCTTGGCTCCCAGGCTGGGTCCTGTGCCCACGTAGGGCTCCCCAGGCCCACAGCCCAGCTGCCCAGAGCCTTTCCCAGGGAGCTGGAGAGAAGCCGCAGGGAGCCGCAAGGCCGCAGGGTGGGAGCTGCCGAGGAGCAGAGGGTGGCTGGTGTGCGGGGAGGGGAGCGGAGCACACAATGGAAGCCGCTGAGTCCCGTGTTTAACCGACGCTTGCAGCCCGAGCGAAGAACGGCGCGATCCCTTTGTTTTCCCACGTGCCCTGGACGGGGCCTCGCCGTCTGAGCCGCTTGCAGGGCCTCCTGCTGCCAGGGTCCCGTAACGAGGTCCGCTCCTGTGGGCACCGACGCTTTGCTTTCTGCCCCCCACTCTGCTCTGAGGCCTGGTGCTGGGACCCACAAAGAGCTCCCTATGGAGCGCTAAGCTGCACAGCCTGCGCCATCTCTCTGCCTTGTGGCTGCTGCTCTCCATACCTCTGCTCCCCTGCCACGGCCTCCCTGAGACTCTGGTGAGCTCCTGGGTAGCTACTGTTCAGATCCCGTTGCTGACTGTGCCTCTGTCTCCTCTTGCAGCCCTGCAAAGCCCACCTGCGTTCCATGAGCAAAGGGAGACCCCGGAGCGAGCCAAGGTAACTTCTTGCACGCGTGCGTCGGACGGGAGTTGTGTGCTCTCCGCCGAGTCGGGGCACTGACAGGGGCTGCACAGAGCAGCACTGTAGCTGTTGGGCCTAATACCCTGCTTCCACTGACGCCAACGCAGCTTCTTGCCTGGCCGCAGCATGGCCCGCGGCTGCACGCTGCCCGTGTGAATGGAGAGCAGGAGCGGCCATGGGGTGCAGCTCATGGAGGGCCTCCAGGGTAGCAAAGAGGATCCCCGGCATCCCCAGGGCCTTCAGACAGCCCCTCCCCCCGCTGCCTTTCCTTTGCAGACATTTGCAGAAATGGATTCAGGCTTTGCCTGGACTGTTACAGCCCCCGGTCTGCTCACGCCAGGGCACCAGCGCGTGGAGACGGGCAACGTTGCTCTTGGCATCACTGGCTTCCCCCCCACGGAAACCTGTAACAAACGCCACCCGTGCAATCCGGCGTAGCCAGCCCGGCGCCCGGAGAGCCCTTACCCGGATGCTGCCCTCACCGCAAAGCCCTGCTCTCCGCAAGTCCTTAGCAGGCTTAGCTCCAGCCCAGCAGGAGAGGAGCTGCAGTGTATGGCCCTACAATAGGGCCCCGACCCACCCAGGGAGCCCCACGTCACTGCCAAGTCCTGCAAGTCCTAATTCTACCTCCCATGTAGAAACTCTGCCCCCCCAGCCACCCACAGAATTAACTGGATGGCCCTTGTAGACACGTGCGCGCGCACGCACCCACACATACATACACACACAGAATGAACCAGATGGCCCTTGCAGAGACACAGTCACACACACACACACACACACACACACACACACACACACGCAGAATGAACCAGATGGCCCTTGCAGAGACACACACACAGACACACACACACACACACACACGCAGAATGAACCAGATGGCTCTTGCAGAGACACACACACATACACACACACACACACATACACACACACACGCACAGAATGAACCGGATGGCCCTTGCGCGCGCACACACACACAAACAGAATGAACCAGATGGCCCTTGCGCGCGCGCACGCACACACACACACACACACACACACACACACACACACACACAGAATGAACCGGATGGCCCTTGCGCGCACACACACACACACACACACAGAATGAACCGGATGGCCCTTGCGCGCACACACACACACAGGATGAACTGGATGGCCCTTGCGCACGCACACACACACAGAATGAACCGGATGGCCCTTGCGCACGCACACACACACAGAATGAACCGGATGGCCCTTGCGCGCGCGCACACGCACACACACACACACACACACACACACACACACACACAGAATGAACCGGATAGCCTTGCAGACACAGACACACACACACACACACACACACACAGAATGAACTGGATGGCCCTTGCACGCGCGCGCGCACACACACACACACACACAGAATGAACCGGATGGCCCTTGCGCACACACACACGCACACACAGAATGAACCGGATGGCCCTTGCGCACACACACACTCACACACACAGAATGAACCGGATGGCCCTTGCACACACACACACACACACACACACACACACACACACACACAGAATGAACCGGATGGCCCTTGCGCACACACACACACACACACAGGATGAATCGGATGGCCCTTGCACACACACACACACACACACACACACACACACACACACACACACAGAATGAATCGGATGGCCCTTGCTCACACACACACACACAGGATGAACCGGATGGCCCTTCCACACACACACACACACACACACACACGATGAACCGGATGGCCCTTGCAGACACACAAACACACACAGAATGAACCGGATGGCCCTTCCACACACACACACACACACACACACAGAATGAACCGGATGGCCCTTGCACGCACGCACACACACACACACACACACACACACCTACCTCTTTCTTCCAGCTCTGGGGGGGTTACTGCAGGCTCACGGGACTTGGCATTTTAGGGGCCTGCGTAGATTTTTCATTTCCGCCTGCAGTCGGAGGAGGGTTTGCCCGTATCCTTCTCCCACTCCAGTGAATGGGGCGGAAGCCCCAGGCTGCCGTCGGGAATGGCCTGTTTGTGGCGGGAGAGCTGGCTGAAAGATGGAAACCTTTTCCAAGAGAATTTCCATTCAAATCACGTCTGGCTTTTCTCCAGCGTGTTACATTTTGAATTGTCCGGCCCAGCTCTACGGCTGCTCAAAACCAGAATGCAATTCTGGTGCAAACCCTTCCCTGAAAAGCACCGTGCCTTTTGTCATCCCCAGCCGCCTCTCCTTTCTGTCTGACCGTGTGACTGCCCATCTAAGGCAGCCCACGCTTCCCGTGCTTACCTGCGGGGCTGGAGCCAGGTGGCTTGCAAGGAAGATCGTGGCCCCTTACTCAGACTGAGGCAGGCCGGGCCCAGGCAAGCGTGTAGGTGCTGAGAATGGAAATGGAAAAGGTGTTAGGAACCAGGCTAAGAAACTATAGGGAGTCAGAGAAATAGGGGGAGGGGGATTGAGAGGGACGGGGGGCAGGAGGTAGACTGGGGGTGCCTGTGGAGTGCAGGACTTTGGCAGAAAGGGAAGTGGGGTGGAGCCCTGAATATTGAACAAGGATCCAGGGAGGAACTGAGATGCCCTTTCTTGTTCCCAAACAAGTCACACTTGCCATCAGGCAGCCAAGCCCTAACCTCTGGCTTGGCAGCCTGGCCCTGCAGCACAAACCCCTCTGGCAGCTGAGGGCTCTGCTCACGCTGCCCCAGCTCCGGAGCCCGCCTCAGGCACCTCTCAGCGCTGCCAAGGGAACCAAGTCGGCTTTCCACGCCCCCCACAGCGCACACTGCGGCCCCAGCTCCGCCTCGGTAGGAGGGCAGTGTACTATAAACAGCGGCAGCCATGGCGAGGAGCTAGCCGCCCAACCCGAGACCATAGACGTGAACTCCAGGCGGGTAGCCCCTCCACCATGCATGTTGCCACGACTGTGCTACTTTTAGTACTAGAGATGCAGCCGAGTTAGTCTGGACTTGCTAAAACAAAAGAGAGGACAGTGCAGCACTTTAAAGACTAAGATCACCTAATAAACCATCTTGTTAGTCTTTAAAGTGCTGCATAGTCCTGTCTTTTGTTTGTGCTACTTTTAACATGCTAGCTCAATCGGAGGTATTTCCTCTGGCTGCCAATCACACCCCAAGCTCAAAGTGTAAACACACCCTAGGAGGGTTTCCAGGGTTCACATCCCGCTCCTGTTTGCCTGGGGCCCAGCTCACAAAGCACAAAGACCAAGACAACAGTTAGAAAAATCTCACCAGTGAGAAATAAGATACCTGCAATGTTGACAGTAGAGACCAAACCTCTGGTGTGCTGATTCTGTCGCATCAGTCCAAAACCAGCTAATCCCCAACAACCCTTGTTTTCTCTTTTGCCCTCATGTCTCTCCCCATGTCACCTCCATTAATAGTTGGTTCATGCCGCATACAGAGCAATAATAGCAGCGTGGCTACACCAGGAGGGGACTATCTTGTTTTATAGGGCTGGCCCTGGCTGGTTCATAACAGAAGATAGGAATTCATTCAGTTACTCTGCGAGAGAGTTGTTTACAGCTCGGTAAACAGGCATGTTATGTGAAGGAATTAACTTGAAATGTTTAGGAGTGATCCTGTGAACTAATACAGGAGTGTTTGTTTCATGCAATCATCAAGGACTAAGGTAGAAACAAAACCTCCCTATGAAAAACTAGCACGTGCAGGAATTTTCAGGCAATTTAAAGTATTCTTGAGGTATCATATTTTACTGTTCAAGTATTCACGAATGTCTCTGTCTCATTCTCCAGAAACTTCCACTGCCTTTGGCTACTTGCCTTGGGGAAGGGCTGTGAGTGGGGTGCCCCAAATGTCTTTGTTCTCCACGCATGCTAAAAAGCACAACGCATGGCAAAAATATCCTCCGGTTTCTAGGGTCACCCTGTGTTAGGGCAGTAACCAGATGACATTTGGCTGTTTACCTGAATCTTCTGCAAATTCCATGCTCTGCAAACTGGGTCTAGAAACCTGATACTAATGCCATCTTTTGAGTGTCCCAATATTTTCTGCTTCTACTGATGCTAAAAGCAGCATCTCCCTCCTTTGTGCCACTGACCCACCTCTCCCGCTCAGGGCTGGATTAAGGGAGGGGGCTAGCCGGGCAGGTGCCCAGGGTGCCAACCTATGGGGGGGCGCCTGACTGAAGAGGTAAGGGGTGCCACGCGCCCGGGGCAGGCCCAGGGGCTGTGGACAGACCCCTAGATTAGAGGGCTGAGTCAGGAATCTCTCTCTTTGGGAGCCTAGAATGTGAAATTAGCTACATTAAATGAATCCAGCAGCTCCAGCTGTTACCCCAGAGGTCTTTCAGAGCACAGGATCCCACAGAACTGCACACGGTGGCTGTGTCTAGACTGCATCCCTTTTCAGTAAAAATCCGATTTAAATCCCCCCCACTTCATTTGCATAAACATGGCTGCCGCTTTTTTCCGGCTTGGAGCTTTGCCGGAAAAAAAGCACCAGTCTAGATGCGGATCTTTCGGAAAATAAAGCCTTATAAAGGAATAAGGGATCTTTCGGAAAAGGCTTTATTTTCCGAAAGATCCGCGTCTAGACTGGCGCTTTTTTCCGGCAAAGCTCCGAGCCGGAAAAAAGCGGCAGCCATGTTTATGCAAATGAAGCAGGGGGGATTTAAATCCCTGCTTCATTTGCAATTGCGCTGTGTCTAATTTGCATCTCTTTTAAGGAAAAGGGATGCAGTCTAGACACAGCCACAGTGAACAGTGAATCGAGAGGTCTGCCCACAGCCCCTGGGCCCATCTAGCCCATAAACTCCACATTCCTTGTAGCGCTGGCTCCTCTCGGCCCTTCCTGGCACTACATAGCGGAAGAGGTGGGTCAGTAGCGCCAACGAGGGAGATGCTGCTTGAGCCAGCACAAGGCACCAGGAAACATGGCTGCACTGGAATCTGGGTGTGGTTGGATCCTCCACCCAGCTGCTCTGGTGTGTTTTCTCTCACAGTCATCTGCATCAGAGGCTGCAGAGGAAGGACAATTATGGAATAACTTACCAGGGGAAGTTTCTTCCTAACATCAAACAATCTGTGCTCTGAAGCATGGAGGCGCAAGAGCAGGTTAGCACAGGACAGACCGGGAATGGGGGAGACAGAATGGCAAAAGTAATAGTGTGATCCAAATGCTTGGCTAGTCAGGAGCAATATGTGCAAGCTGGCACCTGTCTAGCTGGGAGCAGGCTGCAATTTACTGCATGCAGAAGAGAGTTTGGGGAGAGACGTGGTGATGACTTTGTAAAATGTGACTTAGGGATTAAGCGGAGCGAGATGTCAGGGATAAGCGGGAAAGTCCTCTCATGGACTGAGAACACATTAACAGACAGGAGAGAAAGGGCAGGAATAATTGGTCAGTTTTCAGAATGGAGGGATAACGAGTGGTGCCCCTGGAGGGTCCAAAATGGGACTGATCCTGTTCAACATATTCATAAATGATTTGGAGAAAGGCATAAGCAGGGAGGTGGCAAAATTTGCAGATGATACTAAACTGCTCGAGATAGTTAAGTCCAAAGCAGCCTGCGAAGAGCTTCAAAAGGCTCTCACCAAACCATGTGACTAGGCAACAAAATGGCAGATGAATATTAGGGTACGTCTAGACTACATGCCTCTGTCGCCAGAGGCATGTAGATTAGGCTACCAAGCGGCGATTTAAATAATCGCCGCTTCATTTAAATTTACATGGCTGCCGCGCTGAGCCGACAAACAGCTGATCAGGAGACATGCCCCACACCTGGGCCATCGCTGAACGGTCAGGGCATCCCTGTGTCTCAGCACGTCTCTGTCCCCGTGTTGGCCCGTACCTGGCACCACTTAGCCGCTCACTCGGTGGAAAAGCAGGTTTCCTTTCTTCCTGCGAAAAGACGACAATTCCAGCAGCTGAGCAGCCAAACCAGCAGGGTGAACGTATTGGCTGGGGCTGGTGGTCTAATATTCTCTGCACTTGTGTCCTGCAGACTGAAGATTACCTAAAGCACAAGACCCGGAGCAGGCCTGAGCATCCAGACCTGGTCAATATGCACATTTTGCAAGGTAAGGCTGAACGAGCTGTTCCTCGCACACCCTCTAACGCTCCGTCTCCCCTGTGGCCCAGGCCCGGTTTCCCTGCAAGATGAACCTGCAGGGCTACTTGGCTCCGGATGCGGGTGGCAACCAGACCAAGTAAGAGGATCACAGCACCAGGTGTTTCATACTGTGCCCAGTGCAGCCCTCGCAGGCCCCGAGAGCCGGCGTCGGACCTGCGGTCTGTCTGCTCCGCATCCCGGGACTGACAGTGCTTGGCACCAGGGTCAGCAGAAGGGTTTGGTCTCCAGACAGAGAGAACTGGGTGTGTGATGGCCATGAGAACTGCAGGGGACTTGTGGCACCTCCTCCTGGCCTCTCCCAACAGCCTCCATGGCCGGCTGTGGAGCCCAGGGGGCTGGCCCCAAAGCGCCAGGAACCTAGTCTCACTCCAGACACCCCATCCCTGCCTCCTTGTCCCCCACAGAGACCAGGCCCCATGGAGCCCTCGCAAAAGGCTCCGGTGGGGCGGGGAGGAAGGAGGGGGCATGGGAAGACGTGGAGATGAGCTGGAGTAAGAAACTGCAGGTCCCAGGCAGGGGTGACGGGCCCTCACGTTCCCTGGCAGGGAGCTAGGTGCCGCTCCACAGCACTCTGCCCTGGCACAGCCATTGAGCAGGGGCAGGCGATGGCTGGTTCATTGGTGCAGGCCCTGGACAGTGGGGTGAGCGTCAGTCAATCAGCGCGTGGCCGTGTCCGAGAGGATTGTAAGGGGAGGACAAACAGCCCCAGGAGCAGAGTCCGGTTCTTTCTGTGCACTCGAATATTTCGGCAATATTTCGCTCCCGTCGGGCCGGCAGAGCCCGCGCTGTGCGGGGAGAGGGGCTGGAATCTCCTCTGCGCCTGCCGCACCCACGGCTTGCAATGAAGTTTCATTGCCGACTGTTGATCAGACAGGACCCGGCGTTACTCCGCGGTCCCAGGCTGAGTCTGCAAGGCTGGAACCTCCGGGGAGAAATCTTTTAGTTGAGAACGGAGATGCCCGCCCTGGAAACCGCGGCAAAGGAAGCCTGTGGAGACACTTGGTCCTTGTCTGGGGCTTCTCTCTCTGTTTACCGCTTCCACCGGCCATGCGCTTCGGTGTAGCCGTGATCCCGGAAGGGGAATTTCTTGCTGGCTGAGCATTCTGTACCCAGAGCACAGGTCCAGCAGGGCTGGGAAAAAACTGTTCCATTTTGGCCTTTTAGAATCAGCCGCAGAGGGGTCCATTCAGGCTACTCAGATGAAGCTGAAAAGAGCCCGACTTGCAGATGATCTCAATGAAAAAATTGCTCTCAGGCCAGGCCCTTTGGAGCTGGTGGAGAAGAATATTATTCCCGTTGACTCGGCTGTGAAGGAAGCCATCAAAGGTGGGTGCGTGTATGGACAGCGCCTGCGGGGCAGGGGCTGGGCACTCAGGCAGGCGTCTGCAGGAAGGGACCGGTAGGAAGTGGGGAGCCACGGCAGCCCCTACACTAGCTCATCGGACTGACTGCAAGCAGCCTCCAGTGGCAGCCTGGCTGCTCTTCTCCCACCCTGCTCCCGGAGGAGACAGGGCGCTGACGCTGGCTCCCAGCAATGTCTCCCGTCAAGCTGCCTTGGAAAGAGACTCCTATTTTCCACATCCCCCCACGCGCCATGCCTCACAGCCCAGCCCGCCTGTGGCTAAGGACCAAGGAGAAGGAACAGCTTCCACCGGCAGCTTCGCCTCCCGCAGCCCAAGCAGGGTCAGTTCCCTGGGCAGCGGGGTCAGGCCAGTCCAGGCTCAGGCGACAGCCAGGTGCAGCAGGGCCCAGCTGGTGTTTGCGTGGCTGGCCGGCTGGTCTTGTGCTTGTGCTGACGTGCCCAGAGTGGCCGGAGGCCTGGGGGGATGAGAACGCCTGTGGTGGGGCTGTGGGCCGCGGTGTGTTGGCCGGGTCTGGTGCCCCCTGCCTCCGCAAAGGGCATGGAGAAGGGTCCCCAGTCCGAAAAGTGGCATTTTGCACTTGCTCTCACCGGGGCAAATGGCCTCCAGGCTGCAGCTCAGCAGCGCCCAGAGAGAGCAGCCAGGCGGGGACTGGGCCCCATTCCACAGCCAAATGCGCTGACCCTGCAGAGCGCCCGGTGACTCGGCGCCGGCCTGCGGCACAGCGCCCTGCTCTCCCACTCGGGGCGCCGGGTCCGGGGGCCGGCCTGCGGCACAGCGCCCTGCTCTCCCACTCGGGGCGCCGGGTCCGGGGGCCGGCCTGCGGCACAGCGCCCTGCTCTCCCACTCGGGGCGCCGGGTCCGGGGGCCGGCCTGCGGCACAGCGCCCTGCTCTCCCACTCGGGGCGCCGGGTCCGGGGGCCGGCCTGCGGCACAGCGCCCTGCTCTCCCACTCGGGGCGCCGGGTCCGGGGGCCGGCCTGCGGCACAGCGCCCTGCTCTCCCACTCGGGGCGCCGGGTCCGGGGGCCGGCCTGCGGCACAGCGCCCTGCTCTCCCACTCGGGGCGCCGGGTCTGGGGGCCGGCCTGCGGCACAGCGCCCTGCTCTCCCACTCGGGGCGCCGGGTCCGGGGGCCGGCCTGCGGCACAGCGCCCTGCTCTCCCACTCGGGGCGCCGGGTCCGGGGGCCGGCCTGCGGCACAGCGCCCTGCTCTCCCACTCGGGGCGCCGGGTCCGGGGGCCGGCCTGCGGCACAGCGCCCTGCTCTCCCACTCGGGGCGCCGGGTCCGGGCGCCGGCCTGCGGCAGAGCGCCCTGCTCTCCCACTCGGGGCGCCGGGTCCGGGCGCCGGCCTGCGGCACAGCGCCCTGCTCTCCCACTCGGGGCGCCGGGTCCGGGGGCCGGCCTGCGGCACAGCGCCCTGCTCTCCCACTCGGGGCGCCGGGCCCGGGGGCCGGCCTGCGGCACAGAGCCCTGCTCTCCCACTCGGGGCGCCGGGCCCGGGCGCCGGCCTGCGGCACAGAGCCCTGCTCTCCCACTCGGGGCGCCGGGCCCGGGCGCCGGCCTGCGGCAGAGCGCCCTGCTCTCCCACTCGGGACGCCGGGTCCGGGGGCCGGCCTGCGGCACAGCGCCCTGCTCTCCCACTCGGGACGCCGGGTCCGGGCGCCGGCCTGCGGCACAGCGCCCTGCTCTCCCACTCGGGGCGCCGGGTCCGGGGGCCGGCCTGCGGCACAGCGCCCTGCTCTCCCACTCGGGGCGCCGGGTCCGGGCGCCGGCCTGCGGCACAGCGCCCTGCTCTCCCACTCGGGGCGCCGGGTCCGGGGGCCGGCCTGCGGCACAGCGCCCTGCTCTCCCACTCGGGGCGCCGGGTCCGGGGGCCGGCCTGCGGCACAGCGCCCTGCTCTCCCACTCGGGGCGCCGGGCCCGGGGGCCGGCCTGCGGCAGAGCGCCCTGCTCTCCCACTCGGGGCGCCGGGTCCGGGCGCCGGCCTGCGGCACAGCGCCCTGCTCTCCCACTCGGGGCGCCGGGCCCGGGGGCCGGCCTGCGGCACAGCGCCCTGCTCTCCCACTCGGGGCGCCGGGCCCGGGCGCCGGCCTGCGGCACAGCGCCCTGCTCTCCCACTCGGGGCGCCGGGTCCGGGCGCCGGCCTGCGGCACAGCGCCCTGCTCTCCCACTCGGGGCGCCGGGCCCGGGCGCCGGCCTGCGGCACAGCGCCCTGCTCTCCCACTCGGGGCGCCGGGCCCGGGGGCCGGCCTGCGGCACAGCGCCCTGCTCTCCCACTCGGGGCGCCGGGCCCGGGGGCCGGCCTGCGGCACAGCGCCCTGCTCTCCCACTCGGGGCGCCGGGCCCGGGCGCCGGCATGCGGCACAGCGCCCTGCTCTCCCACTCGGGGCGCCGGGTCCGGGCGCCGGCCTGCGGCACAGCGCCCTGCTCTCCCACTCGGGGCGCCGGGTCCGGGGGCCGGCCTGCGGCACAGCGCCCTGCTCTCCCACTCGGGGCGCCGGGTCCGGGCGCCGGCCTGCGGCACAGCGCCCTGCTCTCCCACTCGGGGCGCCGGGTCCGGGCGCCGGCCTGCGGCACAGCGCCCTGCTCTCCCACTCGGGGCGCCGGGTCCGGGCGCCGGCCTGCGGCACAGCGCCCTGCTCTCCCACTCGGGGCGCCGGGCCCGGGGGCCGGCCTGCGGCAGAGCGCCCTGCTCTCCCACTCGGGGCGCCGGGTCCGGGCGCCGGCCTGCGGCACAGCGCCCTGCTCTCCCACTCGGGGCGCCGGGCCCGGGGGCCGGCCTGCGGCACAGCGCCCTGCTCTCCCACTCGGGGCGCCGGGCCCGGGCGCCGGCCTGCGGCACAGCGCCCTGCTCTCCCACTCGGGGCGCCGGGCCCGGGCGCCGGCCTGCGGCACAGCGCCCTGCTCTCCCACTCGGGGCGCCGGGTCCGGGGGCCGGCCTGCGGCACAGCGCCCTGCTCTCCCACTCGGGGCGCCGGGTCCGGGGGCCGGCCTGCGGCACAGCGCCCTGCTCTCCCACTCGGGGCGCCGGGTCCGGGGGCCGGCCTGCGGCACAGCGCCCTGCTCTCCCACTCGGGGCGCCGGGTCCGGGGGCCGGCCTGCGGCACAGCGCCCTGCTCTCCCACTCGGGGCGCCGGGTCCGGGGGCCGGCCTGCGGCACAGCGCCCTGCTCTCCCACTCGGGGCGCCGGGTCCGGGCGCCGGCCTGCGGCACAGCGCCCTGCTCTCCCACTCGGGGCGCCGGGCCCGGGCGCCGGCCTGCGGCACAGCGCCCTGCTCTCCCACTCGGGGCGCCGGGCCCGGGGGCCGGCCTGCGGCACAGCGCCCTGCTCTCCCACTCGGGGCGCCGGGCCCGGGCGCCGGCATGCGGCACAGCGCCCTGCTCTCCCACTCGGGGCGCCGGGTCCGGGGGCCGGCCTGCGGCACAGCGCCCTGCTCTCCCACTCGGGGCGCCGGGTCCGGGGGCCGGCCTGCGGCACAGAGCCCTGCTCTCCCACTCGGGGCGCCGGGCCCGGGCGCCGGCCTGCGGCACAGCGCCCTGCTCTCCCACTCGGGGCGCCGGGTCCGGGCGCCGGCCTGCGGCACAGCGCCCTGCTCTCCCACTCGGGGCGCCGGGTCCGGGCGCCGGCCTGCGGCACAGCGCCCTGCTCTCCCACTCGGGGCGCCGGGCCCGGGCGCCGGCCTGCGGCACAGCGCCCTGCTCTCCCACTTGGGGCGCCGGGCCCGGGGGCCGGCCTGCGGCACAGCGCCCTGCTCTCCCACTCGGGGCGCCGGGTCCGGGGGCCGGCCTGCGGCACAGCGCCCTGCTCTCCCACTGGGGGCGCCGGGTCCGGGGGCCGGCCTGCGGCACAGCGCCCTGCTCTCCCACTCGGGGCGCCGGGCCCGGGGGCCGGCCTGCGGCACAGCGCCCTGCTCTCCCACTCGGGGCGCCGGGTCCGGGGGCCGGCCTGCGGCACAGCGCCCTGCTCTCCCACTCGGGGCGCCGGGTCCGGGGGCCGGCCTGCGGCACAGCGCCCTGCTCTCCCACTCGGGGCGCCGGGTCCGGGCGCCGGCCTGCGGCACAGCGCCCTGCTCTCCCACTCGGGGCGCCGGGTCCGGGCGCCGGCCTGCGGCACAGCGCCCTGCTCTCCCACTCGGGGCGCCGGGTCCGGGGGCCGGCCTGCGGCACAGCGCCCTGCTCTCCCACTCGGGGCGCCGGGTCCGGGGGCCGGCCTGCGGCACAGAGCCCTGCTCTCCCACTCGGGGCGCCGGGTCCGGGCGCCGGCCTGCGGCACAGCGCCCTGCTCTCCCACTCGGGGCGCCGGGTCCGGGGGCCGGCCTGCGGCACAGCGCCCTGCTCTCCCACTCGGGGCGCCGGGTCCGGGGGCCGGCCTGCGGCACAGCGCCCTGCTCTCCCACTCGGGGCGCCGGGTCCGGGGGCCGGCCTGCGGCACAGCGCCCTGCTCTCCCACTCGGGGCGCCGGGCCCGGGGGCCGGCCTGCGGCACAGCGCCCTGCTCTCCCACTCGGGGCGCCGGGTCCGGGCGCCGGCCTGCGGCACAGCGCCCTGCTCTCCCACTCGGGGCGCCGGGTCCGGGCGCCGGCCTGCGGCACAGCGCCCTGCTCTCCCACTCGGGGCGCCGGGTCCGGGCGCCGGCCTGCGGCACAGCGCCCTGCTCTCCCACTCGGGGCGCCGGGTCCGGGGGCCGGCCTGCGGCACAGCGCCCTGCTCTCCCACTCGGGGCGCCGGGTCCGGGGGCCGGCCTGCGGCACAGCGCCCTGCTCTCCCACTCGGGGCGCCGGGTCCGGGGGCCGGCCTGCGGCACAGCGCCCTGCTCTCCCACTCGGGGCGCCGGGTCCGGGTGCCGGCCTGCGGGGGTGGAAGGAAAGACCCTGGGTTCTGTGCGCTAGGAAATGCAGGTGGCAGGATTGGGACTGCTCCTTCCCTTTCAGCCGCAGCTAGCACCTGCCCGGGCCAGCCGTGCTCCTGTGTCTGCCCGGGACCGGTACCGCTCCGGCTAGCACCTGCCCAGTAGCAGTTTGGCGAGCACCTTGCCGCAGCTCAGCGTTGTTGCGTAAAACATGGCGGGTTAGGGCAATTGCAGCACAGTGGGAACGGGGGTTTGGCCCTGCTTAGTCACATGTGCTCTCAGCCTCAGCTCCAGCGGATCACAGCTTGGTCTGCAAATTCAGACCTTATCATTGAAGAAATCCTCCATGGCCACAGAGCTCAGACGTGCGGGCTCTCGCCAGCCTCCGTCCTGCCGGCAGAGGTGCAGGCTGTGCCGGCCTTAGGCAGCAAATCCTGCTGCACGCTCGGGAATGGGAGGGGCCGCAGTCCCTGCTCACGGCAGTCTGTGGCTGGTGGAGCGGCCCTGCCCAGTGAGGGGTGCGGCCCAGGTGCCGAGGCATGCACTGAGCGAGGCTCTCTCTTAGACAGTGCTCCCCAATGGGCAGAGGAGCCCCACCACTGAGTTGAAGGTGCCTCCCCAGCAGAACAAGCAGGAGAAGCTTTGCCTGCCTCCCTGGGCACCGCGCCCTTGAATCTACCCTTCCTTGGCTGTTCAGTGCCAAGGGTGCACAGGCAGGGTGCACCCAGGGGTACAGGCTGTTCGAGTTACCTAGCGCACTGGCCAAGGCAGAGTGGCCACGTGGTGCGTTTGCCAGGTGGCCATTCCCTGGGGCTGGCAGCGAGGGAGCTGCGGCTGCAGAAGGTTGAGGCTCTCAGGCAACATGCCGGGGTTAGCCGACGTGCCAAGGTTAGCTGACGTGCCGGGGTTAGCCCATGTGCCGGGGTTAGCCCATGTGCCGGGGTTAGCCGACGTGCCGGGGTTAGCCGACGTGCCGGGGTTAGCCGACGTGCCGGGGTTAGCCCATGTGCCGGGGTTAGCCGACGTGCCAAGGTTAGCCAACGTGCCAGGGTTAGCCAACGTGCCAGGGTTAGCCAATGTGCCGGGGTTAGCCCATGTGCCGGGGTCAGCCGACGTGCCAAGGTTAGCCAATGTGCCGGGGTTAGCCGACGTGCCGGGGTTAGCCGACGTGCCAAGGTTAGCCCATGTGCCGGGGTTAGCCCATGTGCCGGGGTTAGCCGACGTGCCAAGGTTAGCCCATGTGCCAGGGTTAGCCCATGTGCCGGGGTTAGCCGACGTGCCAAGGTTAGCCGACGTGCCAGGGTTAGCCAATGTGCCGGGGTTAGCCCATGTGCCGGGGTCAGCCGACGTGCCAAGGTTAGCCAATGTGCCGGGGTTAGCCAATGTGCCGGGGTTAGCCCATGTGCTGGGGTTAGCCCATGTGCCGGGGTTAGCTGACGTGCCAAGGTTAGCCCATGTGCCAGGGTTAGCCCATGTGCCGGGGTTAGCCGACGTGCCAAGGTTAGCCAATGTGCCGGGGTTAGCTGACGTGCCAAGGTTAGGCAATGTGCCAGGGTTAGCCGACGTGCCGTGCCGGGGTTAGGAGACGGGCTGGGGATAGGCAATGTGCCAGGGTTAGCCGACGTGCCGTGCCGGGGTTAGGAGATGGGCTGGGGATAGGCGATGTGCCGGGGTTAGCCGACGTGCCGTGCCGGGGTCAGCCAACATGCCCATACAGAATCAGGGCACCGTTCCTGGGGTTATTGCTCCTTCCATCGAAATTCTCCCCCCCCCACTGGAGCAGGCATGGGACCAGCCCGGTGCTGTGTGGCGTGGTAAAGCCGAAGGGTCATGGCACACGCTGCTCGGACTCTCTGGTCATGTGCCCCTGACCCGTTGCCTTTGTCTCACTTGCGAAGGTGCCCAGGGGAGCTTCTCTAAGCCAGCTGATGCTTTTGCCTTTGAAGAAGACAGCAGCAACGATGGCCTGTCCCCGGAGCTGGCCAGGAGGGAGGATTCGCAGGGCTCCTCAGAATCACCAGCAGGCACCAAGACCTCAGAAGCCATTTCCTCTGCCCCATCAGGGACAACTCAGGTAAAGATGGCCGTGTTGTGGGACAGGCCAAGGCTTGGCCGGGGGCCCGCTGGGGAAGCCTGTCCCCTCTGCCCAACGGGCACGCTGCACGCTGGGACACCCTGCTTCCCGGGGGGCACCCAGCCCCGGGGCAGGTGGTGCTCGGGGCTCAGAACTTACTGCTGGGTCCTGTGCAGAGCCCCCGTGAAAGCTGCTCCTGGCTCTGAGCGCTAGCTCCTCCCTCCCTCCCTCTCTCACGCACGCTGCCTGGGCAGGGCGTCCCGGGCCACGGACCCACCGGAACGTCACTCGCCGGCCACACACAAGTAAAAAGCAATGAATCCGGGGGGGGGGGGGGGTTAGAGCGAGAAATAGAAACCCTCCAACTAACCCGCCTTGGAGGCGGGGCTTCCCACCGGGCAGAGCTTGTGTCTCCAGCCTCGTGGGGGGCAGGGGGTCGAACGGCGCGCCCAGCTCCAGGCCTGCAGGACAGGTGCTGAGACGTGCCGTGGTGCCGTCAAGTGCAGGCTTTAAACCCCCAACGCCTGTGTCCGCACAGCAGGTGCCTCCTTGCCGCCCCCACGGCCTGGGGGCCTGTGCTTGCGAGGGAGGGGGCTGATTCTGCCTCAGCGCACCCTCAGGAGCCCGTCCCACCGACGGCGATGGCTCAGGATCCGGCCCTGGGCCCTGCTCTGTAGAATGGAGATGGGGCAGCAGTGCCTGGGCTGACAAGGAGAGCAGAGATGGGCCTGCCAGGCTCAGCCAACTGCCTCCTGGTTCCTCCAGCTCTTGCGCTGCTCTGTATCCGGGCTGAGGGACCAAGCGGCTCTCGCCTCTGGGGCATGCAGGGGAGCTGGGTAGGGTGGGAAGAGCAGGGGCCCAGCGCTTGGGCAGGCCCCAGAGGGAGGCCTTGCAGGGTCTGTGGAGCGGAAAGCCGCGTGCGGATGCCAGATCCGTGCCCCAGAAGAATCCCTCTGCAGGGCTGTGCCCAAGCCTGCCAGGGGTGCTACGGAGTCTGGCAGCCACAGGCTTCTCGTGCTTCCTGCCCCTACAGTCTCAGGCTGCAAATGCCTTGCCGAGGGTCCCCCTCTGCCCTGTCTCATGGGGCCAGTGGCTGTGGCTGCATCCGCTAGCCCCTCGCGTGCCTGTGGGCTGGGCAGCTGCCAGGGCATCTGCAGCTTTCCCCCTGGGCCGGCAGGCCGGGCGGCGGCGAAGCCGTGGGAGGGCACACCAGGAGGAGGCTTTCCAGACCCAAGGGTTGGCAGGGGCAAGGGGAGTGGTGCAGCAGGCAGCAGACCTGGCTCGCAGCAGGGCTCCTCCCCAACAGCGCGGCTGGAGAGCTGGGTTTGTCACTGACTCCAGCCGCACAGCGTGAGCCCAGAGCTGGCGTACGTGGCTTGCCAGTCCAGCTGCCCGGAGCGTCACCCCTGGGCCTTGCTGCGGCTCTGTCCCCGTCTGAGACAGTGGCATGTGACGTGGGCTGGTGCCCGGACCCTGGGCCAGTCCCCTCCGAGGGCCCGGGCAGCAGGCAGACACACAGCATCCGCGGGGAGAGCACTGGGGTGTTCTGCAAACGCTCCTGAGCAGCTGGGCCCCTGCCAGGGACGGATTCTTGGCCAGGCAGCCGTGCTCCGTTCCAAGGGCTTTGTTACATGGCGTACTTGGCAGCGGGGACCTCCAGTTTCCAAGCACTGGGGCAGGTGGCCAAACGACTGTCCATGCAGTTTGTCTAACTGTAGCGGGCTGATAAAACACCCCTGGTGTCAGGCACATCCAAAGCAAGGCAGGGCGCAGGGACGGAGAATTCCCTGTCTTCCTGCTGGGAAGGGGGAGGGCATGGCACCGTTCGAGCTGCCTGTTGGGACAGTCCAGGCAGGTGATGGCTGCCGGGCTCCAGCTGGGCGCAAGATTTCATCCTGGGTCTTCGTTTGTTCCCTCTGCTTGACAGAGCAGCCTCTGCGCACGAGGCTGGGCTGGCTTGGGCCATGTCAATTGGCCATTGGCTCTTGGGGCGCCAGAGCTTTGCACTGCTTGTGGCAGGACGCCCCCAGCTGCCCGGGGATAGCCCAGCCCGAGGCCAGTGGCTGCATTTGGGCCGTCCATGGGGTTTGACACTGAACAGAGGAGGCCTCGAGCCTCATCCATGCTCCCCCTTGCTCCCAGGGCTGGACATGGGCAAAGAGTGGGAGCGCCCAAGGAGACCCTCTCGGCGCTGCACCCCTGACTTGTGCAGGACCCTGGGGCTCTGCTCCAGGAGTGGGAGGCTGAGACAGGCTGGCTGCCCTGGCACAGGGGGTGTAGGGGCTAGTCACCCTGAGTCTAGCCCAGCTGAGATGCGAGGGGCACACTCGGGTACTAGCCCCTCCCGCCGTGTCCACGGCCATCGCGCCGAGCTGGTCTAGTGTGACATCCCGCCGGGGGTGCAGGACCCCACCGGCCTCAAGCCAGTCAGCCACACACCGTGGGGACGCCCTGCAGGGCACCGGCTCTGTGCCTGGAGAGGGGCGGTTCCTGTACTGCTGGGAGTTCGGCACCAGGTGCTGATGGCGACTCGCTCTGGTTCCAGGATCATTCCCACAGCTCGGAAAAGCTCATCACTGACCTGACAGTGCAGAACAGCCAGTGCGAAAGCCCAAAGCAGAGGAATGGCCACCAGAGCCCTCCCCTCCTGGTGCCGGCAGCCGTGAAGGTAACATCCCTGCTCTGCCCCCTTGCAAAGAAAGAACCAGCCAGCCAAGGCCTTGAGCTGCATTTTCTTAAAGCATATTAGCAGCCAGTTCCAACCCACAGCAATGAAACCCTGCCCCAGGCTGCCTAGCACCTACGGGCCTCTTCAAACCTGTCCCAGTCCACAGGAAGAGCGGATTTGGATACTGCTGCATACTGCACACAGTAGTAGAACAGCACGGTCGAGAGGATTAGATAGATCGATAGATCGATCGATCTTCCTCCAAGCTATGGCTTATACCGTCTCCTTTCTCTCTTTCCAGTAAAAACAATGAGGCATGCTTGTGGCCCCTTAAAGACTAATCCATTTGTTTGGGCATAAGTTTTTATGGGTAAAAACCACTTTGAGTGGTTTTTACCCACACAAGCTTATGCCACATTAATCTGCTAGTCTTTTAGGGACCACAAGGATGACCTGTTTTCTTTAAAGTTACAGACTATTAGGAGTGGCTTCCCCCCTCTCCTCTTGTGGGGTGGGTCCTGGGTTATTTCGTGGTACCTGGTGTCTCTGTTACCCCAAAAAATTCCCACTGGAGACCACCCAGGGTTACACTAGCATGGGTTTATTGACTGAGGAATTAACACTCCACTATATGGTTAAACGATAGAGGATAGAGCTGCCACCAAAGGTTTAAACTAGAGGGAACCAGCTCTCTCTCTCTCTCTCTCTCTCTCTCTCTCTCTCACTCTCACACACACACACACACACACACACACACACACACACACACAGAATGAACTGGATGGCCCTTGCAGACACACACACACACACACACACACTCACTCACACACACACTGAACCGGATGGCCCTTGCAGACACAGACAGACAGACAGACACACACACCTTACTGCAGGCTCACGGGACTTGGCATTTTAGGGGCCTGCGTAGATTTTTCATTTCCGCCTGCAGTCGGAGGAGGGTTTGCCCGTATCCTTCTCCCACTCCAGTGAATGGGGCGGAAGCCCCAGGCTGCCGTCGGGAATGGCCTGTTTGTGGCGGGAGAGCTGGCTGAAAGATGGAAACCTTTTCCAAGAGAATTTCCATTCAAATCACATCTGGCTTTTCTCCAGCGTGTTACATTTTGAATTGTCCGGCCCAGCTCTACGGCTGCTCAAAACCAGAATGCAATTTTGGTGCAAAATCTTTCCTGAAAAGCACCCCATGGAAAAGGCCCCAGGGCCGCTCTCTGCGTAGTTTACTGCAAGTCCCCTTCATTCTCCATTGACCGTCATAATCTAGACAATCGCACACAAGAATTTTCAATCAAACGAGTGAAGCCAGTGACTGTCGCGCTCCGCCCAGGAGACGCCAGGACTGGTGTGCGGCTCCGTCTGCAGGCGCCTTACTCCACTGACGAGCTGCCATGAGGGTGAAGACGTAGAACTGTGGGAGAAGCCATTCGGACAGACTCCGCTTGGCCAGTTCTCTGGGTTCTGAGACCAAGGCAGCCCCGCCAGCTCCAGGGAGAAGGATACAAACTGGGAATGGAAAATTTTCCCCCAAAGGGCAGCTGCTTGGACACTGTTGGTACCTCGGGTGTGATGGGGAGCACTTTGGGGTTCGTCACTGAGGCTGTGTCTACAGCTGCTCGACAAAACTTTTGTCCTTCCCGGGTGCTTTACCCTTCCCCCAGTGAGCAACCAGGGTTTGCCATGGCCAATGCAAGTGTGAACGCTGCACTGTCAGCAGGGGATCGAAACCCACTCGTTGGGGTGGAAGTTCTGACAAAAAGCATTCGCACACGCCGACTTCCGGCCACCGGGCGGTGCTGCCGCAGCCGTGTGGCCATGAGCTGGCTAGTGCAGGCACCCCCTTAGAGGCAGACCCAGACTTGGGGCCTAGGCATGTGGGCAGAGCCCTGGCGGGGAAGGAAGTGCCCATCCTCTGGCTCTAGGTCTCTACAGTCAGGACTGCGAACGAGTCATCACTTGGGCAAGTCCAGCTCCAGAGCTGATTTCCCAGCTAACCCTGCTCTTTTCCCTGGTTCGCAGCCAAAACCATCCAGCGATAGCAAGAGCCGCCACAAAAAGCCCAAGGACACCAAGCCAAAGGTGAAGAAGCTGAAGTATCACCAGTACATCCCGCCTGACCAGAAAGCAGAGAAGTCTCCTCCACCCATGGACTCAGCCTATGCAAGACTCCTCCAGCAGCAGCAGCTCTTCCTGCAGCTGCAGATCCTCAGCCAGCAGCAGCAGCAGCAGCACTTCAGCTACCCTGGGCTCCACCAAGCCCAGCACAAGTGAGTGAGCAGCCTGTACGAAACAAGGTCTGCACCTTCCAAGCACGCCTGCAGGTCGGGCCTCTGTGCCTGCTGCCCCTTCGTGCAGCACGTCAGGGCTCTGGGACCCCGGCCCGCCCAGAGCCAGAGAGAGGAAAGACAGCAACACAGCCCCCGAAAATGGACCAGCCTCAGTCCTCTCTCTGCAGCCCCTCCTAGGATTTGGCAGGCTTGGTCAGCTCCTTCCTAAGGGCCCTGTAGAGGGTTTCCAGTGTCCCTGACCATCACCTCGGGGGGAGCTGTGACATAGTGGGGGTACTTTGTTGGTTGCTAGGCTGGGCAGTGGGTTGTGAGTGACCTCCACTGGCTGCTGGCTGCAGCACGGCCCAGCAGGGCAGGGGATGAGTCAGTATGCAAGGGGGCTTCAAAACTCCCAGACAGGTATCTCCCAGGGAGCGGAACAATGGGAAGAAGGGGAGTGGAGCCCTGGCTGGGGGAAGGCTGGAAGGGAGTTAGGTTTCTGGCTGGTAAACTCCATCTATTCTACTGGCTGGTGGAGTCTGTCCGTGCCACTACGGGGGTGCAAGAGATGGGAAAACCCCGTCGCGCCGTCACAGAAGCATTATCTCCGGGCGCCCCTTGAGGGGAAGAGGAGAGCAGCCATCAGGCAGAAGTTGAACTGTACGTTAGGTGGGCAGGGTCTGCTCTTTGGCCACCCTTCCGTCAGTTGGTCCCATTTTCTATTAATCAACATGGCAAAACCTGGACACGGTTACCAACCCCTCTCCTTGGTCATTGCAGGCAACCAAGTGAGCAAATCATCAAAGGTTCAAACTCTTCAGCAGCTCCCATCACCAGCTTGCCCCTTTCTCCAGTGAAAACCACCTTTGCTGGGCAGACCTGCATTCCTTCTGCCAAGCCCGGCCCTCTGCCTTCCAACCTGGATGATCTAAAAGTGAGTGCAACCTTCCTGTCAGCTGGTCGCTCGCAACCCTAGGCCCCGGTGCCAGTCCCGCCCACTGTCAGTGCCACGGTACGGGGGCGGGGGGAAGCTGGCTGGAAGATGCCCTTGCTTGTTACAGGGGAGCTGAGCGCCTGGCTGGTCCTGAGACCAGTGACACAGCGGTACTAGACAGCCTGCTCTTGCTGCGGAGCAGGATCCCTTCACTGCCATCGGCCTGCGGCAGGCGCTCAGAGCTGTGCAAAGCGGTTGCAGGAGAACCCAAAGGGAGACTCCCTGGGGAGCTGTCTGTGGGGGATAAATCCAGACACTTCTGCCTGAACAGCACGAGCCCCCACTGCCGGGCACGACGGACTAGCCCCGTAGCTAGAGGCTGTACCTACTGTAGAGACCAGCCAGTGCTGGGAAGGGGCGGGGAAATAGCGACTCGCCTGGGCTACATGCACAATTCTTTCAGGCTTTGTCCTGTGCACTCAAACACCAGCCCAGTCTCTTGCACAACTGGGGCCTCCTTGTACAGAGCCGTGAGGATTAGCGAGGGCGGTGGGGATGTCCTGGCTGAGCCATCGCCGAGGCCTGGCCCTGAGCTATGCGGCTCGAAAAGCACCAGGCCCGTTAGCTCATGGCCAGGAGCAGACTCACCACCAGCTAGAGGGGGGCCAGCTGCCAGCAGGGACAGCCAGCCCTGCGTCCCATGAGAATGGCTACCCTGGGAGCGCTGCTGGGCACAGCCCGGGGTGCGCTCCTTCGGCCGGAACCTGGGTGCTGCGAGTGGCCCGGCAGGGGTGGATATAGGGCAGGGCGAGCGGGGCGGCCGCCCCGGGCCCCGCACTTCAAGAAGCCCCGTGCATGCACCGTGGCAAGGTGGGGGCCCCGCAAAATTGTGCTGCCCTGGGCCCCGCAAAATCCTCATCTGCCCCCGTGGCCCGGGGCAGCAGCCAGGGGGTGCTCACGGCGGGAAGCGGCCGCAGCGAGGGGCGAGGGGGCCGGGAGTGCGCACCACTGACTGGCTGCTCTGCCGCTAGGTGTCAGAGCTGAGGCAGCAGCTCCGCATCAGAGGCCTCCCGGTGTCCGGGACCAAAACCGCCCTGATGGAGCGTCTGCGGCCCTTCCAGGACTGCGGCGGCAGCGCGGGGCCGACCTACAGCGAGATCACAACCGTCACCTTCCCCGTCACCCCCACCAGCACAGTGTCCAGCTACCAGGCCCAGCCCTCGGCCAGCATGCTCCCCGGCAGCTTCTACCCCTTCGGCAGCACCAGCTCCACCCCGCCCATCTCCCCGGCGTCCTCCGACCTCTCCGCCAGCGGCTCCTTGCCAGACACGTTCAGCGAGGGGCCCGTGACCTCACCCCCCTTCGCTCTCCAGCCTTCCCCGGTGCCGGGCAGCGCTGACGACAGCCTGGTGGGCAGCGTGACGGGCGGGAGCATCCAGCTGGAGCTGGAGGGGATCGACACGGAGAAAGACAAGATGCTGGTGGAGAAGCAGAAGGTCATCAACGAGCTGACGTGGAAGCTGCAGCAAGAGCAGAGGCAGGTGGAGGAGCTGCGCATGCAGCTGCAGAAGCGAAAAAGGAGCAATGCCCAGGAAGAGCAGCCCCTCGGCCAGCGTTTCTTCGGTGTTCCTGTCAAGCAGGAGAGCCCGGTCTCCAGCTGCCCGTTCTCCAAGCAGACTGCCCCGAATGCCCAGGCCACCAGCCTGGACAAGCCGCCTCATGCTGTGCATAGCCATTGCCTGGAGTCAGCGGGCCAGAGCGCCACCACCTCCTCCACCTTCCTGAGCCCGCAGTGCTCGCCGCAACATTCGCCGCTGGGGGCTGCCAGAAGCCCGCAGCACATCAGCCTGCCACCGTCCCCTAACAGCCACCACCTGCTGGCCGTGTCCCCGGGCACCCCGGGGGAAGGGCGCAGCGGGTCCCCACAGGCCACCCACCGACTTCGTCCAGCTCCGGTGAGTGGAGGAGGCGCCTGGCTAGTGCCGGTCAATCCTGGCTCCGTGGAGGCTGCACCGAGGGGGTGGCTTAGCCAGGTCTCTAGCCTGGGGACGAGGCTGGGCACAGGCCTTCCCGCAAGTTCTCCAACGCGCCCTGGCTCTGACACGGGCACAGCCCGTCCTGCAGCACTGCCCAGCCGCAGAAGTCGGGTGCCATAGTTCCCAACGGGAAAAGGGGTCGCCCCAAGCTCACGAGCACCCCCTTGTGGCTGGTCCCAGCCTCCAGCATGAGGGGTTGCTGATTGCTCAGACCCTGCTGCCCCCCAGCGTGAGGCTGGCGCTGGTCCCTGAACTTCCCTCCCCCCGATCCTGTCTTCCCCTGCCGGACCAGCATCC
This sequence comes from Pelodiscus sinensis, assembly GCF_052426305.1. Classification (NCBI taxonomy): domain Eukaryota; kingdom Metazoa; phylum Chordata; order Testudines; family Trionychidae; genus Pelodiscus; species Pelodiscus sinensis. The sequence goes on from NC_143071.1 coordinate 30,218,094, forward strand.
CCCCATCACGTTGGCATGGCCGAGCGAGGCAAAGGCTTGGGACAGAGCTCTCCAAAGGGCCCCTCCTGGCCAAAACGGGCCGTACGGCTGCCTGTGCAGAACGCCACCAGCCCGTCTCTGGCAAGAACATGGGCCAAATGAGCAGCTGGCCCCGCAGGTCTCCCTCAGAGCCGCTGCTGAGAAACTCTCTGTTCAGTTGCAGGCGTCCTGCGAGGCCGCTGGCAAGCCCGCGAGCGCTCTGCTAGTGCTTTCGGGAGGGGGCTAGACAGCAGGGCAGGGCCCCGGCCCCTCATTCCCCTGGGGACGAATCAGCCTTGCACCTTCTTCCCCCACTGGCGCAGAGGGGTCACTGGGGAACTTAGATCACAGCCACGTGTTCCAGGATTCCCAAGGGGAGGGCCAGAGATTTCAAGCTGACGGGTGTCAAATGGGCCTCCCTTGCAAACCAGCCCTTGCGAGAAGTCCTTAGTAATGAGCCACTGTGCCCCTAGAGCGCCTGTGGCCAGGGCTCAGTCACTGCATCTGCCAGCTGCTGCATTGCCCAGCGACTCAGCCCATCGCGTCAGCCCAGGGAGATGGGCTTGGGCGTCAGAAAACAAGCCCTGTACTGATTAGCATGAGGCCTGTGGGGATCAGCCCGAGCTGCTGGGAGAGGTGAGCTCTGGGCAGGGAGGTGGGTTCGCTCACCAGGAACGTGCTGTCTTTGGGACCTTGCTGTCCAAGGTTGGCCTGTATTTTTCACCAGTTGATTATTGTCCGGGTTTTGCTCTTCCTCTTGTTGTGGTGTCCGAGGGTCAGAGCTGAGCTGCCCAGCGGTGCTGAAAGATAAACGCTCAGGGTCACCTCCTGTCAAGACGTGCAGGAACGATGCATGCAGACAGCTGAATGGGTTCCTCCTAGCTAGGGGAACTCACTTCCATCTCCTGGGTCCGTCTGTCCTGCCGCAGGCTTGCTCCTCCCCTCCCATAGTCTGGTTGGCAGTGGAGTGATGCCATGGACTCCAGTGGAGTTTACACTGGGGGGAAGACAGGTGGAGCGAGAGGCAGCGGGAGTCCACCCTTTGGCCGGTGGATTGATTGCGTTTCCCTGTATTTCCCCCACGCAGATGGCTACGCAGGCAGGTCAAAAGTTTTCTATTCCATCCCCAAGCTTTTGTAAGTCAAGCCCAGCCCTCTCGGAGGTAAAGCAGCCTCCGTCCTATGCGGATGCAGTGAAGCAGGTAACTGCATGGTTTGTACTTTCTACAGGAGCAGGTTTTACCCTGTTGCGCTTGCTCTGGTTTGACTGAGCTTCATGCAGCTAGTGGCCGTGGCAATTCTAGCAGTTGCCTGGTCCGAGTCAAGCAGGCTCATTTCATGGGTCTGAAAAGAGCCTGAACTGACGTTTTTGGCCTGAGTGCACAAAAGGTGCTGAGTGCCTGAAAATCACTGTGATCCACAAAGCCGGTGCCCAGGCTCCCGGCATGGGGAGAGTTAGGCGCCGCAGACGGCGATGCCCAGAAGCCAGCCAGCACACAGGGTGTGAGGCCAAAGAAAGGATCCGTGGCCAGTGCTTTCCTGGCAGTAAAGGGGACAGAGACCATGGCATCCCTCAGAGCTGCTAGCCCAGCAAGGTGGATGGCCCTGGTTCCAGTCCCACGGCCACCTGAAGGAGGATCTCTTTCGTGTGAACTCCCCTGGCCAGCCTCCCTTGTAACTTAGCCCCCTTCGGCCCCCGGGGCATGGGCAGGACATTGGTGCCTGGACTCTCCCAGGGAGGCGGGTGCCCCGTGCCAGGATGAACCTTTGCTGCAGAAGCCCTGGGGGCCCAAGGCAGCGACAGAAGCAGCAGGAGCTTTGTGCATCCCAGTAGTCCAGCCGCCGGCTGCATGGCTAACTGCTCGTTCGATGGGACAGAAGGCACCAGAGCGGGTTTTCTTTGACACGAATACGGTGCTGGTGAAAGGGGCGAGGCCGGCAGCCCTGCCGACTGCTGTCCTGCACACGCAGAGCAGAAAGGGCTAGTGCCGGCGGCAGCTCTGGGTTTTGGGTGCCCCAACTGAGACACCTCAGCTGGCTGGGAGCTCCAGTGGGTGGCACCAGTGCAAATACCAGCGTGTTCTGCCCCCCCCCCCCCCGCCCCCAGCCTCATGCCTGAGACACCCCTGAGGCGGAGCAGGCAGCTCGGTCTCTGCAGCCTGGTACAACCCTGGCATCTCAGGAGCCGCCACTGAGGGCCACTGTGCGCCAGCTGGGATAGGGGCTGCTTGGTTCATTGGCAATTGGACCAAACTCATCCACATGGGCCACTGGGCAGCAGCCAATGTCCACACAAGCACTCAGCCGAAAGAGAGGCCAGCAGCAGCCCGGGCTCCCCTGGGAGCAGCGGTGAGGGCGGGGGAGCAGGCCCCTGGTGTGCTGGGCACAGGCATCCCACGCAGGCTGTGTGCAGCAGGCTCCCTCAGCCCAGCTCAGAGCGGAGGCTGCTGGACGTGGCTCCGACCGTGGCTGTGCCACACCAGGGAGCAGCGAGCCCTGTCCCACCTGCAGGAAGGGAGAGAGACCAGCTTGCAGCTCGGGAGCCCAGCTCGCTCACACTGCAGAGAGCCCTGCTCCCGGCTCCCCCGCCTCCCGGGCACGCGGTGGGGTGTCAGCACGCTGGGGACCACTGGCCCGAGAAACGGCTTAACCCTGCTCTCCTCTTGTGCTGTTTTGCTGCAGCAGATGACTCGAAGTCAGCAAATGGACGAGCTGCTGGATGTGCTGATTGAGAGTGGAGGTAGGTGGAGACCTGACACCTTCCACCCCGGGCTCTGGCTGGAAACACGGGCTCCACACCATGGCGATGAACATGGGACCCTCGGCGCCCCTCGGGATGCGCTCTGGGGCTGCCGTCTTGCATTGGCTTTCCCTGGGGAAGGAAAGAGAGCAAGTGCCCCACCCACACCTACTCCCCCACAGAGAGAGCACGTCCTGCCCACACCCACCCCACAGAGAGAGAGAGAGAGCGGCCCACCCACCCCTGTCCCCACAGAGAGAGAGCGTCCCCCCACACCCACCCCACAGAGAGAGAGAGAGCGGCCCACCCACCCCTGTCCCCACAGAGAGAGAGCGTCCCCCCACACCCACCCCACAGAGAGAGAGAGAGCGGCCCACCCACCCCTGTCCCCACAGAGAGAGAGCGTCCCCCCACACCCACCCCACAGAGAGAGAGAGAGAGTGGCCCACCCACCCCTGTCCCCACAGAGAGAGAGTGCCCCACCCACCCCTTCCCCCCAGAGAGAGAGAGTGCCCCACCCACCCCTTCCCCCCACAGAGAGTGCTCCACCCATGGCTGCCCCCCACAGAGCTCTGTGCCCCCCCCATGCAGTACATGGACACCGCGACACTTCTTTGAGGCCCAGAACTGTTAGTCACCCTGTGACCCGTTTTGCCCAGTCAGAGGGAGATGTGCTGGTGCTAAGTTGGCAGCCTTCCCAGGACTCTGACAGCCCTTACTCTGCCCTCTAGGCAAGCCCTGGGGCACCCCAACTCCGAGCACCCAGCCCCAGCCGTTGCCCACTCCCAGAAATCGCCAGAGATCTCCAGAGAAACTGCTCACCAGCCTCGGATTCAATTACCAACTCGCGCTTGGCTCAGCATGGCAGCCCCGAGACCCGCCGAGCATCTCCCGGGGTTAGGAAGCAAGAGGGAGATTTCAGCGGTGTAAAGGGGGCAATGGAAACGGGCCTGGTTAGCCCTAGAGCCCAAAGAGGCGGCCCTTCCACACACACTGTCCCACTGCCACAGAGGAACTAGCGCCCCGCTCCCGTTCGGCCAGCAGTTCCGGAGACTCCAGCCCCGTGTTCCTCCTGGCCGCAGACATGTCCCTTCACGGCTCAAGTCCCAAGGAGGAACTGGGACGAGTTATTGGGTCCCACAGCCACCACCGGCAGCACTTTCCAAACCCTCCGTTTCCAGGTGCCCTGGCCAGACACACACGTGAGCACTTGCTAACAGAAGCTCTGCCACCTGTCGTGGCAGCGTCTGCTGAGTGTCTGACCCGACACTTCTGCACCTGTGTCCCGCCCCAGAGGTTCTCCTGGCCGTGAGTGCTGGAGCCTTGCACGGTGCACAGGCGGCCCTTGCAAACCCGCGCCAGGCGTGGGAATTGCCCCTCTGCACCTCGGGGAGCAGTGCTGCCTGTTCCCACCCAGCAGAGGGCAGGGATTCCTCAGCTGCTCTTGGCATTGCAGGGACAGACCCGCTGGGCCCCTCGGCAAGAGCCCAACCCCCCACCCACCCTCCTTCCCGGGTCACACAGGGACCCTGCTTCTCACCAGGCTCAGAGCCCTCAGGCGGTCACCTATGTCTAAGAGATGCTAGTGCTTGTTCAAAAGCATCAGCTGCATGAGCAGATTCCTCCCGTTTTCACCCTTTTGCCCCTTGCAGACAGTTTCCCATCGTCACTGCATGAACAAGATCACGCGCGTCTTCAGTGCTCGTAATACCTTACCCCTTCCCAGCTTACCCAGCTGCTCTTCCTCTGGGTCTCCTGGCACTGGCCCCTGTGGGAAGGCAGGACACGGGGCTAGAGGGCCCTTGGGTCTGACCCAGTCTGGCCACTCTTGTGCTCACACGTACCACGTTTCTCCTCCCAGGCTCCCCCTTAAAGCTTCGACATTCGACTCTGCGTGTCACAGGAGCCATGTGCAGCAGACACGTCTCTGTCCGTCCTTCTCTTTCCCCAGATAAGCAGACCAGTAACTGTAGCTGATCTCTAGCCACCACACCAAACATCACCACCAGTGTGCGAAGTGCAAACCTCTCAGTGCAACAAGCTGTGTATATGGCCCTGCTTGCTGCACCACTGTGAAGGGTGCCCCCCACAATACCCTCCAACCCAGGCCCTCCATCACACCCTGTGCCGCTCTGCCATGCTCCAGGCTCCAGCCTGCACGTTCACTACCACGTCTGGGTGGGGACACAACAGTGAGACAGGCCAACAAACAGCAAATCATCCCCTTTTCAGTGACACCGCGCATGACTTACCTTGCATGAAACACACCACAACTGCGTCACAATCGCACCTGACTCACCTTGCCGTGAGCAATACGGGGGCAGTGCCACGCTGCCCCTCTGCCGTTGCCCATCAGGAACGCATCACGGGGGCTCACCTCTCAGCTGCTTCCCTACTAGATAACTGAGCCTTCCAAGCAGCTCCGGAGCCTGGCTCCTGAGCTGGCTCTAGGTCCCAGGTGTTGCCGACAGCAGCGGGCTGTGGGTAGCTGAGCCCACGGATGCCAGGGACAAATCAGGCCATGCCGCGTGTTGGGCAAGTTGACAAGAAAGCCCCGGGCCCAGGTGTCCGGTTCACAAAGGGTCAGAGCAATCCTGTGACCGAGACACCCCCTGCCTGAGAGTCCCGTGGCCCGTCCTCCATGCCACGCGCTCCCCAGGCTGCTGTCCTCTCAGCAGTGAGACCGCGCTCGTCCGTGTCAGCAGCAGAACCCCCAGCGCTGCCGAGAGCTAACGAGGCCTCTCAGCACAGGCCTCTTGCAAGCGGGCAGCTGCAGGAGGACCATGTGCTGGGTCTCTGGAGAACTCCCGTGCCTGGAGCAAGGGGGGAAGGAAAATCCAACTCCCAGGCAATGGAGGCTGGTGCTTTTGGCCATAGCGCAGCTGCAGATAAGAGAAGTAACACAGGCCTCAGCCAAGATGGGCCTTGCAATTGAAGACAAGCAGTCTGGGTGTGATGAGTGGGAGAAAAGGGAGCTGGTGGAGGGGAGGGAGACTGTTGGAAGGCATCCGGCTCTGCCCGCAGAAGGCTGGGGGGAGACTGAGCAGAGCAGAGTGGTGGGTAACTGAGGGGAAGCAGACGGTTCCAAGGATGTGGCCAGTGCACAAGGCTTGGGCCTAACCTCCCCATTTCCTCTTGCAAACAGAAATGCCAGCCAATGCCAAGGAAGATCGTTCCTGCCTCCACAAAGTACCTCAGATCACAGTGTCCTCAGGCAACGCCGGCGCGCCACTTCCCAAGGCCTCTGCTCCATTTGAACACCTGCCCTCAGCCCAGCTCTCCTACGACCACGGCACAGGCAGCGGCGACGCCCATCTCGAAGTCCTGCTAAATTCCCAGAGTCCCCTGGGGAGGGTCAGCGAACTCTCCCTCCTGAAACTGGGCGGCGAGGAGCCGCACTTCGAAGGGCTGATGGACGGGTTTTCCAGCAAAGTGGCAGATGAACTTCTGACAGCGCAGGAGATTCCCCTCTCGCCCATGGAGACCCAGCTCTCGCCCTCTCCAGAGGGCTCTGGCTTACAAATGAGTTTCACTGAATCACCCTGGGAGACGATGGAGTGGCTGGATCTCACCCCACCCAGCTCAGCCACTGGCTTTGGCTCTCTCGCCACCACGGGGCCCAGCCTTTTCAATATCGATTTCCTAGACGTCAGCGACCTCAGCTTAAACCCCACCATGGACCTCCATTTGCAGCAGTGGTGAGGGGAGCAGAGGCAGAGACGCTGCCTGGGTGCTGTGCCGCCAAAGCCGCCCACCACAAGTGCTTCCTTATGCCGGATACCCAGCAGGGAACCTGGAGTCTGTCCCAGGACATGATTTCTGCCCTTTTCCAGTGGCTGAGACTTGTCAGCACAAGGACTCCGACTCTCTCACGCCTGCGCGGCTACTGGCGCCTTCAAAACCGAGCTGTCTCTCCCCAGCACGTTGCTGCATTTCCAGCGTGCGCAGCCATTCACGAGAACTGGAGCAGCTCGTGACAGCGTGTGGCAAGGAGACCATGCCTGGCAGGAAGGGTCCAAGGCTACTCGCTGCCGCCTCATCTCCTTTGAGAAATACTGCACGGCACGTCTCGGCCATGGAGAGCGGCCCCGTTTGGGCAGGAGTCTTATGGGCAGCGAGTGCCCGGCTCTCTGCTCAGCCCAGACCAAACACACTGCACGGTGCACCCGGTCCTCCCACCTGGCCGCCTGTCTCCATCCCAAGTAGTCATGGATGGAAAATGGCTTTGGAGCCAAGCACCCATAGCCCAGAGAGGTGCCAGAATTCACATGCATGTCACCCCTGGGGAGCGAAAGCCAAGGCGCATGCCATGCTGCACAGCCGGTTTCTGATTTAACCACAAGGCAGGCCCCAGCTGCTAAGGCTGCTCAGAGCTACGGGAAGACCCGGACGCACTGCTGCGGCTGTTGTGTGGTATGAATAACGCGATAAATACAGCTCCAGCAGGGGCCAGGCAGCACATTGAATCAAGAAGTGAACAAACCAAAGCTCTGGAGGGGTCCCTGGGCTTTTCTCTGCAGTATGAGAAAGCAAGGGTGAGCCACGCCTCATCCTCAACTGGGAGAGCCACCGAAATCCAGATGCAATAAATACCCCTTGTGACCGGGTGTTCCCCCAGCGGGGAGCGGGTTACAACTGGTCCTTACTTGTGCTTGAGTTACGTGACCATCGGCTTGTGTGACCTGTGCCCCTCTGCCAGCTCCTGCCAGCCGTCCCTCGCCTTCCCTTCTCTGAGTTTCCTGCCACGCCCCAGCTGCCAGGCGCAGAGCAAGGGCACCCAGAGAACAGCTGTGAATCCCCCAGGCGAGAGGAGCTTGCTCGCTCCGGCTGATCAGTGACGGAGCTTTGCTGCAGCCCTGGCTGCGGGAGGAAGCCTCTGGCCTCCTTGGAATCACAGTGCACTCTTGGAGGGACGCGTCTCCTGTTCCGGGACTGCATGCCAGCGGCTTGCGATGGGACACACTGCTGCTGACAAAGAGTTAGAGCAGGGGCAGCCCGTGTGAACTTAATCTTTGTGTTGCTGGACGGGCTGCAAACTGGCCTGGAAATCCCTGGGGAAGAGCTCAGTGCGAAGGGACCGGGGGACTCCCATGCAGGTACCTTGCTGAAGCATGTGGCTTCTGCAGCCCTTTTGGAGCCAGTGGGTGAGGGATCATGTTGCTGCGTGTTGTATAAAGGACACGTTAGTCGCTTTTTAAAGTCACTATTTAAAGCGCCACTTTTCTAGTGTACAAATGTCACTGGGCACTGGTAGTTAGAACACTCACACTGCAGTTTGTTAAAAGAGTTTTTTTAATAAGTGAGCGATTTTAGAAACCATTCCAGGGCGAGTTTTAATAGCACTTGCAGCCAGAGTAGTTTAGCTGCTGCACTGCCGAAATGTACAGGGCTTTCCAGATAGTTTGCTCCTCTCGACAAATGTATTTCCTTATTTAAAGTGATGCTGCCAACTTAAAACCTGTAAAGAGACACGTTTCCTCAGCGGTGTTCCCGACATCATTAATAAAACCACCTTGTCCTGCGCTCTGCTCTCAGATGACCTCTTCCTTCTGCTCAGCTGGGCATGGAGAGAGTTCAGGTTGCTGGGGCCTTCAGACCCTCGGGGGCTTGTGTGTTTATTGAAACCCCACATTTTCCCAGGCAGATTCATAACTCACTGACCGGAGCATTGCCCTGGCTTGCAAGAGCGAGCGGTGGCACTTTTAGAAACCTTGATCTCTGGATCGGACGTGAGTGACACAAAAGCAATGGCTGGTGCTCTGTGCACTGGCCCCTCTCCCAGACTCATCTTCTGGGGCCAGCCCGAGGGGCCTCCGTGTCCAGCGTCTGCCGGGCTCTCTCGCCGGCCTCCGTGTCCAGCGTCTGCCGGGCTCTCTCGCCGGCCTCCGTGTCCAGCGTCTGCCGGGCTCTCTCGCCGGCCTCCGTGTCCAGCGTCTGCCGGGCTCTCTCGCCGGCCTCCGTGTCCAGCGTCTGCCGGGCTCTCTCGCCGGCCTCCGTGTCCAGCGTCTGCCGGGCTCTCTCGCCGGCCTCCGTGTCCAGCGTCTGCCGGGCTCTCTCGCCGGCCTCCGTGTCCAGCGTCTGCCGGGCTCTCTCGCTGGCCTCCATCGCCGGCCTCCGTGTCCAGCGTCTGCCGGGCTCTCTCGCCGGCCTCCGTGTCCAGCGTCTGCCGGGCTCTCTCGCCGGCCTCCGTGTCCAGCGTCTGCCGGGCTCTCTCGCCGGCCTCCGTGTCCAGCGTCTGCCGGGCTCTCTCGCTGGCCTCCATCGCCGGCCTCCGTGTCCAGCGTCTGCCGGGCTCTCTCGCCGGCCTCCGTGTCCAGCGTCTGCCGGGCTCTCTCGCCGGCCTCCGTGTCCAGCGTCTGCCGGGCTCTCTCGCCGGCCTCCGTGTCCAGCGTCTGCCGGGCTCTCTCGCCGGCCTCTGTGTCCAGCGTCTGCCGGGCTCTCTCGCCGGCCTCTGTGTCCAGTGTCTGCTGGGCTCTCTCGCCAGCCTCTGTGTCCAGTGTCTGCTGGGCTCTCTCGCCAGCCTCTGTGTCCAGTGTCTGCTGGGCTTTCTCGCCGGCCTCCATGTCCAGTGTCTTGTGGCTGGTGTCTCTGTCTCCCACACACACATTAGAGCTGCCAGCCCCTGGACTGGCCTGGAGTTGCCAGGAATTTCAGATCAAGCTTCAGCTGGGGATTCAATCCATGATGAACTCGCCAGACACGCCACCAGGTGGCCTGGGGAGCTGCTGCAGTAGCACAGCGGGATGCCATTACACGGGCCATGTGGCACCGTATTAAAGCTTGTGCCCTGCTCGGGCTACGTGGATTCAGCTGAACTTCCCAGCATGGCCATTTTCCCTGGTGCCCAATAGCAGCTACTGCGGGGCCGCCAGGCACTGGGCCCGGCCAGGACACCCCAGCTCTCGCCAGCGAGGAGCAGCAGAAAACGGTCCTGACTAGGGCAGCCAGGTGTCCGGTTTTGAATCGGACACTCCGGGGTTGGCGCGTGTTGTCCGGGGAAGAAACGGAGACACTAGACCTGTCCCGTCTGTTCTAACTCAGGTGTGATGTCGATTGTGATGTCACGGCAAGTGTGTCCGGGATTTTTGTTGAACCCAGCTGGTGACCCTAGTCTGGACACAGGGCTGGGCCTTGCCAGCCGTCCTTGTCTCTGGCTTGGGATAGTCTCCCTGCAGGCTTTCCTGGGGCCTTCCCACCAGTGCCTGCCTCCTCCCTCAAGCCCTGGCTTCTCGGGGCCACTCAGAGACGTGTGCTGGCATGTGGCGTGGGGGCTGGGAAGGGCCCTGTGAGAGCCGTCACCAGCACAGCCGCACTTTGCTCTTCTGAGAGCCCAGCTACCGGCCCGGCCCCAGCGCAGCCTCGGCAGCTCCTTGGCCTCCACCCCACCCCCCAGAACAGCCCCCTGGGTCCAGGCGCATTCTTGGGGATGCCAGATGCCGGGCACCCAGCTTCTTTAGCCACCGGAGTCAGTACTTCCAGCTGGCAACGGCACATCAGGCAGACCCAGCACAGCTCTTGCCCAGGGGTTCTGTTAGCAACGGGCCCCCAGCAAAACCCAGGGTTGCCAGATGGTTTAACCAAAAATACCAAACTGCCCCCACCCCCAAAAAAACACCAGGAAAAAAAATGCTGTTGAGTAAAAAACAGGGGGAGACCAAAGTTGTTGAGCAAAAAATAATAAATAATAATAATAAAAAATAACAGCATGGCCCTTTTAAGAAGAGGCTTTTTGTCTGTGGCCATCTTCTTTTTCTGCTCCAGCCACAAGACAGCTCCGCTGTGGAACCAGGTAAGTGGGGGGACCTGGCGGGGGGATCTGGGGAAAGGGAGGCCTGGGGGCTGGGACTGATTGCTGAGTGTGTGTAGTCTTGCCAATGTCTGGTATTTTCACCTCCTAGCAAGGAAAATAAATCAGAAAATATCAGACATTTCAGGTGTCCGGTATTTTCTGCATTTTTAACCAGACAGGAGGCGAAAATACCAGACACCTGGCAACGCTAAGCCCAGCAGCCCCCCCAGTCAAAGTCCTGCAGCTCCCCCCTCGCACACAAGGCAAAGTCCTGCCGCTCCCGCCGGGCTTCAGGCCTAGAGCTGAATGCGGAGGCCAGGTGCAATGAAAGGAGCCTTACAGGGCGTGGACACGGACACGAGAGCGGAGGAAGCAGGGGGTGAGCCTGGCGTGTGGCCTCATATTTACCCTTGCAAGCAGCCGCCCCTCTGCAGGGCCTGCCCCCCCCAGCTCTGGCGCGACAAGCTAACGCGGCAGGACCCCCCTCCCCGACACACACACACACACACACACACACGCTGCTGCAAGCTTGTCCCTGCACCCTGCGGAGCCCTGGAGGGGGAGGAAGCGCAGAGAAGCTTCCGCTCTGCCCCCGGCAACACCGGGCCCTGGGCCCCGCTCCCCAGCAACACCGGGCCCCGCCCCCTGCCCCTGGAGTGCTGGGAGCAAGCCTGTGGGACCAGGTGCAGAGGCCTCCCTGGCGCTGGCCGGCAGAGATGCCGCGTTCCTGGCGCGCTGGTCGGAGAGGCTGCCAGGCCTGGGACAGGCTGCTGGGAACTGCCTGGGCCTGGACGCCGCTTGGCAGGGACGTGGGTGGCGCACTGGAGACAGGAGGGGGGGTCAGTGGAGTCAGTGGGACACAGGATGGGGAGGCTCAGACACCCCGTCAGAAAGATCCGTCTGGTGGGGGTGGCACAGCCACAGGCCAGGGGGTGACAGCTGGGTGACTGTGACCCACCCGCCCTTCAGGGGAAACGCTCAGACTTGCACCACCTCTCAGCAGGGCATTTCCAGCCTTGTGCCAGGGCTGAGACACCAGCAGAGTTCAGTGCTGGCAGCCTGCCGACCCCGCCTGGAGGTGACAGTCTCAGAGCACATACCCCATAACCTACACCCTGCCCAATTGACAGCTGCTGGCGCACACCCGTCCTTGTCAAAGAATACGCACTGATTGATGAACTACAAACATGCACCTGCGTCACACACACACACACACACACACACACACACTCACTCACACCGCCCCCCAAGCATTTACCCTCCTCTCACTCTCTGCACATAGACCCATAATGACAAAACCAGACACACACTCTGCATCTACTCCCATTCCAGGCCCTCACTCTTCCATGCGCACTGCAGAAGGATGCAATTACTAGCTCTTCACACTTGTGTCAAGGCAGCCCTACAGTCAACTTCGCGCCTCCAAACTGGTTCACAACCAACCAGTAGCAGTTTGGAGTCCCCGGCGTGTCTCATGCTTCTCCACCAAGCGGACAGCTCCCAGCTTGCGTGCTTGTGCCGCGGAGCTGGGGCGAGCTCTGCACACAGGTCCAGGAAGGTGGCTTCTCCTCCAAAAATCCTGTAGCTATGGCTCATCATACCAGCCGCACATGACAACGAGCTCCCTCTACTCAGGACTAATTTCCTGAACCAAAAATCCACAGTCCCCATGAATATATTTAAACGCTGGCTCTGTGCGTGCCGTGCACTTCTCCGCAGCCGTTGGCCATCCCCCAGGCCCGAGGTTAGGAACCATTTTACCCACCTTTTTAATTTTCCACGTCTGTAACCTTGCTCCATTTTGGGGCAGGTGGAGCTAATTCGTCCTCTAGGGGCTCTGCTTTTCCCAAAAGATTCCCCGCTATCCCATAATAAACCTACCCTCTCCTCCCTGCACTATGGCCTCATCCACGCATTGAGACCCTGCAGTTTTGCCTGTCTAACGTGCTGGGGCCTTGGAGCTGGAAGCATTTCAGGAAATGCTGCCATGGGAGCCTGGACTTTAATCTCTTATCTAGCAGCCTACGTTTGGCCTCCCTTCTACCGTGTCGCCCTGGCACAATCGCTTCCTGCTTCCTAGCACTGCACGGAAATCTGTCTAGACAGCGTCAGAAACTGCAGCCTTTGCACCCAGGCAGCAATTCACCAGGTGGTTTTCCCATTCGTCACAAAGCCAGACATCCACATTTCGAATGACCAAACCCTCCATCTCAATTACCTGGAGTCCCCGCCTGGGATGTATCCCCTGTGGGAGAGGACACTGCAGCCTCTGTAGGTAGGACCCCACCTGTGGGATAATTTCCCTCCGCACCAGCTTGATTTTCTCCTTTCCTGAGACTTTCCTGCTCCTCCAGAGCACAGAGACTGTCCTGGAAATTCTCCTCTGCCTCCCTCAGCTCCTCCAGTCCAGCTGCTCTGGTCTCAGGATCCTGCACTCATTCTCCATGGGCCAAGAGCTGCTTGCACAGCATTCGGCCGTACGCCGCCTGCCTGCGAGCCAGGGAGTTGTACGTGCTGCCTTTGGTGCCACGAACGGGCAACGCCCTGCTCTGCTGGACATCTGCCTGCTGGAGCTTTACTCTTGCAAACACTGTGCGCCAAAGTAAACTCCCTCCTGGCTGCTAGCGCCTGTGGTCACTTTGGAGCTGGGTTTTTAAATCCCTGTTCTTCCCGAGTCGCTTCCAGAGTAGCCCCTTGTTTAAGGCTCCTACAGGGCTTAGGGATCAAAGCCTCCAGAAGATGCTCTCAGCCTGCCTGTCAGGCCCAAGGCTCAGTAGAATCCCTCCCCGAACAGACTGACTCACTGTTGATTATCCAGGCACAAGGAATCCACGAGAACCAACTCACCCCGGCTCCTTCACCCGCAGACGTCCAGGGAGGAACTTCCACTTGCTAGCACCTGGCTGGCATTCCTGGCGCGGCTAGGACCAGCTGCATGACGGGAATGTTAAAATCAATGGTTTTTAGCTTCTTGGGGAGAATCAAGTGCGCAAAGGGGGTGGGGGAGCAGCCACTCGCCAGCCAAACGGCACCCCCGCGCCCATGCCAGACGGCTGACAAGATGACGTTCTCCAATTCTTTTGGAGCAGCGTCTTAGTAGGCAAAGCGCAAGGTGAGGACTGTTTGGTGTGGGCCACACTAGGGACCAGGCGGCCAGCTCCTTTGGCACCTCTCATTAATGTGCAGGTAAAAGCCGGTTCTCACTGGTAACTCCAAGCAGCGTGAGACGTTCTGGGCATCTCATGCTACCAGTGTTAAAGCAGCCTCCTAACTTCCATGCGTTGCAAAGGACAATTTTCTAATGCGACAAGTATTGTATCCAGCCCCAGCTCACAAACACGTGAACAGAAGTGGGGGGGGGGGGAATATGATTGTTCTGACTATGACACGTTGAGAGTGATCTGGCTGTTTGTCTATCGCTGCAGTGCTGTCTGCGTCCTGGGTGAAAATGTTCAGTCAGTCTTTGGTGGCGTTTGCAGGCACCTGCAGTCACTTGCTCTAGAAAACCCAGTCACTGCACCCTGTGAACTAGTGTTTCCATAACAATCCCTTCCTCCCACGATCAGATTCACAGGCTGGCTGGCAAAACGTTAGGTAGGAAGGGGCAGCCAAGTGGGGAAAATAATGCAAAACATTTGGGAGGTAGGTGGTGTTAAAGGCCTCAGCCCTGGAGCTGTGAGGAAGCAGAGGCTGCTGTGGAAATATGGTTCCTCTCTCAGCTGTTGGAGTACAAGGGGTAAGTTGGGCCTACTGAGATCTGGAGGGAAATCTAAGGTAAGGTAGGTAACATGTGGGTAGGGCTTTTCTTATTTGAAATCCTTACTGTTTGCTGCTGCTACGAACAAAAACATTATTTTGTTTTCTCAGGCCTGAAGAAAAGAGCAAAAGCTTGTCTCTCTCCCCAAATTCAGCAGGATGTGCCGAGAAACCATGGCCAGTGAACAGGGGTAGTGTAAGCTGGCGACACAACCTTGAAGTCGGCCAGATTGCAGGATTCCATGCTGCAAGCAGCACAGGAGGGGAGCATGTGATGTAGATAGGAGCCCACGGCAGGGCCTTGAGGGGTCAAAGGACAGTTCCCTCTAAAGCCCGACAACTGGCTAAAAACCTACATTTTAAATATAACACGTGGGGAAAGGAGATGCTGAGAAGAATGAAAATAAATTAGCAACTCCGAATGGTAGAAAGTTTCTACTAGAAGCAAACGGACACAAGGAGAAATTTGTAGCCAGCCAAGGGAAATACAAGAGGGAGTCTTTTTAAAGTATATTAAGAACAAAAGGTATCCTAACCGTTGTACTGATCTGTATGCCTGGAACAGTTAATTGTCAATGATGCAGCAAAGGGAGAGATTTCAAGAAATATTTTAGTTCTCTATTTGGGGAAAAAAGCCAAATGGTGCTGTCATATCGTATGGTGATGAAATATTTTCCACTCAAGTTTTAAATGGGCTGGCTGGAGACCTCTCTGGACCATTGATGTTGATTTTCAATAATTCTCAAAATACTGGGAAGATACAGAGGGAGGGAAGAAAGTGTCAATACCAAAAAAGCGTAAATGGCATGAGCCAGAGTAGGCCCGTCAGCCTGACATCAATACTGTACAAACTAATGGGATCAATGGCATGGAACTTGATGCATTAAGAATTAAAGGGGCAATAGAATTAATGCCAATCAAATGGCTTTATTGAAAAGAGAACTTGTCAAACTACCAGATGAGAAAAGAATCATCTTACTGGACTGTCGCTGTAGAGGAAGGCAGCAGACAACCGGGGCAGCATAGGGGGTCATAGCACTCACTGCTGGGGAAGGAGGCTAGGAGAACTGGGAGTTGCCCACACATCCACGGAGGGGTTGAAGATAGACGCTCTCCAGGGGAGAATGAGGTTCATGGTCACCAGAGAGGAGGCGCAGGTAGTTCAGAGGGATGTGGAGGAATGGGATGTCACTCAATGACCTGCTCCAGCAGTGCAGCAGAGAACAGGCCATGGAGCAAAGGAGAGGCTGCAACTGAAGAGCCAGGCAAGGGCCAGTGCTACTGGGAAAGCAAACGGGTGACTATGAACCCTCCGAGCCACATGGCTGCCTGCATCCCGCACGCTCCACATGGAGAGGGGCAGATGAACTCCTCAGCCACTGCTGAACCTGCGCCTTTCCGGTGTCACTGACGGATGGGCAGGCATCCACCCCCTCCTGGCACAAGGGGACTTCACTGCACGGGGCCCCTTTCTGCAGCCTGAGGGAGTGCTGGAGGCCAGGGCAGCTGCAGCATGGCTGCTACAATAGCGAGGGTGAATGAGTGAACACGGAAAGCACACCTGCCAGCCCATACAAGGCAGGGCAGGAATCCCTCACTATGGAGGCAGGGAAAAGAGAACGGAGGGAAAGTGCATCTGCTTCTGCACAGGGAGTCCTGGCTGGCAACACAGCACTGGGCAGAGGCCAGCAGTCCTGTACCCAGTGGAAATCACTGGCATGAACCAATGGACCATGTCAATCAGCTGGAACTGAAATGCAGGTAGCGGAGTCCCCCCCCCCCCCCCCCAAGTGAGATCAGAAACAGGCCCCTAACAACCTGGCAAGAGGTGAATGGCTGAGATGAGGGTCTCTGGTCACTAGACAAACATGTGGGGTTTGCTAGGCACCCATTGTGGGTAAATGGAAGGAGCAATGAAGCCTGTTTTACATAACAATTGCTGGCAAACGAAGGGCCATCTGAGACAAGAGCCACATGTCAAGACGAATTACTTGGGAAGCCGGGTTCCCTGGGATTGGGCAAACTGAGAGGGAAGCCAGGAGACAGCATGCAGACCCTGAGCAACAAGCAGGGTGCCTGGGCATGGAAGGGTGGAAAGGCAGGTGGGGGATTCCTGCTACTGTATGTACCTACAGCATCCAGGGGAATGGGAACTTACATACGTTCTTTGCACAAGGTTCACCAAAGAAGGGATCTGATTCATATCACCAAGCCCTGCTCCAAACAGAAAGAACCAAGCAAGGCCCCAAATATTGGCTAAAAGCTTGGTCCAAAGGGGCAACAATACTACAGCTCAGTTCTGAGCTGTGGAGTGGGCTGTGGGGCAGCAAAGAGAGACAGCTGCCAGCACACAGCAACTGCCACCATTGCAGGCGAAGGAAGAGCGAGCAGGGGGTCCTCTGGACACTTGGTGTTTATTTGACAACCAATTTAGAACCAAGGACTGCACCCTGTATGGGCCAGTGTCCCAGAGTCTGGCTGGATGCCGAGGATGGCAATTGGAAATTTCAACAGCATTTACAGGGTCCTCCCACGGTGTCTCTGACCTTATCAAATAAAAATAACAAGGTCACAGTCGCATCCTAGTTTTATTACAACTGGCCTGCAGGCAAAGGGCAGAGCTATTACAGAGACACTTGGATTCCAGGTGCAGCATATTAAATAGCGGAGGGAGTCAAACCAGAATATAGGAGACAATATTCTGAAGATCTTTGAAGCAGTTTACGTTACCAAGCTCCATGGTACAGACAAGAAGGCAACATCCCTGCACATCAGCGTGATCACTTTTATACATATGTCGATGGTACAAGAGAAATAACCAGCGCTCACAATGTACAGCTCTTACACTATTTTCACAGCTTCTGAACACTATACACCTTTTAAAAAAAATAAAGATACATTGTAATAAATGCGGCACCGTAATAGTTTCCGACACCCTCTGATTAATACACTAGATTTGCCTTTCTGGACAGCTGCTGCCACAGCCCATTTTGAACTTGGCTTTGACACCGGGAATGCAAAGCATCTAATGACCATTTCCTAGAAGCTGCACAGAAATGTGCCGGCCCTGCTGAAGATGGTGGGGTGGGGCAGGGCACGAGGCCACACATGATTGCAGGGGATGGTGCCAGGGCGAACGGGTGGAAAGTTCCTGGCGGGAGGGTGCAAGGAGAAGTGTGTTACCGCGAATGCTTCATGGCTAATGCTTTCAATCGTCTTATCCGACTAACTGAAGGTGCTAAGGAAACGGAGCCATCGCCTAGGAGAATTCGGGTTTGCTTTTGTCAGCATAGACAGGCAAAGCTTTCACCTCCCGCTCCACTGCCGAATTCTGAGCACAGGGCAGAGAGGAGCTTCAGGAAGTGGGAACATAATACACCATGGACCTGGGCGGGGCTCGGCTCAGAACCCTCCTTTCCGATTGACGGCAGAAGGAGCTGAGGGTATCCAGGGCCCTAGAGAAGCAGCCAACATGCTCAGCAATTGCTCAGGACAGCTAGCATGGGCAAGCCTGGAACAGAGCCATGCCTCATAAAGCCATCACCAAAGAGTCTGGAGAAGTGCTGGGAGTCAAGGGCAATAGTTCAGTCACAGCCCAAAAGGGACGGGGCTCTCTCCTTCCTCAGCTGAACACACGTGGGGGGAATGGGGCTGAGGGCTGGTTTCCAGCTGTCTTCTCATAGTCTAAGTGTTTGGGAGAGCTGCTTGGGAAGTGGGGAAAACGTCCTACAAGAACGCCGGCAACAGGGCAGCTTTGCTCAGTCTCTTTTGAACCCTCCACTTTTGGTTTTCAAATTTTCCAGGAAGTGTTTATAAAAATGGAACATTCTGATTTTGAGAAAACCTCACTAGCTGGCTAGGCCAACCAACTGAAAATCGCAGCATCAAATCTGGGAACTCTCTTCCAGACCCAGTTTGTCATTTATAATCTACCGAAGATTTTGAACGTTTTGAAAACAATCAGAATGTTTGCATGAAATTTTGTCATTTTAAAAAGATCAAATTTCAGCTCAAGTTTAACTGTTGGCCAGAAGAGCACATCTGGATGGATGTACTAGGCGATGCTAAAAAACCATGCTAATTTCCAGGGTATCCAGACTTCCAGCATGCTCTGAGCAACTCAAGTGTAATTCAGATCTGCATACAATAATTAGGACCACTCTGAATCACAGAAGACAAGCTGAACAGAATATACTATTTACAGCAGTGTGCATTGCCACAGCTAAATTGGAGGAGGACAGCTCTGAATCCTAGTCCTGGATAAAGGTGGCTAGAAGGAGAGCCACAGAGATTTGGTCATGTGATGGATAAGGAGGAGAGCCTGGTGGTCTGTGAAAAGGTGATAGATTGTGATTTTGGAACAGGAAAGAAATTATACCTATTTCCTGAATAACCACGCCATAGACTAAACCGTGGCATACCAAAATGAGCTGGAGAGGCTATACACTGCACTTTTTGAGTAAGAGCAAAGCCAGCTAGTGAGCACTGTGCAGCTATAAATCAGGTCACAAGCAGGTTAAATTTAATCGAGTAGTTTAATAATTTTTCAGGTCAAAGGTCTTATCTTAGCAGGTAACAATTTACAGGGTGGCTAGTTATAATGAAAAGTGGCTGGCTTGGTAAAAGGGAGAAGAATACATTATGTCTCATCTCTGAATATTTTAATGTTAACCTCTTTCAATGCATCATATTTTTGGTAAAGACATATTCACTATATTTAACATGATCTCTCTTTTACAGGAAGTTCAGCTGAGCACTGTCCCAAAAAATACTTTGAGACTGTAAAGCAACAGAATTTCAGAACAGTAAATCTATTGCACTTTGTGAAGAATAAAATTCTCCTTTGCCTTTCCAACTCTGAGGCGTAAAGATTCTCATCGGTTATGCAAGTTCTTCTTCCTCCAGGCAAAGTCTCGTTATGTTCAGACAAACAATGCTTACCATTTTAATATTATTACTTGAAACAATAATTGGAAGAGTTTGAGAGAAAAATCTTTCCAGTAGCCGCTGAGAAGTCTCCAAGTTTTGAGTCTAGAAATGATTTTTAGGTGCTATCCAATCACGGTCAACAAATAAATGTTCTTATTTCCACATTTCATGAATATGTCCACAAAAGAGCAAGATGAGGTCTCTCTGTGACCCACACTAACACTGTGTGATCAGGTATAACAGGGATGCACTTTCTATGTGACAATAGTATACAGACAGGATGGAAAGAACACCAATATTATTGCACATGGTGTCTGGGCGAGCATTAAACACACTGCAATAGGTGATGAAAATTCTTTACAGCTTGTTTTCTCTCAGCCCTTTCTCTAGAGTTGGAGGAAGCAGCAGCGTCAATCAACGTACATCGGAGAGCTGGGCGTCGTTGGCATCTGATCCAGGATTTTGCAGACATAGCAGGCCACGTCCACTACACGCTCCTCATACATCAGAATGAAGGGATGTTTCTGGAAGCCAAAAAGGGAACAATAAAGTTAGTTTCACTTTATGACATGAAAGGGAGGCCCCAATAGAAACGGATACATCAGAGGCCTCAGTCAGCGTGGGGCAGGGTTGTCATGTTGTAGGACTACAGATACAGCCTGTTCTGATGTATTTAAAGGAAGGGAGCGCCACCTTTGAAACCCACAACATAATTAATTGCAATATGTTTCTGGGATGTTGCCAGGAATCAGGAAATCCTGACTCGTAAGCAGTGAAGTGGGAATGACAACAGGAATAATTCTACGGTAGAATCTTGGCGTTCTAAACACCATTCATAACTCTGATCAAAACATTACGGTTCTTTTAAAAGTTTACAACTGAGCAATGACTTAACAAAAGAAAAATGCTGCTTTTAACCATGCCAACTTAAATGAAACGAGCACAGAAACAGTTTCTGTATCTTGTCGATTTTTTAAATTTCTCTTTATCGTTTTAGCAGTTTACATTGTAATGACTAGTCCTTTTGGCTCCAAATAATTTCAAAATGCTCTACAAAGACCAGTGCTAGTTCCACTTCGCCGATGGGGAAATGGGGGCTCACAACAAGGACGTGACTTGCCCAAAGTCACCCAACAGGCCAGTGGCAGAGCGGGGAACAGAACCCAGATCTCCAGAGTCCCAGCCCTGTGCTCGAGCTGGGAGGCCACACAGGCTACCACGGTGGATAAAAATTGATGATTAAAAAAATATATATATTTTTATTTTTTTTTAAATCATCAATAAAGTACTAAATTTCTCATTTTTAAATGACAATTACAATTCAGTCTCATCACATGCATGCTACCCCTACACTGACCGTCTCAGGAAAAAAGCAGTAATGGCTCCAGTCTGCCCAACCTATTAATCAGCTCTTGCTGCTTGGAAGTTCAGAACTTTCCATTTCTGTTTCTCAGCACACTAACAATGAACATCTGCAAAGACAGGCAAAGGCTGGATGGGATTGTGTTTGTTCTGTGCTTATGCGATGGTGGACTTTGGCCGAGCAGAGCAGAGGAGGAGTTAAGACACTGTTTTAAAGACAGAGACAATAGATAGGAAAGGACAGAGGCAGCATAGATAGGAACAGTGGAGTGGACTGGGAAGAAAAAGGGAAGACACTATTCAGCACAAACACAGCTTCCTCTATTCCCCCACACTTTCTCCACAGAAAAACTGTCCTGGCTTCTGGGTGTGAGGGACCCTATCTGGGAATATCTGAAGGAATTCGTTCCCTGTAAAAGGAAAATGCGCCAAGCGTAAGCAGAGCAAGAAAAAGATGCAGGCCCAGCTGCAAGAATGAAGGCATCATAAGGAAAACTGCTTATTGGGACAAAAGGATGTGGATGAAGCTTTGGATATGGCCGAATGGATTAACTGGTTAGTAACTTAATTCCAAAACCAGGGAGCAGCCCTGTGGCAGCTTAAAGACTAACAGATTTATTTGGGCGTAAGCTTCCGTGGGTAAAAACTCCAGGCTGTTCTTCAAGCCTCT
The DNA here is from genome assembly GCF_052426305.1 of Pelodiscus sinensis. Lineage (NCBI taxonomy): Eukaryota > Metazoa > Chordata > Testudines > Trionychidae > Pelodiscus > Pelodiscus sinensis. Next base: position 30,239,357 of record NC_143071.1, read on the forward strand.
CTCCCTGTCTTTCAGTATAAATGTGATTTGACAAGTAAAATCCCAGCCTGCTTGCTGTGTTGAACGTTGCTAGAAAAAACAGTTAAGCTGAGCTAATCCTTATTTTACAATTGTTTAATGAGTTAACTAGGTTTAGATGCTATCAGCCAAGTACACACATAGCACAGCAAGAGAGATCTTGAGGTGCCAGTTGCCACTGTGTGGCATTTTCTTAGTTTATATCGCATAACACACGCCCCTTATTTTGGAACAGCATGGCCCAGACCAGAATGGTGATGTCTAAAATCTATTCCCTGATAATTCAGCTTTTCCTAGGGAACCCCATTCTGTACTTGTTCTCTCAAAACACAGAAGTGCCATTGAGTTCAATGGGGCTTGCTCCAAAATTAACTTTACGTTCAGTCAGTCTTAGCTTGTTTGGTAACTTGATTTACATAAATCCATCCTGCTGGCTAGATCCAACAGTGCTGCAGGGGGCCAGTGACTAACATTGTGATTGTGATGGAGATGGAGATGGAGATGGAGATGGAGGTGGAGATGGTCTGTACAGCAACCAGCACTGACTGGGGGCTCCATCCTCAGGGCCTGACCCTCCTGGGCAGAGCACAGAGTGACTGGGATGACAATCCCATGAGAGTGGCAAGGGAGTTCCAGGAGAATGTAGCTAACCACATATAAGTGGGCCAGGGCACCCTTCCCACCTCCAGACAAGCTGCAAGGGATCTTGCCATCCAGAGATGGAGTTTCCTGCAGCCCCACATGCCTTGCTGGGCAGTACTTCAGGACTGGGGGCTCGGCACTGGTCTGGCCAGCTACTGAATCATCTGCAGCCCTTACTGCAGCAATATGAGCTCCTTGGGGGGAGCGAACTACCTGCTCTCCAAGCATCTCATGGAGAAGAGTCACTTGTAGCAACTGTGGTTTGGTCTGCTGGGCACACGTCACCAAATCATGGGGCAGCCATGGAAAGAGGAAAGACGGTTACTTTCCTCGTAACTGCTGTTCTTCAAGTGCTTGCTTACATCCGTTCCGTCTAGGTGTGCGCGCCCCGTGCACAAGTTCCGGAAGCTTTTTGCCCTTAGCAGTACCCGTTGGGCCAGCAAGGGAGCCCCCCGGGAGTGGTGCTGGCATATCCGAGCGCATAGCCCCCTGCTGGCCCGCCACCCCCTCAGTTCCTTCTTGCTGGAGATTCCGATGAAGGTGGAGGTGGGCGGGATCGGAATGGACAGAAGCAACACATCTCGAAGAACAGCAGTTACGAGGCAAGTAACCGTCTTTTCTTCGAGTGCTTGCTTATGCCCATTCCGTCTAAGTGATTCCAAGCAAATGCCTAAGTCCGCCAGGGTGTTGCATGACCCTGGCAGGTAAGTGGCCTGCAAATGAACCTCGTGTGCAATGCACAGATCCCAGAGGGCTAGCGCCTCCTGGCACAGGAGAGAGGAATGAACACCACCGTGACGGTTGATGTAATACATCGCCGTCGTGTTGTCCGTGAGAACGGACACACACTTCTCCCATAGCTGGGGCATAAATGTCCGACAAGCCAGCCGAACTGCCCTCGCTCCCTGACACTGATGTGCAAGGTCCTCTCTGCCCCTGACCACATACCTTGCATACGGAAATCCGCCAGGTTTGTACCCCATCCTGCGTCGGATGCATCAGTCACCAGGTGGACCGTGGGGGAGGGGTGGTGGAACGGGACTCCTTCACATACTTCAGAGTTCCTCAGCCACCAGTTCAGGTCGATAGGATTGCTGGAGGGACTGTCACTACCAGGTCGATATGGTCGCGGGCTGGCCTGTACACTGTCGCCAGCCAGTTCTGGAGAGGCCTGAGGTGGAGCCTGGCGTAGCGCACCACATACGTGCATGCTGCCATGTGACCCAAAAGCCTCATGCAGTTCTGCGCTATGGTCATGGGGGCAGCCTAGAGGCTGCGAATGATGTCGCCCAGGGACAGGAACCATGGATGTGGGAGGGACGCCCGGCCGCACGTCATATCCAAACATGCCCCCACAAACTCTATCACTTGGGTGGGAGTAAGGGTGGACTTCTCTTCGTTCAGTATGAGCCCCAACCCAAGAACGTTTCCCTGGGTAGGTCGATGTTGGACAAAAGTTGGTCCCTCGACTGGCCCTGATCAGCCAGTCGTCTAGGTAAGGGTAAACGTGCAGCTCTTTCCTTCGAAGGAATGCTACCCACTGCCGCCATGCACTTGGTGAACACCCTGGGCGCTGTGGAGAGGCCAAACGGCAGCACCGCAAACTGGTAATAGTCCTCGCCCACCGTAAACCGAAGGTATTTCCTGTGGTGGGGAACAATCGAGATGTGGAAGCATGAGTCCTTCAAATCAAGGGTGGCGTACCAGTCTCCTAGATCGAGGGAGGGGATGATGGAGGCTAGTGCCACCATCCTGAACTTTGACTTTCTTAAGAAGGCGTTGAGTCCCCTGAGGTCCAGGATGGGCGGACTTTGGGATCAGGAAGTAGTGGGAATAAAAGCCACTTCCCTGGAAGGATGGGGGACCTACTCTAGAGAAAGTAGCATGGAGATCTCCTGCCTGAGCAGGGTCTCGTGAGAGGGGTCCCTGAAGAGGGACAGGGAAGGGGGATGGAGGGCGGGGAAGAAAGGAATGGGATAGAGTATCCCCTCTGTACCGTGTCCAGTACCCAACGGTCCGTGGTGATAGCGCACCAGGCCCGGTAAAAGGGGGATAGCCTCTGGCAGAAGAGTTGATCTATGGGAGCGACTGGAACTCTGTCCTCGGGCGCACCTTCAAAAGCTGGGCCTCAGCTCCTGGGACTTACTGGAGGGTCCAGGGTTCTGGTCAGGGGGACCCTGCAGTCTTCGCCTATTCCCCCTGGCTGTGGGAGCCCTAGACCCCCCTCCTCCTATCAAACCGCGGCCCTTGCTGATAGCCTCTCTGCGGCCTCTGGTTGAGTGGATGCCGCTGCGGGGCCGGACTGTGGATGTCCAGGGATTTTAGGGGGTCCTGGAGTATTCAAGGGTGTGTAGCTTGTCTGTTTGCTCTGAGAACAGCCCGGAGCCCTCCAAGGGGAGGTCCTGTAATGTCACCTGGACCTCCTGCAGTATGCCGGAGATCTGGACCACGAGCACCTGTGCATAACAATGCCCGTGGCCGTGGCCCCAACTGCCGAGTCTGCGGCATCCAGGTCAGCCTGCAGAGCTGTTTGCCTGCAGTGCTTCCTTCCTCCATAAAGGCGGCAAACTCCTACTGGGAAGCTTGGGGCAGCTGGTCCTTGAATTTGTTCACCGCCACCCAAGAACTGAACGTGTACCGGCTGAGCATCGCTTGCTGGTTTGTGATCCTCTGCTGTAGGCCCACCGTAGCATGCGCCTTGCACCCCAGCAGGTCCAACTTCTTTGGCTCCTTACTCTTCGGAGTAGGGCTCCACTGCCCCTGCCTCTCCCTCTGGTAAGCTGCCTGGACCACTGCTGAACCCGGTGGTGGATGCGCGAAGAGATGCTCGTGCCTCTCAACCCCTTTTTGTGTCGGGGCAATGGAGGCTGGTGTCTGCCATAAGGTCTTGGTTATCTTTGCCATCGTTTTATTCAGAGGGAGGGCGATCTTAGCCAGGGCGTCAGCCATAAGAATGTCCACCATTGGGTCCTCCCCGTCCTTAACCTCCTCTGCCTGTATCCCCAGGTTCTGAGGAGGTCCTGATGGCCTCGCATGTCCATCGTAGGCATGCCCGGAGATGGATCTGCTAAGGCCTCTTCCAGTGATGAGGATGAGGACTCCAGCAGCTGGGGTTGAACCATAACCGTGGCGGCAGGCTCAGTCCTGGGGCCAGGGCTCTGGGCAGGGCCTGCTGGAAGGGGCTGACGGGATGGTTCAGCCGATTCACCTCTCGACCCTGGGGGGCTGGCTCTAGTCTCTGAGCCTGAGTCTCTGGTGAGCGGGGTAGCCGAGGGGGCAGACCTATGGCTAGAGCGCACCGAGGACACCACAGAGCCTGGTCTCGACAGGTCATGGCCTTGTGCCTGATGATAGGCCCATAGTGTCCAGAAAAGCCACTGCATAGGCGGGGGGGCCATGTCTGGACCATGGGTGGGCTGCGATGCCCCAAGCGGTGCCGAGACGAGGACCGGTGACCCGACCTAGAGTGGTGCGCTGACTTACGGGACGAGAGAGACCCTAGATGCAGCCGACCGTCGAGAGGAGGCTGACGAGGCCAGAGACTCCGCTTAGGACTGTGAAGAGTATTCTGATGCTGACCACAGCGATGCAGAAGACCCTTGTTCCCCCTGAGCCGCATGGTGAGCCATGGCAGACGGTTTCCCTCTGTGGGGTACAGGTGGTACCGGCAGGGGCGGCATGGCGTGGGACTCTAGTACCGGAGTGTGCGGTGCTGCCAGAAGCGGTGCCGACTCTGTGGGGAGAGGCGCCCTCCTCCATGGTGTCTCCTGCACCGGGGGCGGCGGTGCCAGCGATGCTGAGCCTGGCTCTTGCCTGGGCAGTGCCGGGGCCGGCTTAGGCACGTGGGTCTCCGGCGTGGATGGCCTCTGGACCTCCTCCAGGGATAGGTTCTGGCCCCCTTGGGCTCCCGATGCTACTGGGCTCCTCCCTTGAAGCACCGGCTCCCGGGGGCAGGTGCTCCGGTACAGCTTCCACGGAGACCTTTCACTTCGCGCCCGTTTACTAGTCGATGGCACCAGCGATTGAGATCGGTGCCTTGGTGCCGGGAAGGTGCAGTGTGCCTTGGAGCCCCCTCTGTCTCTCTAGTTGAGGCCGGTGCGCTGCCGGCTCTGGTGGGGGGCTGAAGTGCCAACTCCATTAACAGGAGCTTAAGCCTGGAGTCTCCCTCTGTCTGCAGATCTCGCAGGCGTTAGTTCAATGGCCCTCACCCAGGCATTTCAAACAATCTTTGTGCGGATTCCGCGGGGCCTGGGTTCGGAGCTCTGTAGACATGCCCTCCTCACCTAGGGAAGCCGGAAACTACTATCAACACTATCTAATCACTATCTAACAAAGAGCAACTGCTAACTACTCCTAAGGAGAAACTATTTACATAAGAAAGCGAAGGGCGCACTTGCTAAGGCAAGCAGAGCGTTCCAGCCACTGTCAGGGTGGAAAGAAGGAACTGAGGGGGTGGCGGGCCAGCAGGAGGCTATGCACTCGGATATGCCAGTGCCACCCCAGGGGGCTCCCCTGCTGGCCCAACGGGTACTGCTAAGGGCAAAAAGCTTCTGGAACACGTACACGGGGTGCGCACACCTACGCGGAATGGACATAAGCAAGCACTCGAAGAACAGCAGGTTCCCCCACATGAATGGAGCTGTGGGGCAGACAAGACTTTATCTAGCACCACTTTCCTTGGGGCTCCATGAACAGTCCATGCAGCAGAGCCCGAGGGCTGCAGAATAGCGGCCTCTCGGGGCTAGCGTCTGTCTCCAAGCCTGCAGAGCTGACACACCGAGGACCACAGCCAGGCTGGTGTTTGGGGGCACATGCCTATTTGCACCTGTGCACAGCGCAGTGGTACTCCGCCTGAACGAGCGTTGTTAACTGAGTTGCTATAATATGGCAATTTGCAGAGCTGAGACACCACTAACCGGAAAAGGGGTGCTGGTTTGCTTCTAACACTTCTATTGCTTGTTACACACCTGGCTACACTTCATGGCAAATGCTGATTTCTGCCTGGAAACTGAGGAGACGTTTACACAAGTTTTACTGAACAAAAGCTTCACCTCTCCAGCTGCTCTTTATGCATCAGTCTGCAACGAACCCGGAAGGCAGGCTGGCGAGTAGACTGTGGCTGCAGAGCCACTAGGGGGCGCACAAGACCATCCCCAGGGGCCCGGAGCTCGGCACAGGGATGCATCCCGGTTCTGAGCCCCTCAGGTTTAGAACATGAGGCCCGCTGGATGCAGGGGCCGCTCACTGACTTCAATTACAGCCGGTCACAATCAGGCATGTTTAAACAGCGAATGAGCCACGCTCCTTCAAGGCAAAGCCCTCGCTCTGGCAGTGCCCAGGACGCAGGGGGTCCTGGGCAGACACGTCGCGGGAAGCCATCTTGTGCTTCCCACGCGAGAGGAGGAAATTCCCGTACTGGAGAGAAGCTGTAAGCCCAGCGAAGGAAAACGGTATTTAAGGAGTGCAGAACCCCGCTGTTTTCATTCCGAGAACCCAGCACTTGCCAACCTAAACATTCAACCCTGATTCCGCAAGCTCCCGCCCCCCAGCCCGCCCACTCAAGCAGTTCGACTCACCAGAAGCTCTTTATACTTTGGCCTTTTGGACTCGTCCTTCGTAAGGCTACAAAAGATCAGAGAGGGGTTAGGAGGAGGCAGATCTGTAGCCACATTCCACAGAGGTTGAACACTGGCTGCATGGGACAGAGGACTGAGCCCACTGCATGACCTGGCTACTAGCTACACAACACAGGCAGCCCCACTTACCACCAGCCTGTTGTCCAGAGACCAACAATTTGGCTCTTGGAACAGGCCCTGATACTACACACTCTACATGAAACGTCTCCTTTCCACGGCATGTCAGTGCTGCCCGACTGACCCAGCAGGGACACGCACTGCAAGAGACAGCCCTGCCCAAGGCTTGGGGCCAGGAGAACAGCCACCCTGAGCATCTTAGCTAATGGACCATGAAGGTACATCTCCTGTGCCCCTGCCCCACCCTCCTGGTACCCCAGTCACACAGACTATGGCTGGCCCACAGCAGCCTCCCTCCAACACAGGGCAGGAGGAAGTACCCACCCTGCTCCCACCCCGTACACCTTCCGCCACAGTCACTGGGAGCCGTGGGGCTTATGGGTTCAAATGGCTCCTGATACTGCCTGCCAGGCTGGCAGAAGGGGGGTAGAGAGGGAGCCAAGGGGCACAGGGGCAGATCCTCTAATGCCACCCTGGCTCGCTTCCCCCATGCCCCACATCCCAGCCTGCTGGTACCCAAGAGACACTGCACAGCTGGGCTGCACGCTGCACAAGGGGTGCTACTAGCCACACTGCTTGGGTACCTTTTAGCGCCAGGCCCCGCATCCCAAGTCCATGCTCAGCTGTTGGTTTCGAAGCGCAGAGCACTCCCCCAGAGGAGCTGGGCAGGCCAGCCAGGGTGCCATTCTTAACCCACATGCCCAGGGGGCTGAGATGCCCCTGAGCCCTTAGGGTTGCTGGGAGGGGCTGCAACCAAGCCCCAGGTGCACATACCCAGTGTCCAGCCGTGTCGTGCTGGGAGCCTCGGGCCCCCTGGCCGAGTGGGTCTGAGAGCACAGACGAACAGGTGCAGGCATGCCAGCGACCAGCAGGTGGCAGCACGATCCTCAGCAAAGCAATTCCCATAGCAGGGCCTGCGGGGCTCCCCGGGGACTGTCCACACTAGTCTGCTGGGCCACAGTCAACAGACTGTTCGCAGGCTGCTGTGGATCCTCCCCACTCCAGTGGCACAGCCAGGATGGGCAATGATGGGGCCAGCCTGCCACGGGGAAGGGAGGAATCCACTGATCTGCGTGACCTGCTCTGCCTGTGGGGTGCTTCTGCTGGGGGGAAATTGGGGGCTTGCCCTGAAATGCCCCTCTAGGGTCCAGATGTGGGAGCTTGCCCTCTTCAGCTAGTGTGCCCAGCGCTGAGCAGGGGCAGGTCTTGCAGGGGGGCTTGCCCCATTCCAGCCACCCAGTGCTCCCGGCAGGCAGAAGGGTCAGGGTGCAGGGCTAGCTGCAGTGCTCCAGCCACATAGTAGGATCTGGGGGTCACAAGCCCCCAACTCTGTACACCGGATGAATGGAGCAGGGCTAGCCCCTAACCCTGTTCTCCAGGCCTGGCTAGAGCACTGGGCGGAGAGGGCAAAGCCCCGTGTCCAGGCGAAAGCAGAGCCAGGACTGGGGGAGGGGACCTAGATCCTCTGCCGGACAGACCGGCAGACAGACTGACTGGCCTGGGTCTCTACCCTTTCACAGGGACAGGCTGGCATGTGTCTTATCCCACCTTCCTAAAAGGCGCTATGCAGATCTCTCCCCACGTCTTTTCATCCCTGCCTCTGGGAAGAAACAGGTATGGGGCACCCCTTGTTTGCCTTCGGTCAAATTTTGTAGCCCTAAAATACTCCATGTAAGTTAAATTAATGTGCAAAAATGCTGAGAGCTTGATTTCAGCCGGCTGCAAAACATCCACGTGACTCCTCTGTTCCACACCTTTAAAGCGGGAAACACTTACCACAAGTTGACAAAGTTGATAAAACTGGGCGAGAATTCTCTTTCCTCTGAGTTATTCAACTGTGGTGGGTCTCCTTTTACTACTTGTGTCAGCTGATCAAATACACTGTTCCATTTGGGGTAGGGGAACCGCCCCGTGGCCAGTTCATACTGCAAAGAGACAGCAAGAACACAGGCTGGGTTAATAAAACACAAAGGGTCCTGCAAGCTGGGTAGGAAAATATCCCCCCAGATGCCCAAGGAACACTCAGGATGGGAGGGGGAAGCTAGTTCTCCAGCTACGCTGACATAAACCCCCATTTCTTAGTGTCCTACAGGCAGTTGGCAGCATGGACATTTTACCCTGGCAGAGCAAGAGAATGAGCATTTCAGACTGTGGGGAGGAAGACAGCATCTTAGTAGTAGGGATGGAAGCAATTAGTCGACTAGTCGCTCCCCCCCTTGCTGCACGGGTGGGGGGAGCAGGAGCTGGTGCAGTTGCGAGCCAGGAAGCAGCTAACAGGCTCTTAATACATTTAAAAGGCACAGCTGCAGCAGGGTTAGTTCCCAGGCTGGGAGCTAACCCCACTGCAGCTCCCCCGTTTACTGACTAGTCAATGGAAAATCCATCAACTAGTCGATTATTTGAGTATACTACATTTAACATCCCTAATTAGTAGTGGCTCATTCTGCACTTGGGGTAAGCAAATTCTGGCTGCTTCTTACTAGTTACTCCCCATGTCGCCAGCTCCACCCCCTGTGAATAAAGTACTGCTCTCCGAAGGCATGGATACAACCACTGAAGGAATGCGGCACCAGAGGGGGACCAGTGGGTGGGATGAAGAACTGGCTGAAACTTGCTGAGTAATAAAGGTCCACCCAAAGTCAGGGCTGCTCCGGGAGTTATTTAGGCAGACCCGAGGCCACAAAGGGAAACCAGCATTCAAGAGCCACGCCCGTCCTAGTGCTCCCTCTGTCTGTATGATGCAAGTTGCTATTCCCATCCCACAGCTGAGTGCACCTGTAAGGATTCAGGGAAGCCATCATCAGAACAGCGAGCTAATCAGTTCTCTAGCCTGTAGCAGGTGTCTATTTCCACCTTGGACTGGAAAGGGGCCTGTCCCCCCGACCCTGCCCACAGCAGAAGTGGACTGGAACTGGCGCCTCACACACAAGGGCAGGGCAGCTCAGAGCACTGTGTGTTTGCTTTGGAAAGCTGGCCAGCACTATCACTGTCTACAGGCGAGCCCATAACATGCCCCAAAGGAAAGACCTGTCCACAGGACACTGGCCAGAGCACTCACATACCAACGTAATTCCCAAGCTCCAGACATCTGAGCGGACGTCATAGCCTTGTCGGGATGCACTGGGGTCTATTCTCTCAGGCTGAAACAGAAACGCCACAGGTAAGCAGTGTGCAGCACAGGAAGGAGCGAGTGAAACGTAATGAGTAACGCAGCTCAGTACCCAGAAACAAGCCCCCTGTGCCTCAGCAGAACTCACTGCGGCAGACATCCAGCCCCCCGGAAGAGCACGGCCCTCACAGGTGCACTGAGGACTGAACACCAAGCTGACCTGCCAAGGAAACATGATGGAGCTCGCTCGCTTTGCTCTGACGTGATCACTCGAGGTTTCGTCACCTCAGAAATTCTCCGGCTAGCAAGTCTGGCCTTGCTGGTGTTCCTCGAAAGACCCTTGGAGCTGAAATGAGCCCTGGCCAGCCTTGGATGGGGAGGCCAAAGCACCCTGAGCACAATGTGTGTGTTGGGCAGTGAGTTAAATGGATGTTAACAAAAAGCCAAACCACACAAAGGGTCTTATAGTGTCTAACTAAAACCTGGGGCTACCGGTGCCCCAGACTCCGGGTCAGGTGCTTGGGAGATCAGGGTGCTAGAAGTGCTGCTGGCCTCCCAAACCTGGTGCTCCAGGGAAGTGAGGTGTCTCAGTTGGGGACCACGTCAGTGAAGGCTGCCGGGGGGGGGGGGGGGTTGCTTCTCACTTGTATGGCCTTCAACTGATTTTTCTGTGAGTAAATGGCCCCGACCCAAAAAAGGTTCCCTACCCCGCCATAAATAAAGACAATGTTGAAACCTTTTGTGTTGGACATAAATTAATGTTTTATTTTATTTCAAATAAAATTTGGTAAACTAACATGAGAAAGTTAAAGTGCTTAATCGGTTTAATAATTGTGATTAATATTTCTTTCCTACTGGTTAAATTAAACCATCCTCCCTAGCACTAGCAAAATGGCTCAGGCGTAATTATGTAATTAATAGCAAGTTTCCATTAGCAATTGGTGGTCTGCAGAAAGATTTGCATTTGAGTAACGATGGGCTATGAACTAAAAAGTTTGAGAACCATTGCTACAGAGAAAGCCAATATCTGTTGGATACGGAGCACGTGCATCGGACTTTTGAAGGAATTAGCAGGTGGTTTAGGGAAAAATACTGGGAGTTGGAAGGGCTCATAGATATGAAACGAGGATGGAATTTTAGGTAAGAATTTGAGGTGGGTGCAGAGGGTGACCTTGTCCTTAAAAAACATGGGGGGGGGGGTCCTGCCATGTGTTCTTATCCCCCCCAATACGACGGGCAATGCATGGTCATGAGAAATGTGGCGAGATGTCGTAAGGAGCCTGAAGCGAGTGGCTCGAAGGGTTTTACCACGAGTGCATGAAGGACTAGGCTTAGGTCCCACAGGATCACAAGTGGTCTCACATCAGCATGGAGGATTTGGAGACCCTAGAGAAATTGTTTTGTGGTGGGATGGGTAAAAATGGAGACGTTACCCACCTCCTGATGGAGTGCTGTGATTGCTGCTCGATGAACCCAGAGAACAAAGGGGAGGCCCAACTGTCTGGAGTGTGAGGGGACAGTCCAGTACCAGTGGGAGTGGTGCTTTCACTGCATCTCCTTTGAGGTGCACCACATCGTGAACCGCCTCCTTTTACGAGTATAGGAGGAGCAGTGGAAGGCTTTTTGCTATGGAGGAGGACATGTTGCACCTGTTCTGAATTGTCTTGTTCTGCAGGCTGTGAGCTGGAGCCCTGGGAGATCTGGGTAATGTAGCTGGCCCGGTTCCTGAGTTAGGATTCAATTCAATACTATCAATTTAGGACTGAATAAGAATCTTAACTGGTTAACACATTACAAAGACTATCCACATTTCCACATCAACTGCTATGAATGACCACTTCCTCTCTTGACTTGATTAGCCTCATTTACACAAGTACCCTCTTTCTTTTGTTGTCCTTATAGATACCCTGATGTGATGGGGCAGGGCTGCCCTGCACTCCCACCCGGAAAGGGGAGATGGTGGCACGGCCGGGGATGTGGAGCGCAAGCCGCAGCACCGAGAACACAGCGCATGTGTCAGGAACCGAGCAGGCGCCTCAGTGTGATGTCAGCGGCTGGCGACAGGGCGAGGGTGTCACCACACCCTCCCCGAGAGTGGACGATGGCCTGGGGAGGGGGGGCGGGAGTAGGAGAAAGCGAGGGGGAGGCAACAGTGCCCACTCCGGCAAGCCACGCAGTGGGGGGGGGGGATGCTGGCATGGGGGATGGAGCCAATAAGGGGCTGAGGATAAAAGAGGGAGAAGGAAAGGAGAGCGGAGGATGAGACCTGTCGGGTAGACAGGTGAACAAGCATCAGCAGGAGGCCAGCCGGGAGGAAGTGACCTCGGGTAGGGCTGAGTGGACGCCCAAGGGTTGGTGCATTTACCCCCCACCAACCGAGATGGGGAGGATTCTCCGTCCTTGGGGCCCTGGGTCGGGACCTGGAGAGAGGGCGGGCCCAGGTCCCCCTCCCGCAGCCGGGGAGCTGAGCCGACCGTGTTTCACACAGCAGTGCAAAGCAATCGGGGGAGGTCACCCAGGTCGCGCCAGGTGGGCGTGAATAAACGCGTAATTACTAAAAACTGTGCCGAGGGCCATGTGGTATTTATGCGAACGGTCACACTTGGTGGAGAATGTGGGCAGTGATCTAAAGGTGTAAAGTAGGGAACTGAAAAGGAATTTAAAAAAAAACAAGAAAAGAAAAAAAAAACCCAGAGGATTTGTTTTTTGTTGGGACTTCTTCTCTGTCTAAGGATTCATCATGGAGATGAACAAGCTACTGGAATGGCTCTCTGAAAGCCAGCAGCAACAGCAGCATCATCAAACCCAGCTGGTATAACAGCTTGCCGCACAATATCAAGAACAACAGAGGCAGCTGCTCCGCGAACTGTCTGACCTGACGACAGCCGGAGGAAGGTCTGGCCCAGGCCTCCTAAGGGAAGGTGAGGAGGAGGGTGGGGCTGGATCCCAACTACCCATATGTCTGGCCAAAATGGGACTGGAGGATGAGCTGGAGGCGTTCTTAGTAACGTTTGAGCGGGTGGCTCTGGCGGCCAAATAGCTGGAAGAGCACTGGGCCACACTCCTCACACCCAATTTATCAGGCGAAGCACAGTTGGCATATCGTAGCCTATCCACATGAGATGCCCTCCACTACTCTAAAGTGAAAGAGGTGATACTCGATCAACTGGGAGTCACCCAAGGCCTATAGACAGCGCTTCTGCCAGGAGAAGTATGCTTCTGGGAAAAGACTGAGGGTGGTGGCCCAAAGATTGAGAGAGGTGGCAATGGCTGGAGCCCGATCAAAAATTGGGGGCTCAGGTCACCGAAACAGTAGTGTTGGAGCAGTTTTTGAAGATCCTTCCAGCTGAAGGACAAAGATGGGCCTGGTGCCACCAGCCTACCACACTATCAGAAGCAGTGACATTAATGGAGGACTATCTAGTGGCAGAGGGAGTACTAAAAGGGGACCAAGGAGGCCACCAAAGTCCTATTGCCCAAGCCAAAAGGGCTGAGACCAGGAGGACCGAGGGGGGAACCGGAGACGGTACCGAGTGGAAGACCAATCCGAACAGATAAAAGGAAGCTAGAGTCTGTGTGGCCCAGACCTCCAACCGGGAGCGAGGAGGAAAGACCCCACGCCCAGGAAAAAAGGGAAAGGAACCCCAAGAAAGGAACCCCACTACGAGGTATGTGTTTCCAGTGTGGGCAGGAGGGACACTACCAGTGGGATTGCCCCCGATGGACTGCACATTCGGGAACCTGCTAGTACACTCGGCCGAAGTGAGGGTTGGAGAAGGGACGAAGATAATGATACCCGTAAAAGTAAGGGGAATAGCAGTGAATGTGATGGTGGATATGGGCTGCGGGCAGACCATTGTCCGGGCAGACTTAGCAAAGGGAGATGACGCTAAGGGCAGCCCTGTGTGGATGCGCTGCATACACGGGCAGGGGCGAGTCTATCCCATGGCATGGGTCTGGCTGGATGATGGGTGCGTCGCCCAACAATGAAAGGTCATATTGGCCCCATCTCTGATTTACCCAGTCCTTCTGGGAAGAGATTGGCCGGGACTGGGAGCCGCCCTTGAGGTCTGGGGCAAGCGGGCCAAGAACCCCGAGGCGGCGTCGGAGACCAACCCTTGCAGCACCAGGAGAGGTGGAGAAAAGTGGGCCAGCAGGGGACTCCAGCAACAACCCGGTACCTAGAGGATCAGATCCAATTGATGGGATTCGAAATTTGGAAGTCGATGAGGGCGATTTTGTTCAACTGCAGCAAGAGGACCCAACACTACAAAGGGCCTGGGAGAAAATGAGAACCCGAAGGCGCCCCAGCCAGTTGGCCCCTACTTTGAAGTATGGAATGACCGCTTCTATTGGGTGGTGGACACAGTGGGGGAACAGGAAGGAATGCAGCAGTTAGTGGTGCCCATTCAATATACATGGAGGGTACTAGCCCTGGCCCACTCCAACCCGTGGGAAGGGCACCTGGGTCAGGAAAAGACTCAACAACGTGTGGTACAGCATTTCTTTTGGACGGGAATTTATAGGGAAATCTGAAAATACTGTTGATCTTGCCCCGAGTGTCAGCGAATGAACCCAGCAAGAGTACCGAAAGCCCCCTTAATAGCCTTCCCCATAGTCGGGGTACTCTTCAAACGAGTGGCATTAGACTGGTGGGGCCTCTAGAGAGGTCTAGCAGGGGCCACCAGTACATTCTGGTAGTTATAGACTATGCCACCTGTTACCCCGAGGAAGTACCTCTGCAAAAGGCTCCGGCCTTAGTGATAGCAGAGGAATTGGTAAAGATCTTTTCAAGGGTAGGGTTACTGCAAGAAATCTTGACAGACAAAGGGACCAATGTAACCTTGCGGGTAATGAAGGAGTTATGCCGAATGCTAAAGATTAAGACGCTCCGGACCTCCATATATCATCCCCAAACGGATGGGTTGGTGGAAAGATTCTATCCAACACTAAAGGCTATGCTATGGAGATTAGTAGGGGATCACCTGCAAGAATGGGACAGACTGTTGCCAGCCCTCATTTGCCATTAGGGAGGTACCACAGTCCTCAGTTGGATTCTCCCCGTTTGAATTGTTATACGGACGACAGCCTCGGGAGATCCCAGACATAGTAAAAGAGGGCCGGGAGGAGCAGGAGACACGAGGGCAGGGGACAGCTCAGTACCTCTTGCAGTTATGAGGAAAGTTACAAAAAGTCAGGCAGTTGGTGGCAACCAACATAAAGGGAACCCAGGAGAGGCAAAAGCAGTGGTCCAGAGGCGGGTGTTCCAACCAGGAGACCGGGTTCTTCTACTGCTGCCCTCACAAGAATGTAAACTCATGGTGAGATGGCAAGGCCTGTTCGAAGTGCGATGGAGGGTCAGGGAGGTGGACTACGAGATACAACTCTCAGGGAGACGGAGGGATCCGCAAGTATACCATGTTAATGTCTTAAAAAGGGGGAACCTGCAGGAGCGCCTCCTCATAGGTCCCCGGCCCCCCGAGCCAGAGTGGGGCATGTGGAGTGGAGAGCTCACCCGAGAAGCTCCAGCCCAGGTGGAGGAAGAGTTGAATCCCGGACAACAAGGAGAGGTGCAGGAGCGGTTACCAAGATTCGCACACTTTCTCACGAAGTGACTGGGGAAAACGACACTCGCACAACACGAGATTTCTACAGAACCTGGTAGGAAGGTACACAACCTGAACCGTGGAAAATGTGGGAGGTGGTCCGAGAGGAGCTCCAGGCAATGAAGCAATGGGGGGTGAGGGGGTACTGACAAGTCATATAGTGGCTGGCAGAGTTCTATCGTACTGGTACCTAAGACCGACGGGACCATGAGATTCTGAATTGATTTTAGGAAAGTGAATGCAATATTCCTGCAGAGCCTGGCTCCCCAGCGCACAAAGAGAAGCCACTTCTCCTGGAAGAAGGAGCTGGAGGGTTTCAAACAGCTGAAGTTTCCAGCAGGCCCTCGAGAAGGAGGAAGTGTACAGGAAATGCCATATAAGTCTGAGATCCAGCATCAGGCTGTTTCTTCCTCTGGGTCCTTTGTGCTTGGGATAGGATGGGGCAATAGGGGTCTGTCCCCACAGCTGGGCTCTGGGGGTAGGGGTTGTAGGCATCTGGGTCAGGGATGTCCCACAACTAGGTTCTGTGGAGTGGGTACATACATAAGAACATAACATAAGAACAGCCGTACTGGGTCAGACCAAAGGTCCATCTAGCCCAGTATCCTGTCTACCGACAGTGGCCAACACCAGGTGCCCCAGAGAGTGTGCACTGAAGACAAAGATCAAGCGATTTGTCTCCTGCCATCCTTCTCTAGCCTCTGACAAACAGAGGCCAGGGACACCATTGCTATCCCCTGGCTAATAGCCTTTTATGGACCTAACCTCCATGAATTTATCCAGCTTCTCTTTAAACTCTATTATAGTCCTAGCCTTCACCGCCTCCTCTGGCAAGGAGTTCCACAGGTTGACTACCCGCTGTGTGAAGAAGAACTTCCTTTTATTAGTTTTAAACCTGCTCCCCATTAATTTCATTTGGTGTTCTTTAGTTCTTCTATTATGGGAACTAATACATAACTTTTCTTTATCAGCCCTCTCCACACCACTCATGATTTTATAGACCTCTATCATATTCCCCCTCAGTCTCCTCTTTTCTAAACTGAAAAGTCCCAGTCTCTTTAGCCTCTCCTCATATGGGACCCGTTCCAAACCCCTAATCATTTTAGTTGCCTTTTCTGAACCCTTTTCAAGGCCAAAATATCTTTTTTGAGGTGAGGAGACCACATCTGTACACAGTATTCAAGATGTGGCCGTACCATAGTTTTATACAGGGGCAGTAAGATGTTCTGGGTCTTATTTTCTATCCCTTTCTTAATAATTCCTAGCATCCTATTTGCCTTTTTGACCGCCGCTGCACACTGTGTGGAAGTTTTCAGAGAACTGTCCACGATAACTCCAAGATCTCTTTCCTGATTTGTCATAGCCAAATTAGCCCCCATCATACTGTACGTATAGTTGGGGTTATTTTTCCCGATGTGCATTACTTTACACTTATCCACATTAAATTTCATTTGCCATTTTGTTGCCCAATCACTCAGTTTGGTGAGATCTTCTTGGAGTCCCTCACAGTCTGCTTCTGTCTTGACTGTCCTAAACAGTTTGGTATCATCTGCAAACTTTACTATGTCACTGCTTACCCCTTTCTCCAGATCATTTATGAATAAGTTGAAAAGGATTGGCCCAGGACTGAGCCCTGGGGTACACCACTAGTTACCCCTCTCCAATCTGAAAATTTACCATTTATTCCTACCCTTTGTTTCCTGTCTTTTAGCCAGTTCTCAATCCAAGAAAGGACCTTCCCTCTTACCCATGGCCATGTAATTTACACAAGAGCCTTTGGTGAGGGATCTTGTCAAAGGCTTTCTGAAAATCCAAGTATACTATATCTACTGGCTCCCCCTTGTCCGCATGTTTGTTAACCCCTTCAAAGAACTCTAATAGATTAGTAAGACAGGATTTCCCCTTACAGAAACCATGTTGACTTTTGTCCAACAAATTATGTTCCTCTACATGCTTCACAATTTTATTCTTTACTATTGTTTCGACTAATTTGCCCGGTACTGAAGTTAGACTTACCGGTCTGTAATTGCCAGGATCGCCTCTAGAGCCCTTTTTAAATATTGGTGTCACGTTGGCTACCTTCCAGTCATTAGGTACGGAAGATGATTTAAAGGATAGGTTACAAACCACAGATAATAGCTCAGCAATTTCCCATTTAAGTTCTTTTAGAACCCTTGGATGAATGCCATCCGGTCCCGGAGATTTGTTAATATTAAGTTTTTCTATTTGTTCCAAAACCTCCTCTAATGACACTTCAATCCGGGACAGTTCCTCAGATTCATCACCCACAAAGGACGGTGCAGATTCAGGAATCTCCCCAACGTCCTCAGCCGTGAAGACTGAAGCAAAGAAATCATTTAGTTTCTCCGCAATGGCTTTATCGTCCTTGATTGCTCCTTTTATAGCTCGATCATCTAGGGGACCCACAGGCTTTTTAGCAGGCTTCCTGCTTCTAATGTACTTAAAAAACATTTTGTTATTTCTTTTTGAGTTTTTGGCTAGCTGTTCCTCAAAATCTCTTTTTGCTTTTCTTATTACATGTTTACACTTGATTTGACAGTGTTTATGTTCCTTTCTATTTATCTCACTAGGATTGGATTTCCACTTCTTAAAAGATACCTTTTTGTCCCTCACTGCTTCTTTTACATGGTGGTTAAGCCACGGTGACTCTTTTTTAGGTCTCTTGCTATGTTTTTTAATTTGGGGTATACATTTAAGTTGGGCCTCTATTATGGTGTCTTTAAAAAGTTTCCATGCAGCTTTCAGGGATTTGGCTCTAGTCACTGTGCCTTTTAATTTCTGTTTAACAAACCTCCTCATTTTTGTGTAATTCCCCTTTTTGAAATTAAATGCCAGGGTGCTGGACTGCTGAGGTGTTCTTCCCACCACAGGAATGTTGAATGTTATTATATTATGGTCACTATTCCCAAGCGGTCCGGTAACGGTTATATCCTGGACCTGATCCTGCACTCCACTCAGGACTAAATCGAGAATTGCCTCTCCCCTTGTTGGTTCCTTCACTAGCTGCTCCAAGAAGCAGTCATTTAAGCCATTGAGAAATTTTATCTCTGCTTCTGTTCCTGAGGTGACATGTATCCAGTCAATATGGGGGTAATTAAAATCCCCCATTATTATAGAGTTCTCTATTTTGGTAGCCTCTCTAATCTCCCTCAGCATTTCTATGTCAGTATCGCTGTCCTGGTCAGGTGATCGGTAATATATCCCTACTGCTAATTTCTTATTATTGGAGCATGGAATTACTATCCATAGCGATTCTATTGAACATGTTGATTCACTTAATATTTTTATTTCATTTGATTCTACATTATCTTTCACATACAGTGCCACTCCGCCACCCACCCGGCCTGCTCTATCCTTTCTATATATTTTATATCCCGGTATGATTGTGTCTCACAGATTTTCCTCATTCCACCAGGTTTCAGTGATGCCTATTATGTCTATCTCCTCATTTAATACGAGGTACTCTAGTTCACCCATCTTATTAGTCAGACTCCTAGCATTTGTGGACAAGCACTTTAAAAATTTGCCACTGGTTATTTGTCTGCCCTTCCCTGATGC
The DNA here is from genome assembly GCF_052426305.1 of Pelodiscus sinensis. Lineage (NCBI taxonomy): Eukaryota > Metazoa > Chordata > Testudines > Trionychidae > Pelodiscus > Pelodiscus sinensis. The sequence goes on from NC_143071.1 coordinate 30,258,064, forward strand.
ATTGGATTCCTTTGTATGCGGTAGTTTGTCAGCTCTGGCCAATGGTTTGCCCTCTCCCCTCCTCTCTTTCCGACTACAGCTTAGAGAATCTCTATCAACGGATTCTCCTCTAAGAGAAGTCTCTCTCCGATTTACGTGCATCTCCGCACCAATCGGCTTTCCCCCATCTCTTAGTTTAAAAACTGCTCTACGGCCTTATTAATGTTTAGTGCCAGCAGTCTGGTTCCACCCTGGTTTAGGTGGAGCCCATCCTTCCTGTACAGGCTCCCCCTCTCCCAAAAGTGTCCCCAGTTCCTAATAAATCTAAACCCCTCTTCCCTACACCATCGTCTCATCCACGCATTGAGACTCTGAAGCTCTGCCTGCCTACCTGGCCCTGCGCGTGGAACTGGAAGCATTTCTGAGAATGCCACCATAGAGGTCCTGGATTTCAGTCTCTTTCCTAGCAGCCTAAATTTGGCCTCTAGGACATCTCTCCTACACTTCCCTACATCATTGGTACCTACATGTACCACGACCCCCGGCTTGGGTACAAGTGTCTGGCCCCATAGCTGGGCTTAAGGGAGAGGGGGAGTGGGCACCTGGGCCAGGGGACTCCCCCAGCTTGCAAACAGGGGCTGTTAACAGTGAGTTTGGGAGGAAGGAAGCTAATCCAGGACCCTTGAGGGAAGTGGCTGTCTGTATTGTGTATTTGTGTTTGCGGTTTTCTTGCTGTGTGCTGAGCATGTGTTTGGCTGTTTGGGTTTGTTTGTTTTTCTCCTCCTCCCCACCCACCATGGAGTGAGTGCTGCGGCTGGCAGGTGGAAGCTGTGAGTTAGAAGCCTCTGCTCATTGGTTGAGCCTTAATCGGGGGAGGGGCTATCAGGCAGTCCAGGACTTTATAAAGGAGTGAGTCAGCGACCAGGGAGCTTGCGAACAAGGGCTGTTAACAGGGAGTTTGGAGAGGTAGTTGGGAAGGGGGTGAGATACACTTGCCATTCTTTAACATCTTTTCACTACACTCCTGCCCTTCAAGAAGGTATTTAATAACTGAGGGATCTCTCCGAAGGAAGGCTGGGATGGATGGTGATAGCTCTGCGGTTGTTACCTGCACAGCATGTGCCATGTTTGTCTTCCTCCCAAAAGAAAGAAGGGATTTCATCTGCACTAAGTGCAACCTGGTCACCATTTTGGAAGAAAAGATTAGAGGACTTGAGGCCCAAGTATCGACCCTATGTTCCATCAGAGAGGACGAAGACTTCCTCGATGGAAGGCAGCGTTTAATCCTGCAGGCACAGCAGGCTGAAGGGCCACTCAGGGCAGCACAGGACAAGGAAGAGAACAGGCAGCATGTAACCTCTAGAAGGAAAAGGCGGCCAACTCAGGTATCCCCCATTCCTTTAGAGGTAAGTAACCACTATCAGGCTCTCTCCACAGGCACTGCGGTGGAGAATGCGTTGGCAGGGACCTCTCAGGGAAGAAATCAGAAGGGAACACCGGAAGGCACGGGATTCATAGTCTTAGGGATGGGGGTTCCATGACCACCCCTGCCAAAAAAAGGCCACTAGTGGTGGTGGTCGGGGACTCCCTCCTAAGAGGGACTGAGTCATCCATCTGCCATCCTGACCTGCAGTCTGGGAAGTGTACTGCTTACCAAGAGCTCACATTCAGGGAGGAGTATAAATATAGAGCTTGAGAATGCAGGGGAGTTATCAGGAAGGCAAAAGTGCAATTGGAATTGCAGCTAGCAAGGGATGTGAAGGGGAACAAGAAAGGTTTCTACAGGCATGTTAGCAATAAGAGGGTGATCAGAGAGGGTGTGGGGCCCCTACTGGATGAAGGAGGTAACCTAGGACAGATGATGTGGGAAAAGCTGAAGTACTCAATGCTTTCTCTGCCGCTGTCTTCACGGACAAGGTCAGCTCCCAGACAAATGCACTAGGCAGCGCAGTATGGGAAGGAGGTGGGCAGCCTTTGGTGGGGAAAGAACAAGTTACGAACTATTTAGAAAAGCTAAACGTACACAAATCCATGGGTCCGAATTTAATGCATCCGAGGGGACTGAGGGAGTTGGCAAATGTCATTACAGAGCCTTTGGCCATTATCTTTGAAAACTCATGGAGATCAGGACAGATCCCAGAAGATTGGAACAAGGCAAATGTAGTGCCCATCTTTAAAAAAAGGGAAGAAGGACGATCCAGGGAACTACAGACCAGTCAGCCTTACCTCAGTCCCTGGAAAAATCATGGAGGGGATCCTCAAGGAATCCATTTTGAAGCACTTGGAAGAGGGGAAGTGATCAGGAATAGTCAACATGGATTCACCAAGGGCAAGTCGTGCCTGACCAATCTGATTAACTTCTATGAAGTAACTGGCTCTGTGGATATGGGAAAGTCAGTGGACTTTAGCAAAGCTTTTGATACCGTCTCCCACAATATTCTTGCCAACAAGTTAAGGGAATATGGAATATATAAATGGACTGTAAGATGGACAGAAAGCTAGCTAGACTGTCAGGCCCAATGGGCAGTGATCAACGGCTCGATGTCAGGTTGGTGGTCAGTTTCTAGCAGAGTGCCCCAAGGATCTGTTCTTGGACCAGTTTTGTTCAACATCTTTATTAATGACCTGGATGAAGGGATAGATTGCACCTTTAGCAAGTTTGCGGATGACACTAAGCTAGGAGGAGAGGTAAATACACTGGAGAGCAGGGATAGGGCCCAGAGTGACCTGGACAGATTAGAGGATTGGTCCAAAAGAAATCTGATGAGGTTCAACAAGGACAAGTGTAGAGTCCTGCACTTGGGACAGAAGAATCCTAAGCACTATTACAGGCTGGGGACCGACTGGCTAAGTAGCAGTTCAGCAGAAAGGAACCTGGGGATTACCGTGGATGAGAAGCTGGAAATGAGTCAACAGTGTGTCCTTGTAGCCAAAAAGACTAATGGCATATTGGGGTGCATTAGGAGGAGCATTGCCTGCAGATCCAGAGAAGTGATTATTCCCCTTTATTCGGCTCTGGTGAGGCCACGTCTAGAATTTTGTATCCAGTTCTGCCCCCCCCCCCCCCCCCCCATAGAAAGGATGTGGACACATTGGAGAGGGGCCAGCAGAGGGCGACCAAAATGATTAGGGGGCTGGAGCACATGACCTATGAGGAGAGAGTGAAGGATTTGGGTTTGTTTAGTCTGAAGAAGAGAAGAGTGGGGGTGCAGGGTTGGTAGCAGCCTTCAACTTCCTGAAGGGAGGTTCCAAAGAGGATGGAGAGGGGCTGTTCATAGTAGTGACGGATGGCAGAACGAGAAGCAATGGTCTCAAGTTACAGTGGGGGAGGTCTAGGTTGGATATTAGGGGAAAACTATTTCCCAAGGCGACTGGGGAAGCACTGGGATGGGTTCCCTAGGGAGGTGGTGGAATCTCCATCCCTAGAGGTTTTTAAGTCTCGGCTTGACAAAGCCCTGGCTGGGTTGATTTAGTTGGGGTTGGTCCTGTCTTGGGCAGAGGGCTGGATTTGATGACCTTCTGAGGTCTCTTCCAGCTCTATGATTCTAAATACTCCCTCCAACATCCCCATGTCTAGACTGCAAAAAGACATTGGAAAACAGGAAACGATTCAGAACAGAGCCACAAGAAAACTTGGACACCTAGACTGACTGCCTTACCAGAGGGGCTTGAGAAGCTCAGTCTATTTTCCTTAGCCACGAGAAAAGGAAAGAGGTGACGTGACGACAGTTGTAAGTGCCCCACTCCTACAGTCCCTATAGGCATCACTACCAGAGGATCCCTGTGGTGAAGGTTGCTTTGGCCATGACTACTTCTCCTGCTCCCCTGATCTGCCGCAGGACACCCTCTATGCCACAGGCACACTGCAGGGCCCAGAGCTGCAAGAGTCATCTTCCTTCCCATCTTGGAGACACTGCATTCTCTTGATTGCACCCAGCCCAGCTTCACCCCTCTCGGCACACAGCAGCTATGCCCCATCCCTGCAGTAGGCAAACTTCCCTGTACAAGATGGGAATCTCTCCTCCCTTTGAGTCTTTGATTCACTTTTTCATTCACTTGTGCTGGGGGCAGGAACAGCAGCTGAATCTTCCCCCGTCCCCTCTGGACTTAAAGAGAAAGCGCCCCGCAGCCACGTTTCTGCAGGGCAAGCAGGGCTAGATCCAGTAGTTTGGCAGGCCAAATACAGCCCGTGGGCCGTATTTTGCCTAGGCTTGCTTTAGCAGCTGCTTGACAACGCCCTGTCCCCTGCCAATCAGCTGAACTCCCTGCCTGCGTCAGCCAGCTGTGAGGCTCAAGCGCCAGTGCAGCTCCATGCTACCCGGGGCAGGGGAAAGAGTGGGACTGAGCTCCTGCCAATGAAAATCAGCTCATGTGCCACTGATGGCACGTATGCCGTAGGTTGCCGACCCCGATCTAGATGGTGCTTGGTCCTGCCTTAGGTGCAGGGGACTGGAAGTGGTAACCTCTTGAGGTCCCTTCCGGTTCTAGTGTTCTAGGATTGTAGAGCCATTGGTCATTATCTTTGAAAACTTATGATGAGCAGAGGAGGTCCCAGATGACTGAAAACAGGCAAATATGGTGCCCATCTTTAAAAAAGGGAAGGAGGAGGATAAAGGGATTACAGACTGGTCAGCCATCCCTCAGGTCCCCAAGGAATCCATCTTGAAAGGATGAGAGGAAGGTGACCAGGAACAGTCAACATGGATTCACTGAAGGCAAGTCATGCCTGACGAACGCAATTACCTTCTATCATGTGGTAACTGGCTCTGTGGATATGGGAAGAGCGGTGGACTTAATATACCTTGACTTTAGCAAAGCTTTTCATACGCTCTCCCAGGGTACTTGCCAGCAAGTTCTAGAAGTATTAATTGGAAACCAACTGTATGGTGGATAGAAAGCTGGCTAGATGATCAGGCTCAATGAGTAGGAGTCACCAGCTGAATGTTTAACTGGCAGCCAGTGCGAAGTGGCGCGCCCCAGGGGCAGGTCTTGTTCAACATCTTCACTAATGACCTGGACGAGGGGATGGGTTGCACCCTCAGCAACTTGCAGCTGACACTAAGCTGGAAGGAGAGGCAGACACACTGGAGGTAAGGGTAGGGTCCAGACTAGGGATGTTAAATTTAGATTAACTGGCTAATTGAATAGTTGATGCAATTTACATCGACTATTCGATCAGTCGATAAGCCTCTGTCTTTGAAGTGTAGCAACAGCCCCAGGGCTGCTGCTACACTTCAAAGGCGAAACGCTGCAGGGAGCACGGTGCCACTGGGGGACTCAAGCAGCGTTTCAGAGTCCAGCAGAAGGCGGTGAAAATGATTAGGGGCTAGGGCACATGACCTATGAGGAGAGGCTGAGGGATTTGGGTTTATTTAGTCTGCAGAAGAGTGAGGGGGGATTCGAGAGCAGCCTTTAATTACCCGAAGGGAGGCTCCAAAGAGGCTGGCGAGAGGCTGTTCTCAGCGGTGGCAGATAACAGAACGAGGAGCAATGGGCTCAAGTTACACTGGGGCAGGTCTAGGTTGGATATTAGGAAAAACTCTTTCCCTAGCAGGGAGGGGAAGCGCTGGGATGTGTTTCCTAGGGAGGGGGTGGAATCTCCATCCCTAGAGATTTTAAGGCCTGGCTTGACAAGTCCTGGGCTGGGATGATTTAGTTGGGATTGGCCCTGCTTTTACAAATGGAATGGAGTAGATGGCCACCTGAGGTGTCTTCCAGCCCTAACCTACGATCCCAGACACGCACCCCAACTCTGTTTCTCTGCCTCCCTCAGTTTTCAACCTATTTTTATTTTAAAGAAGAGGCCAATTCAGTTGATAAAACCAGTTCAGGTGGCTGAGGGACAACAATAAAAAACTCAAAGCCACGAACCCACGAATTACAAAGCAAAGGCACATACCTACATCCATCACCCTCCCTTGCGCACACCTGCTCTCTCATTTAGCCAAGACACCAACCCTAGCCAGCAGCAGCAACCAGGGTCATGTCCGGGTACACGTAACCCTTCCTCTACGTAATGCCATCATTCCTGTGAGATTCATCCGACACCACTGAGTCTGACGTTATTCCTCTTAGGAACCTTCACCAGCTCGTTCCAAGCAGTGACTGTGCCCACCCTGTGTGCTGAGTGCTGTCAGAATTCAGATGCAACCACCTACTGCCTACGTATCAGTGAGTAACAGCCCAGCTGGGCTCAGTTTGGGAGCTGGAGCTACACGAAGCCCTAGGCCTGGTACTAACCAGGCCTAGATCACGTGCCTCAGGACTCTCAACTTCCACTTCCTGTAATGACCCAGGCACTGGCTACTGGGCTACAGGGCCCTGGAGAAGAGCTGTCGCTAGGAGCCAATTTTTAAACTCTGCACCTGACTCCAAGGGAAACAGCAGCATCTTTCCCTGCAAAGCTCACACCTGCCCTAAGGGACTGGCCTGCCCACCACGGCTGGTGCCAGGTCTTGCTTGTTTTGTATGAAAGCTCTTGCTGCCTCCTCCCCCAGAGAGAGATGTGGGGCAGCCGAAGTGCAGACATGACCTCACGGTGGAAGCTGTTCAATGTGGCTGCATGCCAAGCGATGCAGTGAGCTAAGTTTAGACCGGAGAGGTCCCACACGGAGCTAACCTCAGCAACATTTTTAGCTTATGAATGAGCAAAGGGAGGTATGTTCTCAGCCTAACTCACTGAAGTATGCAAGTGACATCACTAGCATGCCTCTGACACGCAGAGATTGCTCAGAGCTCAGGCATCTCCTCCGGGATTCTCTACGCAGCTTATGTCAGACGCGTGGAACCGTGCCATGGTACCGGCACGTCTCCTCCTAGGCTGTTTGCTCGTGTCTTAGTTCCTGCTAACACGCATCTCCATCAGAGGGCTATTCCCGAGAAATAAGCACCACTCCATTCTACAGCCTCCGAGGGATCTCTGATTGCAGGACCTACGATCAAAAAGCAGCCTGACTGCTGCTAAGTGAGCAACTGATCCCACAGAGAACCTGGTGATCAGGCCTGTGAAGCTTCTGCTGCTCAAACGCTGAGTCTTGGTGCAGCCAGTGCTGCTGCTCTGTACATACCAATGGGTCACAGAGCTCACACCCCCAGTCTCCCCATTGGACATGCACATGGAGACCCCTGTGAAGCGTGCTACAGAGGCTGCATTGTTACCAGGCGCAGGAATCCCCCTTTCAGTGCTTGTGCTGAGCTCTGTCATAGCATTGGACTGCAGAGGTAGGGCTACCACACGGCCAGGAAGATTTTCCTTTCCGGATAAGAAATGAGTTGCTGCAGACAGAGTTGGTGAATCCTCATCTCACTTATCCCTCAGAGGTATTTCTGATGTGCCTCACACTGCAGGGCCTGGGCAGTGCACACTAGCTGGCAAGCCAAAAGGCATGTGGTAAGTCCCATGTACAACATCCACCAGCAGACAGTCAGCTTTGTAGCCACAATCAGCAGCCAGCTTACTCCCTCTCACATTGCTACCCCTGTCCACTTGCTGAAAAATCTGCCTGCTGCGTAGCTACCTCCTTGCACATCTCCTGGCCTTGATGGCTTTGCAACAAGAAAGGAACAGCCCCTTAATTCAAGTGTCAAAACTCCTCCCTCTCAACTGGATCACTCTAACAAATCCTGCTTGAGCTAGGATTGTTATGGGCTTGTTTCACTGGAATTAAGAAAACCATAAGAACACAAGAACATGTCTCTGTTCCCATTTCGAATGAGATTTTGAACCTGTGGCCCTCAAGACACTAAACAGCAATGTTCACGGGGGACCAACTGCTAGGCCAAGCAGCAAGGGGCACTTCCTTCCCAGCTGCCTCTCTCAGAAGCCTGAGGAGCAGCTCCAGAGTGAGTCCTAAGCTCTCTGAGCAGCGGCTGTGCTCTCCCTGGTGTCTGCTACATCTCCCGGTAGGAGGGGAGTAATGTGGTTGTTCCATCACCTGCCTTCCCTGTCAGGTTGGGAATCCCAGGGAGAGGACGGGAGCTGGAGTCTGGGAAAGCCACTAGCCAAGGCAGCTTCTCTCCCCACAGCCCCTGGGCAGCTCGTGAAAAGGCAGGAGACAGTGGAGTGACAGACAGCCAATTGGCTCCAGTTCAGCCCACACAGACTACAGCTGCCTGAGCACTAGGAATGGGACAGCGTAACGGTATGAATGGTTAACCAATGAGAATGAGCTTATCGGTTACCATAACGGTTACACGCAGGCTCTAGCCCCCCTCCTGGGGAGCCAGCTGCCGCCCTGCGCTGAGGGCTCTGCGTATAAAGCTTATACTGCAGAGCTTGCCATGTGGCCGGCTCCCTGGGAGCGGGGCCAGCTGTCGGGAGCCACTCCTGGCACACACTGGCTGCCGGCTTCACTTTCGGGGAGCCGGCTGTGCTGAGGACTCTGCAGTAAAAGCATTATACCGCAGAGCCCACAGCATGTAACCGTGGAGATTTTCAGTGGCTACAGTTACCTAATTAACTGCTTAAAAAAGGCCCATTGATCCTCACCTCATCATAATGAAACACAGATGTGAAAATGATTCCAGGCAATTTACAGAATGTGAGCAAATGAGAGGGAGAAGCCAGCAGGACCTCACTGGCAGTCAGCTGTGCAGAATGCCAAGAGACTGTGAAAATGGGGCACGAGGATGAACACATGAACACAATTAACATCGACGAAGACTGGCAGCTAAGGGGAGCCCAATGTGAAGTGCAACGGGATTCAAAGTGGTTAAGGGAATCAGACGTAGCAGGTGATGGCCAAGAACCCTGGGGACAGAGCTCAACAACAGAACACACCCAGGGATCAACAGCACCGTGGTGTCATTCAAGAGACTTATTCACAGCCAGGAAAGGGAGACCAATAGTGGGGTGTAAATAAACGGCCACGCTTGGATCTGTAGCAGCCCAGCAGCTCTGCATTCTGATCCACAGCAGCAAACTTCTTTCCGGGGAATCCACAATCCCTGCTCCACGGGACCCCTGGCCTTCAGGGTCAGGTTTACAGAAAGCTTTCCAAATGGCTCTATGACAAGCTGGCAAAGTCCTGGGTGACTCTTAGTGGTGTGACACTCATCTCAGCAGAGCAATAGCTATGTCCTTAGCCCAGATGAAAATATGGATTGAGATGTTCAGAGCAGTCCAGAGAATCGAAAGTGTCCCTAAACCCCACTGACTGCTTTGAAAATCACAATGGGAGAACGAAGTGATTCTTCAAAAACCGGTACAAAGATGGAGCCATTTCCATTCAGCTGCTTTTGGCAACTATTTGGTGTTCCCCAGAACTGCACTAGCTGGGTGCAATTTGGAAATGTGGCTGTCTAGTGACTCGCAATAATGAAAGATTTTGCTGTGTCTGAATTACGGTCATCTCACAAACCCAGGGTCAGTGCAGATACAAACCCTTTCCTACCGAGTTTCCTTTTCCCCTCACCATGCTGCTTATTCCAGTCTGCAGCTTTTGTGCTGATGGAAGATGCTGGACAGTGAAGTCCTCACTTTGTCCCAGAATAACCATGGCCTGGACAGCTGTTCAGACTCCCCTCTGGATGTACTTTAACTCTCCCCTCTCGGGTCAGAAGGAAACCCGGACTCTGTGGCTTGTTTTGTCTAGGACTCGGGGCCGGGGGGAGGGAGGAGACCCTGATGAGGCCACCAGTGGAGCAGATCACTTTAGGTTTGCAATTGTCATTTTTAGTGTGCGGATGCCTGCTCTGGGGAACTGGACTGAGGCATAACTCAGCTAATGGGTGGGAATCTCTAGTCAACATATCTGTGACGGGCTGTTCTCGGCCCGCACTGAGGAGCCCTAGGGGGGGCAGGGAGAGACGGGGTTCTCCGCCACGGTGCCCGAAGGGGGAGAGCCTGCGCGCTGCAGACGCTGGCCGCGGAGGCTCCCTCCGCGGCTGCAAAGCCGAGCCGCGGCTAACACGCCGCCCAGCGGCCAGGGGTGGGGCAGGATGCAGATGGAGAGTGCGCGCCGATGCTGGGGGGGGCGGCGTGCCGGTAGCGCGTCACCTCCGGCAGGCCATTTAAAAAGGACCCGCTGGCAAGGCAAGGGGGACGCGACCTTGGAGGCCGGCTCCCGAAGGGCTTGGGGCCGGGCGCAGGGAGACGCCGCCCCAGGAAGCCCGGAGCCACAACGAGGACCCCCGGAGGCGAGTGATCGAGGTTCCCCCAACTGCGGGTCATCAACAGACTCGGACCTTCCAGCATTGGACGGACTTCTCCAGCGCTGAACGACCGAGCCACGGCAGGCTACGGGGACCCCATGGGGAGGCCAATGGGGTTAGCGGCGGGGAGGAAGCAGCCCAGGGCGGGGCCCTTTTGGCGTCCGTGGGTGAACGCGTTTCGGGAAGGAATCCCACGTCCGCCGCACAGGGAGCTAGCAGACCCCTGTGCTTAGGGCCCCGGGCTGGGACCCGGTGGAGAGGGAGGGCCTGGGTCCCCCTCCCCTCCCGCCATCGTCGGGAGTTGCAGGTTGCTCCAGCGCCGACGAGCCGGAGCCTCCGGCAGAGACCGCGGGGAAAAACCCCGCTCAAAGGGACAGGCGACCCCTGGGCTCGCAGATCCCCCAGACTCGGCCGAGCGGGGTGATCGCACCCAAAGACACTATATCAGACTAGACTCCGGAAACAACGGACCGGAGGCCGGCGACGGGGTCCGCCGAACCCCTCTCCCGGGGCAGGAGAGGGTGATCGCACCCCGCCACGGTCACAATATCCCATGGTCATCCCAATCCCCGCAACAAGACTGTCAGATCCCACTTACTGCCATGTATGGTCTGCACCCAGCATCTCTTGTTTTGGCGATGGAGTCCACAAGTTGTCCACTAATGCCAAAGTCACAGAGTTTAATATTCCCATTTCTGTCCAGAAGAATATTGGAAGGTTTGATGTCTGTGAGTGAAAGAAAGAGAAATAAGTCATGACTGGAAATCTCCATGTCAAAAGCCACATGGCTGTGCAATGACAGACACAGACAGGAGAAAATTAGAGCTACAGCTGAATATTCGGTGCCAACTCTGCCTCTTTGCGTTTATGTTCAGTGGTGAGGTCACCACGTATTTCCCAAACATGGGATCTACATTTGCCCTCCCTGTGCCTCCTGCATCCAAGTCAGGCTTCTCCATCTTTGCGAGGCAGATCCCCTGTCACCTGCACCTCTTCCTGCTCTCCCCTCACTCAGTCCCCGCCTCTCCCAATCTCCCCCTGCGCAGCCTGCTCGCCATCACCTTCACGCTGTCTCCCATGCCCTTCCTCTGAGAGAAGCAGTGTCCCTCTCTTCCCAAGTGTCACAGGACCTATTGCTCCTTCACATTGCAGCCCAGAATCATCCCCCCCCCCCCGCTCCACGCAGTGAGATCCAGCACAGCTCCTGGGATGTTCAGTGAGTTTGGACTCGTCCGGCTGGGTCTCTACTAGCACATAAGCTCCTTAGGGCAGGGTCTGTTTTCTCGTGTGGCAACTACAGCTTGCCCAATGCAGGTACAAACAGCTCTGGCACTTGGAAACTGAAAATATTTGTTGTAACAGATGGATGGTCAGAAGCTATCCTGTTTCAGACAGACACACATATTGTGAAATGCCTCACAGAGTGGGCCTCAGTCAACTAACTACAGCTCACTGTAAATTCCTAGTGGGGAAAAGATGCAGGCCATTTTTACCACAGTAGCCAACAAGGTCCTGCCATGAGGGCAGGGGACTGGACTCGATGACCTCTCGAGGTCCCTTCCAGTTCTAGTGTTCTGTGATTCTATGATCCCCAGTATCCCCACTTAAAATTCTAGGACAATGGAAGCTAGGCCACGTCTTCACTATAGGGAAGATGGATGCTGCCGCGATCTTCTGGAATTCAATTTAGTGGGTCTAGTAAAGACCTGCCAAATCAAACTCAGAGGCCACCCCCACTGGTGACTGTTACTCCTGCTCCCATCGGCCTCTCACTATGGAGAACGCCTGGAAACTAAAATTAAGGTATGTCAATTCCAGCTATGTAATTAACATAGCTGGAGTTGCACATCTTAATTCAACCTTCCCCTTTAGCATGGGCCCGACTCTAGTAAAATTCCTTGCTAATAAGTATGCCAAAATGTTGAAGTTCTCACACTCTGCTGGTGTCTGATTAAGTCACTTAAATGCGCAGTGTCCGGTAACAACCCTTGTTCAATGCAGTAGAGGCTGAAAGAAGTTATTATTTAAGCAAACAGACAGAAAATTAAAAGTAGTACTTGTTTAACACAAATGTTAGAAATTCTGGGAAACACAACATGAGTGTCCCTCTGTACACTCCCTTCCAAATATTGAAAGTTTGCAATGGCACAATTAAAGTCATTCACTCTGCCTCTATATCACCAGCCTGAGAAACACCAGAAACATGAAACAATTTGATCCAGGTGCGTCTCCTCAGTGACCACAGCCATGAGTCTTTTAGGGAATGCGCAGCCACACCACGTTCCCAGAAGAGACCTACGGCAGGAACTCCCTGTTAGACATACAGAAACAGGCACTCACTGCATGCAGGTGGGAAAGCTTCCACCTTCTGACAGTGGTTCTAATGGCAGACACAGGCATGGCAGATCAGTGTATAGAAACTGCACAACTAAGACTGGGGTACAATGGGAACTTGCTAAACCAGGAAAAACATAGACCAGCATGGGAATGACACATCTCATATGCTACCGGAGGCGTGTTTCTAATGCACAGCTCTGACTCACAGCCCCCTCGCATGCCAGGAGCACACAGGACAGAGTTTCTGCGTATTTAGAACGTCCGTAGACTACAGCTGTGAACTTCTTCAAGCCCTTCTGAAGCAGAGGAAGGGGCAGTGGGAAATGCTGGTGGCTGAGTCAGTGAATTTTCGCGTGAAAGATGTTCCCAGCAGCAGGCTAGTCATGTCTCTAAAGAAGGCCTATAGCAGGTGGCTGGGCTCCTAGGTCTGCCTTTGCTGACTCCTTAAGACTTCTGGGAAGATGGAGCAAGTCCCCTGGCCACTGCTTGACAGCTGCCTTTAATGCATCCTTCACGTGGTTGCTCTCACTTTCTCCTGAGATCGCCATTCTTGAAGGGTCCTCCCCTCCCAAGAAGCTGGGGCCTTCATTGAGTGCTAGGACCCTGGGAAATGAGGAAAAGGGCAGTAGGGGGATGGTCTGCTCCTTTTCCCTTGGGCTGTTGCAGTACTCCATCCTTGGTGCAGATTCTCCCTCCTGTCTGTATCTGCATTGAGTAAATCAGTGACATTGACCATTGGCCTTTGCTGCTCATGTTTTGGCTCCTTGCCCTGCTGAATTAGTGTGTCCCTGGAACAGAGCACAGAGCAGGCAGGACTAGAAAGGGGAATGACCGTAACAGCATCAGCACTTTTCCAGCTCCACTCCAGAGGAGTGCAGGGTTGAAATCATGACAAAAACTGTGGCTAGTCAATCATCCCAGGTGAAGAAAAGTTGAAAACTTCTGATCTAGGCTGATCTCCCATCCCTTTGGAAGAGACATAAAGACAGGGATCTGACCAGAGTCTCGCTGATGCAGACATGGAACACCGGGGTAGTTCCAGAGGCCTGGAAGAAAGCTAATTCAGTGCCAGTGTGAAAGAGGGTAACAGGATGAGCCTGTTAGCCTGGCATGGATCCCGGGCAAGATAATGAAGCAGATGAGATGGCTCAATGAGCAAAGAATTAGATGGCAATATAATTAATGGCAACCAACAGGGGTTTATGGTAAATAGAGCCTGTCAAACAAAACATTTTGTAATAAGATTACAAGTTTGGTTGGTAAAGGTGACATTGTTGATATAATATATCTTCCATTGTTGCTTACGGCATTGGTCCCATGATGTTAGAGACAACAAGCGTCCTCTGTATGCTGGAAAGGTGGTCTCTTTCACCAGCAGAAGCTGGTGATGATAAAACACACTACTTCACCCCCCTTCCCTTTGATGTAAAACACTTAGATTGCAATAAGGACATTTTGATTACAAACAAGAACGATATAGAATTAACAGAGTGCACATTAAATGTATTAAACAAGCAGACTAGTAAGACTGACAATGGAATGGTAAAGAGGGAATAATCAGTTTGACGGTGTTTCTAATAGAGTCCTCCAGGGAATGGTTCTTGGCCCTAGGCTATTTAAGAATGTAAGAAAAGAACAGTTACTTACCTGTAACTGTTGTTCTTCGAGATGTGTTGCTCATGTCCATTCGAAATAGGTGTGCACGCCGCGTGCACCACGTCTTCCAGAGCGTTTTCCCTAGCGGTACCCGTAGCGCCGGCGGGGCGCCCCCTGGAGTGGTGCCGCCATGGTGGGGCATAAGTACCCCTGCCGGCGCTGCCCCACCTCAGTTCCTTCTTGCCGGATACTCCGACGAAGGGGAGGTAGGGTGGGAGTCGAATGGACATGAGCAACACATCTCGAAGAACAACAGTTACAGGTAAGTAACCGTTCTTTTCTTCTTCGAGTGGTTGCTCGTGTCCATTCGAAGTAGGTGACTACCAAGCTAACCCCATGGAGGAGGGGTCGGAACAGTCATAACACCAGAGTCATAAAGGAAGGTGAACAATAACAGATTTATTTGAACAATTACACAGTGACAAGTCACCAACCCAGAACAAAGACAACCGGATCCATATATTTACATATTTACATCACAGATTCGAGGACTGCAGAGCCCACCCTTGCATCCTCCCTGGCCTGTTCAGGTAGCGCATAGTGTGTTGCAAATGTGTGAAGGGAAGACCAGGTGGCTGCCCTGCAAATTTCTGTGATAGGTACCTGGGCACCAAAGGCTACCGAGGACGCCTGCGCCCTAGTAGTGTGCGCCTTCACCCTGGGTGGGGTTTTCCCAGCCAGTTGATAACACTCTGCTATACATTGCACCACCCATCTTGATAACCTTTGCGTAGAAATAGGTGAACCTTTCCCCCATCCCCAAATGCAACGAACAATTGTTGGGATTTACGGAAGGGCTTGGTTCAGTCAATATAGAATGCCAGCGCTTGCTTGGCGTCTAGGGAGTGTAAAACACGCTCCTTAGGGGAGGCGTGTGGTTTAGGGAAAAACACCGGTAGATAAATCTCCTGAGACAGGTGAAAGTAGAAACCACCTTCGGGAGGAAGGTCGGATGAGGCCGTAGCCTTACATTATTATGCGAAAAAACGAGGTAGAGCGGTTCTATAGTCAGCGCCCTTAGCTCTGATACCCTTCTAGCAGACGTAATGGCTACTATGAAAGCAACCTTCAATGAAAGGTGCTTCAATGAACACGTAGCCAATGGCTCGAAAGGAGGGGACATAAGCCTGTGAAGGACCAGGTTGAGGTTCCAGGCAGGGTATCGAGCCCTCACCGAGGGGTACAATTTCTCCAAACCAGTAAGAAACCTTTTAACTACCTGGTTAGAAAAAAGAGAGGCTCCTGCCGTACCAACATGGAAGGCGGAGAGAGATGCCACATGGACTTTAACAGAAGAGAAGGACAGGCTACTAGAACTGAGTTGAAAGAGATAGTCGAGAATAGTTGGAATAGAGGCCGAAGACGGTTGTACTCCTCTCCGGGACGCCCAAGACGAGAAGCGCCGTCACTTGGCAGCGTACGACCGCCTAGTAGAGGGCTTCCTGCTGCTAAGGAGCACCATCTGTATTTGTCGGGAACATTCCCTTTCTGGTTGGTTCAACCACGGATAAACCAGGCCGTTAGGTGAAGAGACCGGAGATCCGGGTGAACCATTATCCCCCCATCCCAAGGTTGGGTTAGCAGATCCCGAACTGGAGGGAGTGCTATAGGGTATTGGGTCAGCATGTCCACCAGGATGGGGAACCGGAACTGTCTGGGCCACTTGGGGGCTATGAGGATGATCGAGGACCTGAAAGTTCTCGCTCTGGTCAATACCCTGGAAATTAGTGGAAATGGGGGAAAAGCGTAGAGAACGCCCTTTGGCCACGTGGTCGTTAGGGTGTCTCCCTTGGAAAATTTCCCCAGCCCCAGCAGGGTACAGTAGTTCCTGCACTTGGCATTGCGTGCCGAGGCAAACAGGTCTAGGTGGGGATAGCCCCACCTGCGGAAAACCTGACTGAGAACAGAGTCCTTGAGCGACCACTCGTGGGCTCCAAAGGATCTGCTCAGTGTGTCTGCAAGTAGGTTTTTGCACCCGGGGAGGTACTCCCCCTGAGGCATGGTATTGTGCATGACACACAGGTGCCAGAGACGCAGGGCCTCCTTGCATAGGGGTGGCGAACGCGCCCCACCCTGCTTGTTGAGGTAAAAAACCGCTGCAGTGTTGTCCATACGCACCAGGATGGAGTGGTGGGAGAGCCTCAGCAGGAATGTTTCGCAGGCCCTCCTCACCGCCCGCAGTTCCTGGACGTTGATGTGCAGGGACCATTCGGAATGGGATCAGAGGCCCTGAGTTCTGTGGCACCCAAGGTGTGTACCCCATCCCAGGTCGGACGCATCGGTGATCAGCGTCAGCGAGGGGGAAGGGGCGTTGAAGGGAACCCCGCTGCGCACCACGGATTCCTGGCTCCACCAGAGTAGGGAGTCCAGAATGTCCGGGAGCACTGTGACTATGGAGTCCCATAGACCCTTGGACTGGCAGAAGACCTTCGCCAACCACGCCTGCAGAGGTCTCATCCTCATCCTGGCATGTCGCACCGTGTAAGTGCATGCCGCCATATGGCCCAGCAGCCTGGAGCAGACCCGAGGTGTCGTGATGGGGGACCGAATTAGCCCTGAGATCAGCTCCACTATGGAGAGGAACCTGCTGTGGGGCAGGAACGCTCTTGCCACCTTTGCATCAAGGAGGGCTCCCACAAACTCTATGATCTGGGAGGGGGTCAGGGATGACTTCTCGACATTTATCATGAACCCTAACCTTAAGAAGAGAGCTCTTATGAGTGAAACGTGAGCTTCTACCTGCTCGTACGAGCGACTTTGGATTAGCCAATCGTCGAGGTACGGGAACACGTGTACCCCTCGATTGCGCAGAAAGGCGGCAACCACAGCCATACATTTTGTGAATACCCTTGGTGCAGTACATAACCCAAAGGGGAGTACCGTAAACGGAAAATGGTAACGGCCCACCATAAACCGGAGGAACCTCCTGTGACTGGGCCTGATAGCCATATGGTAGTAGGCGTCCTTTAGATCGAGAGTCGCGTATCAGTCGCCCAGTTGTAGCACTGGGATGACCGAGGCCAACGTCACCATTCTGAACTTGTGTTTTACAACCGCCTTGTTTAAGTATCGAAGGTCCAGGATAGGACGAACTCCCCCTTTTGGTTTTGGAACAACAAAATAACAGGAGTAAAACCCCTTGCCCCGCAGATGCGGTGGGACCCTTTCTATTGCTCCTTTTTCGAGGAGCGCCACCACTTCCTGAAACAGGATGTGTTCATGAGGGGTGTCCCTTACTAGGGACAGGGTAGGGGGTTTTGAAGGCGGTGGGCCCAGGAATGGGATAGAATAGCCCATATGTACAATGTTCAGGGCCCAGGCATCTGATGTTATCAGGGCCCATGCCTGGGAAAAACAGGATAGCCGGGCCCCAAACAGGGGGCCAGGGTGGCAGTCTGGTACAGGACTCTCGAATATCATGTCAAAACTGTGGCTTGCCCTGATTGGAAGGGCCATGGGGACCTGACCTGGGGCGACGACATCAACCCCTAGGCCCCTGAGGGTGTGCAGCCGCCCGGGAACCTCCACTGGAGGCCCAGGAGCGGCGCCTCCAGAAATCCCCACGGGGGACCTGGGGCTGCGCTCTAACCTGCTGCCTATATGGCAGTTGTCGCCGCTGTGTGGCCGGCGTATGTATACCTAAGGACTTCAAAGTTGACCTACTGTCCTTTAGGGTATGGAGCCTGGAATCGGTGTGCTCCGAGAACAAGGCCTTCCCTTCAAAAGGCAAGTCCTGGTTGGTATGCTTCACGTCCGAGGGAATCCCCGAGACGTGGAGCCACGCCCCGCGGCGCATAACGACACCAGTCGTCATGGTGCGGGCTGCCGAGTCCACAGTGTCCAATGCCACTTGGGGGGCAGTTCGTGTAATGACTTTACCCTCGGAAGCCATAGCCGCAAACTCCTGGTGGTCCTCCATCGGGAGTCAGTCTCTAAATTTTTCGACCGCCTGCCAAGTGTTAAAAGTATACCTGCTCAGCATTGCCTGCTGGTTAGCGATACGGAGCTGCAGAGCACCCGTAGCATAGACCTTACGGCCCAACAAATCCAGCTTCTTAGGCTCCCTTGCCTTTGGAGAAGGCCCGGGCTGGGGAAGCCTTTCTTTTTGGGCCGCGGCCTGTACGACCAATGATCCCGGGATGGGCTGGAAGTAAAGGAATTCGTGACCCGACTGCGGGACGAAATAACGCCTCTCTACCCCTTTTAGGGTAGGGGTCAGGGTTGCTGGCGTTTGCCACAGGGCATTAGTAATCTTTGAAACGGTTTTATTGAGCGGTAGAGCGAAACGCGTAGGGGTGTCCCCAGTGAGGATGTCTACCATTGGATCGGTATCCTCAATTATGGGCTCAACCGGAACAGCCAGGTTGGAAGCCATGAGCCGCAGGAGGTCCTGATGTGCTCTGGCATCCATTGATGGTAGCCCAGGCACTGGATCCGCCAGTGCCTCATCGGGGGAGGACGACGACAACTCCTGAATCAACACGGGAGCGGTCGTGACCAACTGCAGGGCCGGTTGGACGGTCTGAGCCTCCGGAGGGCCTGTCTCCGGTACCGGTGGTTGCGGTGCCACAGGATCTTGTTGCGGCACTCTAAGGGGGGAGGGAGGCGCCCTAGACAGGGACGCAGACGGGCGGGAACGGTGCCCTGAAGCCTCCGACCCCATAGATGGTGATGGCTGGCCCTGCCACTGGTGATAGGCCCAGGGAGTCCAAAAAGGCCATTGTGAATGAGGGGGCCACATCTGCTGGTTGTGGTCCCTCCGGTGTCTGGATCTGGACTTGTGGGTCGAGGATGCTCCCGAAGACCCTGACCGAACCGACACCGCGTCTGAGTCCGAAGAGTAATCGGACTCCGGCCAAGGCGGAGCCGATGAGGAGTGTGGTGCAAACTTGGCCATCGACTCAGGTTTGCCCGCATGGGCGCGGCGAGGATGTGCCATCTGCGGCACTGGGGGACCCATGCGTGGTGCGGCGAACTCTGCCGAGTGCGAAGCAGTCAACTGTGGCACCGAGGTGCCCAGGCCCAGTGCGGCGAACTCTGCCGAGTGTGAAGCAGTCAACTGTGGCACCGGGGTGCCCAGGCCCGGTGCTGGTTGCGTCATCAGTAGTTGTGGCACCGGGGTACCCAAGCCTGGTGCCATTTGCAACGTTTGCGGCACCGGGGTACCCAGCCCCGGTGTCGACTGTGTTGCGTGAAGTTGCGGCACCGGGGTGCCTAGGCCCGGTGCCGGCTGCATCGCCAGTAGCTGCGGCACCGAGGTGCTCAGGCTCAGTGTCGGTTGTGATGCCTGGAGTTGTGGCACCGGGGTGCCTAGGCCTGGTGCTGAGTGCGACGTATGAAGCTGTGGTACTGGGGTGCCCATGCCCAGTGCCGATTGCGTCGACTGGAGCTGCGGCACCGGGGTACTCAGGCCCGGTGCCGATTGTGTGGCCAGCAGCTGTGGCACCGAGGTGCTCAGGCTCGATGCTGACTGAGTCGTGCCCGACTGAAACGGTACCGGGGTGCCTAGGCCCGGTGCCGGGGTAGACCACTGGGTTGATGCCGGTGCCGATGACGGCACGGAGACGGACGCCGACTCCTGTGAGGCCACATGGCTATGGGGGTAGGGCACCGGTACGGCCAAGCGGGGCCCTGGCAAAGTGGAGAGCAGCGATCTGCCATGGCTGGAAGCTCCCTGAGACTGATGGCTCGGCGCCGCAAAGGGTGCCGTAGTAGCAGTGGGAGCCGACCCCACCGGGGGTGGTCCCGACGCATAAGCCACCATAGCATGCCGACCCGGGCCATGCATGGGCGACGGCGGTGCCCTCTAAGCCTCCAACGGGGGTGACCTCGACCCGTCCGAGTTGACCAACGACGGCGGGGAGGTCGTAAGACTGATTAGGTCCTGCGCTGCTTCAAAGGTGTCCGGCGTAGATGGACGATGAGAGGGCAGGCGACCAGGGCTCACCAGGCCCCCTTGGTGCCGACGGTGCACCGGGGGGGAAACACGCACCGGTGAACTGCCGGTGCGGTGTCCATCGGACGTTGGCTTTTTAGACGGAGACCTGCCCCAGGACTTCTTCACCCTCTTAGATGGCGGAGAGTGAGACCGATGCCGGGATCTCGACGTCGATGCCCGGTGCCGGTGTGCAGCCTCGCGCATGGAGGCCGGTGCGCTGTGCACCGCAGGCTGGTCCGGCGGTACCGGTTGAAGCGCCGTCTCCATCAGGGGAAGCTTCAAGCGGGAAACTCTTTCTTTCCTCGTACGGGGCTTGAAAGACTTGCAGATTTTGCAGGCAATTGCCAGATGGGCCTCACCCAGACACTTAAGGCAGCTGTCGTGTGGGTCGCCCTGGGCATAAACTTCCCGCAGTCAGCGCACGCCTTGAAGCCTTGCAGCCCTGGCATTCCTTACCCCCAAGGGGGGAAGGAGCAAAAACAAAAAAACCTAACTATCTAACTACACAAACTATTTACAATGTGAGAAACGGGAACCATTAACTATCTAATCCTAACAGACAGAGAGAGAGAGACGCTCCAACGACCGACACGGCGGTAAGAAGGAACTGAGGTGGGGCAGCGCCAGCAGGGGTATTTATGCCCCGCCATGGCGGCGCCACTCCAGGGGGCGCCCCACCGGCGCTACGGGTACCGCTAGGGAAAACGCTCCGGAAGACGTGGTGCACGCGGCGCACACACCTACTTCGAATGGACATGAGCAACCACTCGAAGAAGAACAGACATACACAGTTAGATCAAAGGACAGCTAGCCCAGTATCCTGTCTTCCAATGGTGGCCAATGCCAGATGCCCCAGAGGGAGGGAACACAACAGGTAATCCTCACATAATTTACACTGTTACTCATTTACAGACATACAGAGGCCAGGGACACTATTCCTACCCATCCTGGCTAATAGATTCATGGAGGTTAGGTCCATCAGTGGCTATCTAGCTCTTTTTGGAACCCTGTTAAAGTCCTAGACTTTACCACATCCTCTGGCAAGGAGTTCCACAGGTTGACTGTGCACTGAGTGAAGCAAAACTTCCTTTTGTTTGTTTTATACCTGCTACCTCTTAATTTCATTTGGTGACCCCTAGTTCTTATATTGTGGGAATAAGTAAATAACTTTTCCTTATTCACTTTCTCAATACCTGTCATGATTGTATAGAACTCTATCATATCCCCCCTTACCCCTCTCTCTTCTAAGCTAAAAAGTCCCAAATCTCTGTTCATATAGGACCCGTTTCAACCCCCCAATCATTTTTGTTGCCCTTTTCTGAACCTTTTCCAATGCCAATATATCTTTTTTGAGATGAAGAGACCACATCTGTACACAGTATTCAAGATGTGGGAGTACCATGGTTTTATATAGAGATATTAAGATATTCCTGATCTTATTTTCTATCCCTTTTTTAATGATTCCTAACATTCAATGGGCTTTTTTGCCTGCCGCTGCACACTAAGTGGATGTTTTCAGAGAACTATCCACAATGACTCCAAGATCTCTCGAGTGATTATAGCTAAATTTGTCTCCATCATTTTGCATGGGTAGTTGGGATATTTTTAATCAGTGTCCCGAAAGAAAATACAAAATCATGGCTGATCAAATCTGTAGATGATGCAAAGGTTGGGGGAGTGGTAAATAAAGGTGGTCACAGATACAGAGTGATCTGGACAGCTTCATAGGATGGGCACAAGCAAACAATATGAGTTTTAACGTGCCCAAGTGTAAAGCTGTGGATCTAGGACCAGAGAACATAGGCCATGCCAACAGGTTTGTTTGTAGGAATAGTGGCTTAGACGTTCTCAGGATTCTGTATTCTGTACAATGCTTATTATGCCCAGAGTCCTGGCCATGTTCCAATGTAGTTAATAATAAGTATGTTAAATGTTGCGTAACTGACTAATCGAATAGTTGATGCAAAATGCATCGACTATTTGATTAGTCGACAGGACGCCTCTGCCTTTGAAGGTCTAGAGCTGTTTCTACGCTTCAAAGATGAAAGCGCCGTGTGGAGCACAGGGTCAGCTGGGGACTCGCTGACTCCAGGCTCTGTGAGGCACTGCCGCTTTGAAACTGCGGCTGTGTTTCAAAGACAAAAGCACTGCATGGAGCCCAATCCCCAGCTGATTGTGAGCTCCACATGGCAGTGTCACTTTGAAACACAGTGGGCTGCACGGAGTCCCCAGCTGATCCCGGGCTCCACACAGCGCTGCTGCGAGGAATCTGACACCAGGCTCCCAGGTGTTTGAAAGTGGCAGCACCGCACGGAACCTATAGTCAGCTGGGGAGTACCCAGCTGACCATGAACTCTATGTGGTTCTGCTGCTTTGAAATGCCGAGACGAGCATTTGCTTACAGATAGTCGACTAGTTCTTCACATTCCCAGTTAACAAAATCCTGCTTTTGTAAAGATCTGCCTTTCAACATTTTCAGCTGGACACAGCAGTCTTCATACCTGGCCCTACGCTGCTGTGCAGTTGTATGGAGTCCCAACAGTTGCAGTGTTCTACCTCAACAGTGGTTTCACTTTAGTGGTCCAGCATATGGCTAACTTTTCTAGACTCTGCATTTAAAATGCACCTGCAAACAATGCACATCCACCTAGAAACAGGAAGCAGCACAACAATTTTGCAACTGCAATTAAAAGGCCGAGTTTAGAAGATTAGTATAATATAATTTGTAAAACACTTTGAGATGCAAGGTGCTCTGTACAGACGTATGTTCTCACTACCTGCATTTACACACTTCACATATTAAGGGAAAATGGAAAAATGACTGAAACCATCAAAAACAAAATACTATGAATGTAAAGTATTTATATAGTCATGAAACTAATTTTAATGATCCACAAGTATAATTTTACTGTAAATAGGGACTAACCATGAAATTCAGCTAAATTAATTCTTGTACTTAAGAGGAAAAATAATTGAACATTTCTTTGCAAAAATTAAACCTACAAACTTACCTCTATGAATGATTTTCAAGTTTTCTTTTAAGTGGTTTAGTGCTTTCACAGTCTAGGAAAAAAGAGATTTTGTGGATGAAGAGCGAGTTACTGTAGTCACATTCCTGTGCTTATTAAACTCTCTGAGCAACATGAACCAGAACAATAGTAAGGAAACCTGAGTGTCTGAAAGGAAACAATATAAGACTTCTATACTGGTCATCAGCCTATTTTGACAGATTTCCGCACCCCTTTTTGGTGTATGTCCACTCTCCTACCTCCTTTCTGGACATGCAGACTTTTGGAATAGTGGTCATTTTGAATTTTTATGGGAGCATTACGACTGCTTGTATCTGAGCTTTTTCACATTTACAACTATTTTAAAGATGTTAAGAAAAACGGGGTTTTTTTTACACATTATATAAAGTTTAGTAAACAGAAGTATAAAGTGTGAAGGCAAATATGTTAGCAGATCTTTTGCATATTTGTATGCATTTTTTAAATTAAGGTATTAAATATTAGACATGGAACATGAATTTACCAAAAAAAATAATTGTATGGGCTTGTTTAGAAGCATAGTATAAAAAGAACTATTTTAAATATTACATATTAGTAACAGAGAATGTGGTTTTAGAGAAAACAAAGTGTGGTAGGTTTTAAGATGGCACAAAGGAAGAGGCTGTAGAACAGCTGAGAAAAGCAGAAGCGTTTCAGCTTGTTACAAAAACAAAAAGAAAATAAACTCACAGAATCCGCAAAAAAGTTTTAAAAAAACAGGAAAGGAAGAAAGCCTGAGTCACTGACCAAGAGGCAGAGCGAGAAGAAAAGCTCTTATCCTGGCAGCTGCCAGCAGTCAGCCAGTAATTCCACAACAATCGGCCTTGGGCAAGCCACGGCTTTTGGCTGAGTCAATCAGAAGCTATTCTTAGACAAATCCTAGAAGTACATTTTCCAGAAACAATCATAATGTCCCAGGAGGGGTGACTTTTGTCAGCTGGTCTCCTTAGGCATTGACGTCTTTGCAACTCACTGATGCTTTGAAAAGACTAGTGGAGGACTGTGTTCTGCAGGAAGAAAGCAGGATACCATGGCTAAGAGCTAACATGGGGTGCTTAGACAACCTGTCCCCAGACCCCTCTGTCAACCTATCAGTTATGCTCTTACAGAGAGAACAACCCACCACTCAGACCATTGTTAGAAATATCTTCCTCATCTTAGGCTGTGGGGCTAGTGAGGGACGAGAGCCAAAGGGGGCAGTTCAGTGTGTCCACAGAAAACCAATCTAAACCAAATCAAAACTAAGCACACCCAACAGATGTAACCTCAAGCTGTAATTCTAGGCTAGAGGAGGTATGGTGAACTTTGTATGTGCCGCTCTCCCTTGCTAGAGAGGAAGACTCCGAGAGTAGTGGAATAAGCACTTTACTTATAAACCTCTGGTGTTACTGGTGTCACTTTGATCACATCCCTTTTCTGAACTCCAATCCCCTTCCTTTGCATCTACACAAGACTTTTCCTAAGTGTGGATCCCATGGACAGGTTAGCAGTCTGACTGCCAAGCGATTTCTCTCAGTATGGCTAACGAAGAACCTACTCCAATATTTCCAAAGGAGAGGTCAGTAGAGCCCTGCAAATCTGCAAGTAACCATGGACCAGGTTTGTGGGTGGTGGATCGGATGGAGATACAAAATTTGTATCAGTGCAGGTCTCTAGGGTCAGACTGCTTTGGTATTTCATGCATGCAGCTCCTGTTACCTAGGGTCTTAATGAGCAGCATCCAAGCCCCTAACGGTATGATGATACATATACATAGGGTTCTCCTTCAGCCACTATCCCACTGCTCTGCAAGTCCAGTACCAGGACTTGTGTGTGCGGAGCAGGACTTGGGAAGGGCTGTTTTTGTTTATGACACTGTCCAATGCCTCTACTGTGGAAGGCTGTTTGAAAAACCCACTAGTGTAACTGGCTGAGGTTCGCTGACCTCTTGATTCCATTCAAATGAAGCCTCCATAGTTCTGGAACCAAAGGAAGGTTCAGAAATTGCCAGCTCCTCCATGCAGCCAGCATGCCCCACTGTGCCCATAAACCAAGTGATGGGCATTAATCCTCAGAAAGTACCTCCTCTAGCTTATAATTAGCATAAAGAGTAACACTTTGGTGAAATGGAGTCTCTGTTGTCCACTCAGTTGGGCCATCCCTCTAAAGGCTACTGGCATGCTGGCTCTGGGGACTAGAGGCTCCTGAGCTCTCTTGCCTTAAACATACAGATGTCAAACACCACTCCAAAAGCCCAATTTATTTCTGAGAATTTGCAGAGACAGTCACAGAAGTCAGAAAAGGCTGGAGACCCAGTGTCAGCCCCAATATTGCATGCAACGCACCCCATCGTGCCAAGCACTGGACCTCCCTTTCATTTTGGCAGTACCTGTTCACTCTGATGTTTACAGACATGGAGAATGCAATCAAGAGCAGAACTCCTATGTGCTCTGAAACTGGCTGATCAAAACTCTCCAAGACCAGATTTTTCCCACGTCTGAGTGGCCAGTATAAGTGACAGAAACAATCAGAAGAAAACACAAAATGCCTGAAATGTGGACATTTTGTATTTCATTACAGATTCAAAATCCATCACATTTCTTTATGAAAATATAGGGAAAAAAGCACTTCAAAAACGTGTGCTCTTCCATGATTTTTCCGCCAAAGTACCATTTTCATGAATTTCAGATGCACTGGAAAACTTGGGAGCAGCATGAAAAGAAGACAAACCAGAAGAGTTTGGCTCTCCATTGGTCCTGTCTGGAATGGGAGCCTACTGTCAAGCAATGAACCAGCCCAGGCTAGTACCATCGATTAACATGACAATCTAAGGGGAGGGTTACTGGAGGGTCAATTAACCAGCACAAAAAAGGGCCTTTGGATTCAGTATGATTTTCAGGCAAAAGCTTCTGGGTGTCTTTATTCACTGAGGCCTGCCCCTTCAGGGCTGCTGACTGCATCTTGGCTGAGAAATAAAGGTTAACATAGTAATAAAGAAATGATAAAACACAAACCGTAAAGATTCTACAGAACCAGAGGGAACAGAGCTAAAAGGTCAAAAGCATAAACTTTTAAAATGATCTTCAAGAATGTGCAAAAAGGAAGCAAACAAATCTAAATACTTACAGCTAAAGTGATTTTGCCTAAGATTTCTTCTGGAATAACATCATCTAATACACTATATACATATTTGTAAAACTTATCGAACGAGGTAGACATGAGCTCCATACAGATCCAACAATCACCCTAAAAAAGAGAAACAGATATCATGGTAAAATAATACATAATCAATAGAATGGAGAGTCCTTGAGAATCTGATCAGGGCCATGAACTGGCAGCATTTATTGTGCTCCAACAGTCTTGCCCACAAGAGGGCTAAAGTCTTGTAAAGAGTCTTGGGTGCACATTTGAATATGTCCAGTGGAAGTATGGGCATTTCCCTTCAGTTTATGTCAACCTTGCCCTACCAGGAAAAAGAGAAGACCAGAGGGAAGAGGCACCTCTTCTTCCTCTGTGTAAGATCCAAGTCACTGGACATGGAGTTGGCTCCTAGCACCCATAGCTGAGTCACTTTCCCCGATTTGCATCATTTTATTTAAAAGATGTAATGGCTACAAAACAAATTACACACTACACAGGACCCCAGATAAACCTTCAAACTAGGAACTGAAGCAATCCTCCATGAAAGATGAATATCCCTGCCTTGCACACAGTGCCCCTGCCCAGGTACAGTGCTGTCAGTGAAGAGAGGGGGATAGCTTTAACGGCACAATGTAACCTGAACTGTGCTACACAGATGTGGCTGCAACGGCTACCCGAGAAACAGGCTTTGATGAAACAAAGACGATGAGGCTGCAGCATTTTACTAAGCATTGTATTCTTGAACTTAAACCTTTGCAGACCTAAAACCTCAGATGGGTCAAGAGTTCTGACAACTAGACTGGAGTTTTTTCTTCTGGCTGAACCTTGTCCAGAGCAGGGGCAGAGAGAGGGTACTGACAAGACAAACTTTCGGAAGCGCAGTTCATATGGTGGGTTGCACCAAGTGCAGAATGAAAAGGTGGGTGGTTGAGTCTATGCTTGTAAGTGTTGTGCACTCTCATTTCCAACGGGTTCTGCCATGTATATGCTGATCATCAGTTTTCAGACCTTGGGACCATGCCTGGCAGTTCAGAGTTCAGTCTTGATAGTGTGTGGCTATGAATGAAGGCCAGACTTTTGATGTAAGTCAATTACAACCCAACCAATGTGCTCCAAAGAAGTTGTCTCAGCTCAGTGATAAATGTTTCTTGATTAGCCTTCTGAAAAGCTCTTACTTGCTAACACATGGGGAGGTGTGTAAGAGAAGTCTAGAATTTTACTTTAAGTAATTGAAAACTCATTGTTTTTTCTCCAGAAGAAAGAAATCTCCAATGTGTTACAACCCCATCGCTCCCATTTCACAGAGCTGGGGCCATGTTCCCCTAGAGATAAATGCCAGGAGTCCTGGGGGGATTTTGAAGCTACTGAGCTTCAGCAAAACCTTGTGTACAAGAGGAATGGGCAGAAGCGATGAGCCATACAAGGCAGGAGAAGAGTCCTGTGAGAGATCCTGGACTGTGGCCCAGGAGAGAGGAGAAATTGAGAAGTTCCTGCAGCGCTTCGTTGCCAACAGATCTCTTTGGGGAGTTCCCCACTTCAGGAAGATCACTCTGAAACATGTGGGTCGACAGTGTACTTGTGGTAGATGGAGAAGACTCTGCTGCGGTGATCTGAGAACTCATTCTGAGAACCTGGCAGACAGAAAGCCTTGAGCTGGATGGAGTGGGCTATGCAGAATTCCCACAAGCAAAGTACTTCCTGGCAAAGGGGAGAGGAGCGTGCTCCCCCTGTTTATTGATATAAAACATTATTATTGTATGGTCTGTGAGAACTGACACACATTAGCCAGCCACATGAGGTCAGACGTAAGGATGTTAAAGACTATCTGATAGAGGCGGCAAAGGGGGGGAAAAGGGGTACTTCAAAGCGGCAGTGGCCACACAGCTGAGCCAGGAATTAGCTGTGTGGTGCTGCTGCTTTGAAACGTCAAGGCGGCACTCAAAGGGGCAGTGCCGCACAGCTGATCCCCAGCTCAGGGTGTGTGATGCTGCCTCTTTGAATGCTGCCTTGGCATTTCAAATCGGCAGCACAACATGGAGCCCGCAGTCAGTGGGGGACTCTGAGTCCCCCGCTGACCCCAAGCTCTATGACGGCATATCCGCTTTCAAATGCACAAGACCCCCCGCTGGGGACTCTTGTACATTTCAAAGCTAGTACCCGCATGCAACCCGGAATCAGCGGGACTTCCCATTGGCCACGGGCTGCACACAGAGTTCCGCATTCCCAGCGGGGGCTCTTGTACATTTCAAAGCTAGCACCCGCATGCAACCCGGAATCAGCGGGACTTCCCATTGGCCACGGGCTGCACACAGAGTTCCGCATTCCCAGCGGGGGCTCTTGTACATTTCAAAGGAGGAATGTGGAAGTGCCTATTGACTAGTCAATGGAAATTCCATCAACTACTTGACTAGTAAATTAACCAATATTTAACATCCTTAGTCAGAATGCCTTGTAAGCCAGCTAAACTGCCCTGAGCGCTCTGATGCTGATGCATAGCAAGAGCTCTTCCGGAGACCAGAGGTACCGAGGGACTCAAAGCAAGCTCCCCACCCCATTGCTGATGCAGCTGTCACGAGAGACGCTGAGGATTGGGGCCTTAAGAAAGGGAATCCTGAACATACTGCTAATGGGTCTAACCATTAACTGAGGGAAATAATCACCGAGTGGGGGGACTACAATGTGTGTCTAGATGGCGTCAGCTTGGTGCGGAGACTGATGCCAGTCACACCTGAAGAAGTTTGAGCCGAAGTCTCACATGCTAAACCACATGAGATACGATGGCCTAGGAGCTATAAGCAATTTCTTGCCATGGTGATGGGTGATTCCTGAGGCTCTCTACAAGCATCATTATTGCGTGGAACTGTGCTTCTGGGAGAGTCTCGCTGGCCTGTAGTTGAGGATGGTCCTGATGAAGTCTACCCTCTGGACTTGTGTGTTCATCAGCAGACAAATATCAGCCTCACACTGGAGACCCAGTGGCAGGCAAATCAGCTTTCAGCACTAAAATCTGGTATCCGCAAGTGTTAGCTTGGATATAAGGCTGAGCCCGTGGAATGGGCACCACCCACGAGGATTTCTATAGAGAGTTCAAAATAGTAAGAGTCCCTTTGACCTTTCCTTAAGGATGGCTACATCCTACTAAATCAGGGTGTTGTCTGAGGCATACAGCTTGGACAAAGGGGCAGTTGCAGACTCTGCTCGCGGCTTCGGAGGCTGGACCGGGCTTTGCCTGGGAAGGATTTCAACTTGCACCCCAAAAATCCCACAGGAAATTAACTCCTTCCTGTTACAGTACACTGAAGGCTGCTACAAACAGAATTTTAAATTAAAATAAAAACCTCTGGTATAAATGAAACAAACTCAGATTGCCCACCTCTCTGAAGAGTGCTCCATAAAACTGAACAATATAAGGGCAGTCACTACTTCGCATCACTACATCCAAGTCCATTAGAAGCTGCTTCTGTTCCTTTTCATCCACCGTTGACCGAATTCTCTGAAAAAGTAAGGAGTGGCAGAGACTTTAACACTAATATGCTACTTCCACATCAGCAGCTGCCAGTGTAAGAGAAAAACCCAGTCTCGGGGTGGAGCACAGGGTCTCACAGACGTGAAAATGAGGCCATGTTTTTAAATGAGAAAATATTGCAATTAATAAACACCTAGTGCAAGTTAATTCAAATGATGAAATCTCTATTCAAATGTTACTCCAAATCTCAGCATTATCAGGTGGAGCTCATTAGGCAGCAGAAGACAATTGAAGATTTGCTTTATTCTCTTTAAAACCCAGAGCAAAATAATATTCAGGGTTTCATGATCAAAGTCACATAGTGGTGAGTTAGCCACAGTTCCCACTGATGCTGAGACATGTTTTGAAATGTATTCTATTTAAATTCTCTAAAGGAAAGAAATGAAGAGAATCCCCCACAGTGTGCTCACAATGTCTGAGACAAGTTAGTATTTTCACACTGTGGCTTATACTGCACATGCAAGGCAGGCTAAAAGAACAGACAGCTTTGCATTTCTTGGCTGCTAGTGGCCTCTGCTGTTACAGACACATAATGGTTTGCATTCTATTATAGCTTTCCAAAACTTGTGTTTCAGGATAAAAGCCTTCCATGGTCAGTTTCTGCCTGAAGAAGATTTTTGTTTCTTGAAAGCTTCAGCGAAAACCACTCAACTGTTTTCCAGCATGAGACAGGGAAAAAGGAGGGAACTGATTCATGCCAAAACTTGTGGAAAAACCGCCACACTAGGGCCGTGGTATCCAACACGCTAGCCACATGTGGCTATCTGGCTGGTTGAGTGAGGCTATTTGGCTTGAACAATATGGCCATTTGGCCAGTTAAGTGTGGCTAGTTTGCTGTAGCTGTAGGCACTATAGTGGTTGGACACCACAGCACTGGCGCATCATCTTGCCAACACTACTGAGAGTAGAACCACGGAGGTCAGTCAGACTCCTCATTACTAAGTGCTACACATGGCTGTAGGGTCAGGCTCTTGCACTGCAGTATTTGAGAAATAACATGTGATCATGTCATTGCACGTGTCTCGCAATGATGCACTCCTGGGGGAAGAGTAGCTGTTGCATAATTGTTCTTACCTTTGACATTTCCTGGTATTCTGAGTGCTTCACCACGCAGCCTTAATGTTCTAGTAACTTACATTTTTGCCTAGAACAATAATTCCCTTCTTTCCCAATGGATCCTAAGTACTCTAGAAAATTGGCATGCTAGTTGCACAGCATACACAGGAATTACTTCATCCATCTCCCCTCCAGTGCAGCCAAATGGGTGGGATACAGCAATCGCAGGCCCAGCGAGTGTATGGCTCAGGCCATTAACAAAGAAGCTACAGAAATGTTCATGTCTAGGTCACTGGTTCAAATCTACCTCTCAGCAGTTCAGTGGTATACGTGAAATGAGTTTGGTGAGACTGTTCTATGTTTCATTAAATACATGGTTACAACTGTCCATATTCTGCAGGCTCTCCCTGCAAAGATGTGAAGGGCTGAGAGCATCTAACATCTCCCTTTGGACTGTTGGGTGGGCTGGGGCATGAAGAAGCTTGCAGAACTGCTGCTTTTGCTTTTAGCTGTGGTGCTGATCGAGGACATTAGCAGCCAGGGTGGTGAGCCCAGCCCTCTTCAAGAACACTGAATGCAGTGGGCTCTTTCTCTGGGATGCTCCCAGGCCAGACAGCTACTCCTGTAAACACTGCCCGGCCGCAGCTTGTCTCCAAGAGGACACTCTACAAGCAGATGAACAGCTGGGGCTCAGGAATTAGTTCTTCTCCAGCTGGAAAGCTTGGCATCACCCTCCACGCAAAGTCACCTCCTCTGCGCACATCTTCCTTTAACAATGCTGCCTCTATGCCACATGTGCTTAACCCTCACCCATAGCCCCCATTACTAAAATAGGAGAACGCCCTTCTCAACGGTCCTCCTGTTTCTCCTGGCTCCAGCTCACACACAATGTTGTGATCAGCCCTCCCACAACTAGACAGCAGTTCAGCTGTGCCATCCCACATCAGAGCACAGAGTTCCTTGCAGGCTTCCCTTCTTGATTTTAACACCTTCCCTGGATTCTCCCCAGATACAGAGTGTTCTTGCTAGTCATCTACTACTGGCCTCTCCTTGTTCCCCTGCACAATCCATCAAAAACTCTTTCAAACAGACCAAAGAATAACAAGAAACCCAGGAAGACACATGATATCCTCAACCAATGCACCTTCGGGGAGTCCAAAGGAAGATCTGATGGAGGGACTAGGAAGAGGTTCCATACAAAAGTGCTAGAGGCTGAAGACAGGTGATTCCAATGGAGGGAGATGCAAACGTTGCATCCAGCATCAGTCCAGGCTATGAGTGGGCCTGGCCAGAAAGGGATGATCCCGTTTAGCCAAAGGAGATAGAAAAATTGTTCTTATTAACTTCAGAGGATAGGACAAAAAGCTATGGCCTTAAATTGCAACAAGGGCGGTTTAGGTTGGACATTGAGAAAATCTTCCTCTCGGGGCGGTTTAGCCCTGGAACAAATGGCCTCCAGGAGACTGTGGAATCTCCATAGCTGGAGCTTTTTATGAACAAATTAGACAAAGACCTGGCTGGTTATATCACAGTCCTAGTTTGACTGCAAGGGACTGGACTAGATGGCCAGTGGAGGTTCTTTCGAGTCCTACACATTTGTGATTCAATGGCCAGAGCATGCCATTTAGAACGGCGTGTAAGAGTGTGTCTAGACTACGCAGTTTTTTCGAAAAAAAGTGGCCTTTTTTCAAAAAAAACTTCATCTGCAGCTAGACTGCTGTCGCATTCTTTTGAAATTAAATTGAAAGAATGCGGCGGTTTTTTCAAAATTGGTAAACCTACTTTTACCAGGAAGAATGCCTTTTTTTGAAAGAGCTCTTTTGAAAAAAGGCATTCTTGAACGCAAACAGGGCTTTTTCGAAAGAGAGCATCCAGATTGCCTCAGTGCTCTCTTTCGAAAAACTCTTGTGGCTGTCTAGACGATCTCTTTTGAAAGAGGCTTGTAGTCTAGATGTGCCCTAAGTAAACACCCAATTCAATTCTATGTCTTACACTTCACCATCTAGCTATAATCCTGGGCTCTTGGTATCTGGCCAACAAGTGGCAGGAAAAACTGCTCTTTAGAGCAACAATTTAGGTAGAGTGTCACGTTAATATTTTCCCCGTACCATCCGGATTAGTCCCCTGTGCGAAAGCTCTCCAAAGCGCTCCAGTGATGTGCTAGTATAGATGCTCTGAGGGCAGACATGATTCGAACTCCCAAAACACTCCACTACAGCACCAGCAGAGTTCAGCTACAGTGTGTGGCGCAGACAATGCCCAGCACTGAAGAGATTACAACCCAGAAATGGAATCAAAGGCAGAAGAGGCTTCATCCAACCCAAACATACAAGAAAAAGGATTTAGCTGCACTGAACACTGACTAGTGGAAGCAGCTGCAAACTCCAACAAATTAAAAACAACGAACATGTTAAACTGAAGGACAAATCAGTGCAGCTCTTTGCAGGGCATCTACAAAGCCATCTTGGGCCACCTTGGCCTGGAACTGAAGATCAATCAAACACTCACACCAGAGCAATGCAACAGAAGGGCTCAAGGGCAAAGGGGGACTAGAACCTCTGACATGTTCCCTGATCCTGAAGGGTGACATCTACTTACCCAGGCATACGTTTCCCTCTCTGACGTGGACACTGGCTCTCTGTGTTCCAACACAGTCAGCTTACATGGAGGCATAGAGTTCCTTTCTCTGTTTTAAAACCTCTCTCTCTAGCTCACAATATTCCGCCAGCAGGTAGACCTGTTCTGAAAATGGAGTGCCTCTCTATCTCCCAGCCAGCTGCACAAGTGAAAATGACACACTGTAAAGTCTGATTAATAAATCGGACAGATTAACCATCTTCAGGCAGGCTGCTTTAGTGGCTCATTCACTATTATACACAAAATGGAAATGAAGACTTTGGGCAAAATCAGATGAGGGAATCCTAAGATTTCGCTGTCTCTCAGTAGGAACGCTTTGTAAGGCAAAAAGAAAGGACTGAGATTTTTCCCCTCCAGCGGGGATCATATATAAAATTTAGTGACATCTTGGGTGGCGTGTCATTGAGCATCATATGCTCACTTCAGAGAAGGAAAAACTGCAGCGAGATCATACGTTTTACCGTTCTCTCTTGTGGGAACCTGGTGCTCTCTGAGCTATTATAAGCTGCAGGTAGCCAGCAGTAAAAACAATCGCTATAAATGGGAGGGAAACTTAAAACATGTATTCTAAAGTGTCAGATAAGGTCAGGCAGCCGGATGGCAAAACTACCATGCGTGAGGCCACTGTACTGTTCTGGAGTGATGTGCCTAATTAGGTCAGGCCTCACATAGTGGGCATCTGTAGGCCTGACCTACTAGCAAATTTATCCAGATTGCAGTAGTGGATACTGAGCCTCTCTCAGATGAGATTAAAAAATGCTGAAATTATATTTGATTTTATTCAAGGTTTAATTTCCATAAACAGAATCTGAATGACCTTATCTCATTCAGAGCATGCAATGGATTTTCCTAGTTATGGAAGGACTTGGCACAAAGGGGCCAAATGAACAGATTGTTTCACATGAAAAACAATTTTTGGGGACAAAAATTATGGTGCAGGCACCAGAAGATATGGGAAGATATGAGCACAAAATCAAGATGTGGGGCACAAAATTAATCAAGGAACCAAAAGACATGAAGAGAAAGAATCCTTTTATTGCCTATACACCAATGCTAGAAGCCTGGGTAGCAAACAAGAGAAACTGGAATGAGCATAAATTCGATCTAATTATAGTACCGAAATGTGGAGGAACTGGCTAAGGAATTTGCTGATAGTTAATGTTTATTTTCAAAGTCTTGGAATACCAGAAAAGTTCCAGAAGACTGAAAGAAATATAACGTTGTGCCAATATTTAAAAAAGGTAAATGTGCTAAAACAAACAATTATAGACCTGTGAGCCTGATATCAATCCCAGAGTAGATCATGGAGCTGCTGATATAGGACTTGATTAATAAAGGGTTTATGGAAAATAGATCCTAGAAAGCTAACTTGATATATTTTTTATTAGATTACAAGTTTGATTGATAAGAATGTTGATGTAAAATATAACATTTTGGTTACAAACGTAGAAAGATATAAAATGTGGGACACAATAAATACATTTAAAGCTGTACAACTGGTTAGCCTTGAAATAGCTGTCAAAACATAAATAACTGTCAAATGCGATGTTTCTAGTGAGGTCCTGCAGGAACTGATTCTTGGACCAACAGTATTTGACATTTTATGAAAAAATGAAAGGAAACATAAAATCATCATGGATAAAATTTGCACATGAAACAAAAACTGGGGGAGCAGTAAGTAATGAAAAGGACAGGTCACTCATTCAGAGCAATTTGGACCAAGGGTAAACTGGGATCAAGCAGTTTGTAGGGTTGCCAGGTGCCCGGCATTTTCACCTCTCCTGGCTGGGGGAAAATTCAGAGAATACTGGACAGCTCAGGTGTCCGGTATTCTCTGATTTTTTTTTACCGGACAAGAGGCAAAAATACCGGACTGTCCAGGTGAATACCGGACACCTGGCAACCCTACTCAGGAAAACCATTTTATAGGAAATCTGGGGAAGACTCCACCATATAGTTCAGGGATTACCCATAGTAGACACCATTCTACTATTCTTCTGACACACATCATTAAGGAATCAGAAAATCTGAGGGTGATGCTCCAAAGGGCTAGAAGCGGAAAAAATGTGCTACAAGGCTTCTCATATAGACTTGGATCTAGAAGCAGCTCCAATATATCCTTGGCTGGAAGACAAAAAAGTATTCTTGTCATTTAAGTGCCCCATGAAAATCACATTCTCAGAACCCCTTGAAAAGGCCAGATTTGTGAACAGTTTCTGGAGCAGAGGAAGAAGTCCATAAGCTCTCCTGAATATTCATCAGAAGGTAAAATATGGGCCTCCAGGACAAGAGCTACTGGTGCTGTAGGTCTGGGAATTTAAGGATACTAGAAAAAAACATTTCCCCGCACCAGGAAGTTCAAGAATGCTGAACTGACACATGTAGGAACCTCAGACTAAGGGTCCATTGGACCATTAATTTCAATTAACTGCTTGAGGAAAGGGTTCGGTGACTGAGTTCTGATTCTCAGATGTGCAACTGGTGTCTCCTTAGTCAGCAGGCCTGGAGGGCCTGTCTTTAGTTCACATGTTGGTTGCTTTAAACAAATGCCTTAGGCTGTGAGCTCCTCTGAGAACAGGCAGCCCTTATTAAAGGCTCAGAAACAATAAACAGTTCACAATGTTTATTGTTTATTCTGTTTGTTTAATCACCAAAGAGCCCTGCTCTAACAGCAAGACTTCTCTCAGCATTCAGTCAGGGTCTGTAGCTCATTCTCTCCCATGCCAGGTGGAAGTGCCAGCGTGCCACAGAGCTCCTGTTGTTGTTTTCATATGCCTTCCTAACTGCTTGCAACTCTCGGCACTTATTTACCTGGAACGGAGTGGGGCCTACCACAGCAGTGTGGAAGAGAATTGGTTTTCTGATTCCAGAGATTCCACTGATAAGCAGGGCAGTGTATAGGTACAGAAGTGTGTCATGGCAGAGTTACCACAACCTGTCGCTCTCATACAAAGTAACTGGAGATCCTGGTGGGCAAATACTTGAGCGCTTCTTAAGAAGGAATCCAATTGTGAGATCTCTGGCCTAGACTCAAAGCTTGACAGAAGTGGGCCAGACTCTGAGAAGGCACTAAGGAGAGGGTCTGAAAATAAATGAAGAAGTTGGGCAACTTGAGCAGTTGAAAGATCTGGTCAGGATGGGCAGACACTATCTTGCAGGACCAGGTTATCACAAGTTATCTGTGATCCTCCTGCTGTAGGCTCTGCATCATCGATACTATTTGCCTAGTGTGGAAATAAGAAACAAGAGACAAGTCAAAGATCATTGTCTGGAACTGGAAATGGGTCTGCAAGATTGCAAAGTAGAGGCAGCATTGCTGACAAAGGCAAATTGGAAGATGGGGATGAGCTCTCTGTAGGACAAGGAAAAATCCCAAAGAGAAATCTTTATCAGAAAGACTTGGACTCAGTGCACCAATGGGCTTTGTGCACAGCTAATCAGAACCAGTGCTGGGCAAGACTGGTCTACTCTCCTTCCAGCCTGGCAGAGTGTTGAACGGACCCCCCAAACAACACAGTAGAATGAGTACTTTTTTCTGGTGAGATGAGATTTGCAAGGCTGCCCTTCAGTGCCTTACACTGGCTCACAGAAGGGAAGGATGACAGGAGGGGCGAAGGAGAGGAACTGAAATCTATGGGGAGGCTGTTTGATAGTTTTGACATCCCCTTGTCTGAAATGGATTTTTCTTTTTATTTGATTTGGGAGGCTTGACAATTTTGGAAGAAAGCTCTATTCTAAAAGGGGGAAATGGAGACACCCAAGGTGCTACATGTTTTTATTTGTTCATTATGTATTTTTCTTATTTGTTTCCCTCCCTCCCTCTCAGTTACCCACTTGAGGTGCTGCTTTTTCCTTTTGACTCAGGGCAGCACCCTGAAGGTCTGAACTAGCTCCCTCAGAATTGGCAGAGTAACCCTCCCCTCCCCCATGTGCTATGCTACCAGTTTTAAAGAAGCTGCTTCTGCAACCACTGCTTTGCTGCTGCCCCAGACTCTGCCATGCGCCTTGGAGAGACATGGAAGCACATCTGTATTTGTTATTTACTTTGAAACATGCCTGCAGAGGATGATGCAGGGAAGAGGCGAAACAGAGCTGGGCATGAGCTCTCATGCTGTAGTCCTTTGCTCATGTAGTAATGCTCTGTCAGCTTTAAAATCTTGCTGAAGTGTTTTCATGCCTGTGCAACAAAAGGGTGCACTCTCCTCCCTCAATGCTGACATTTTCGTATAGGATCACAGTCTTTTGGATTGTCTGTTGAAGCTGGCTAGGCTGATGATATCAGCTACTGGACAGCCTCAGCAGTAACACCTGCTGCCCGCTCAATAAAATGGTTGGCTAAGCCAAACTAGCATATCTGAAGGGAAACGATAGTGTGTCTGCTTGCAGATCCCGCTGTTTGGTGGGTACTGGTACATGGAGGCTGGCAGGACGGGTAAGGCTGCTCCGCGGCTCTGGTACGAAAAGCAGCAGATGTGACTACCGGAGCTCTGCTGACACTAGAGCCCTTTGTTGCATGCCATGATAAAGATGATGCCGAGCATGCAGCGGTTAAATGGAATACTTGGGCAACCAGGGAACAGTGGGCTTCTGGGCACCAGGAACCTGGCAGGATGGGTCGTGGAAGAAATGGAAAATGACAAGCAAGGTTGTCAAATGACCAACCTGAGGTAGCTGAGAGAACAGGCTCAGTGCCCAGAGTCCCATGTGATCCAGATCTAAAAGAACAGGGGATAAATATGGGGAAACTGAGCCACTCAAATTGGGAAAATCAGTGTGTTCATTTTTAAAACCTGTGATCTGTTTCTAGCCTGTAGGAGTCAGACCAGCTGGGAGGGGGAAAGGAGAGAGAAGAGGAGGCAGAAGGCTCAGAAAGATCCAATGAGGGGCAAGCCAACAACCACCAGTACTGGCTAAGGCCAGTGTTCCCTGCATGCTGGGTGCTTGTGCAGCTGCTCAGGAGAGAGTCCAGTGCCACCCAGCTGATTAGCAGAGCGCCCACAGCTAGGTTTTGTTTCTACTGGTGGGGCACATTCACACATGCCTCAGTGCACCCAACAGACATTTATTCCACAGATGGATAGAAAAGATTAGAGAGAATATTGGCTATGGCCTTTCCTGGAACAAGCGGGGCAAAAACCCAGTAACAGTGGCAACTGGAGTCCTGTGGCATGGGCCCTTCTAACTTCCAACCTCTCACAAACGAACTCATAGACTTTAAGGCCAGAAGGGACCATCGCGATCATCTAGTCTGCCCCCTGCACATTGGGCTGCCCAATCCTGTAATAGACTCCTCCCCTCTGGCTCTCACCTCAAATCATGGTTGAAAGACTTCAAGTCCCAGAGAATCCACCATGAAGACAATAGCCACCGGTCTCTGGCTTGTTGCTTCTAAAACATCATGTTTTGCTGGGGAATGACCAGCCCACACAGCTGAGAGCTTGTCTGCCACATCAGTGCTGTTGGAGCCAATGCTCTCCCCTGAGTCTGAAACACCAAACAGCTTGGGAGAGCCGGCCTGGAGAGTCTGTGAAGCCAACGATTGCTGCTGAATTCCACTCCCTGCTGCCTGCCACAATGCTGTAAAGCAGAGGAGGCGGCACACTACTGTGCAGCTGGCCATGTGCAGAGGTTCTTTGATCTTACCCGGCCCTGCTGTCCTGCCATGTTTTCTCTTTAAATGCGAGTTTCCTGTTCTCAAAAATCCTCTTCCTGCCAAGGGAGGGATGGAAGGAGGGGAACCAAGCACAGTGAGATAAAACAAAATATACTGGGAAAGCTCCTGCCTGCTGACAGAAAGTGGAGAGGCCTAGAGAACCCACCACCTGCTTCGTCAAGCAGAGGCAAGTCACAGGGCGTTAGAACGGACTCAGATGCTGGTGGTATCCTGAGAGCTAGGGAGAGAGGACGGATAACCCAGTGGGGACCGACTGTGTGGGACAACAGGGCCCAGCTGATCTGAAGAGACTCCATCTCCCGGACTGGCCAAAGAGCATGAGTCACAGAAATCAGAGGAAGCCACATCCAGTGTCCTCCCCAGCTGCTAGCTCAGAACTGACTCTGTGTGGAAAGCTAACCTTAAACAAGTCCAACATCAAGGCTCCTTGCCCTGAGATAACGGTTTTGGATTGATGCATCTTGTCATTTTTCCACCCAAGTTTCCTTATGCTTAATTTCCAACTCTTCGATGCCCACCAAAGCTACAGTCTTCACTGTACAAACTGAATGGAAGTAGTGCACCAGGGTCTTACCAAAGCAAGGGGTGGCCACTAGCACACCTGGGGAGCCTTTTTCCCTTCCGCATGTCAAGATTCACTCGCTGAAAGGCATAAAGGGGCACAGAAAGCCAAGTCCAGCCCCACCTTGTAGCGGATGCCAGCTCAGTGTCTTACTGCAAGGCTAGAGGCAGAAGAACATGGCACACAGCCCACCAGTTGAGCCCAGGGTAAGCAGTACCTCACAGTATCCTCCAGTGTCTCCTTCCATCCCCGACTGACTGAGGCTGGGGGTGCTGCTGTTGCAGCAAGTTGTCTCTGAGTCACGAAAGGCGCCAGGCATCAGTTTCCTAGGCGCACGTCATGTGGCTGGAGGAAGTAAGAGGACAGAGGGGGATGCTGGGGACAGGGACTGCACATACACAAAGCTCAGGCACCTGGGTCTGATCCACCTCTCTAGCACACAGGATGTTTGCTAGGAAGAGTGCTGGAACACATCCCCAAACTGGCTCCAACCCACTGGGAATCCACATGTCCAGACCCGCTCAGATGGTGTTTGGAGAGTAAGACCATTACATAGAGTGACACATACTTCCAGGTAACTTGGGTTCGCAGCTCACCTCTGCTCTGGAACATGGGTCACTATTTTGTACCTGTCACTTGATTTAGGAAGCGGATATTGTTAACTGTTATGCAGCACTAGTAAGAAGTGAGAATTCATCACTTCCAGAGTGAAACAACATCTACTACCCATCTCACCTGATCTGGATTGCCCAAAAATCCCCAACAGCATGCAGTGTTACAGCAAAGACAAAGATTATTTTATGTTACACAAGAGCTAGGAAAACAACATTTAAAAAACAAAAACAAACCCCCACCACCACCCATGAATTTGGCACTGGTATAACACAGCAAATGGACAGCTTGGGAGGCTGATCCCTTCTGCCTCTCCAGAACGGGGTCAGCACTGGTGATACCCCATGCTTTCACACTATGGTGAGAGAGCAACATGCTCTCTAAACACATGCTCACTCTGGCGAGGCTGTGAATTTCTGCAGCATGATACACTTGGAATCAGTCTTTAGCCACTAACTCATTTCACAAAGGACACCAAGCTGCCATTGGATGTTAACTCGTGCTTACAACCAAA
This sequence comes from Pelodiscus sinensis, assembly GCF_052426305.1. Classification (NCBI taxonomy): domain Eukaryota; kingdom Metazoa; phylum Chordata; order Testudines; family Trionychidae; genus Pelodiscus; species Pelodiscus sinensis. Next base: position 30,298,874 of record NC_143071.1, read on the forward strand.
CTATGCTGGATTTGAACCAGTGATCAGCAGATGAAAGGTCTCATATCCCATTACCAGTCCTGAACCATCCAGTCCCCGCCATCCCCGACCCTGCAGCAATGGCCTCATGAGAGACAGGAGTCAGGTGTTTCAAGTGCACAAGCAAGATACAAGACCTTTACAAGTCAATTGACAGATAAGCCCATTATACACTGTTTTCAGCACAAGTACCCTTTATCCTGGAGATAAACAGAACAGAACAATAGACGGGTGACAGACGGATGAACATTAATTCTCCATCACGTTCCATCCATAATGAACTGAAGTACAAACACAATTATGGGCATCACCTACTTTAACTGCCATAATTTGCCCACTTGGTTTGTGGACCATTTTGTTGACTGAACCATAAGCTCCTCGTCCAATTTCTCCAAGGTCTTTCAAGTCCTCTGCAGTAAAATCCCAATGCTGTTCAGGGGAAATCTTCAATTTTCCTGATGATTCAATGCTGTGTGTTCTCAGTCTCTCTCTGTCAAAAATATTGGGAAGCAATTTTTCCACATTTTAAATTGTTTGTAACTTTCTCTTTTCAGAAGCACTTGATTAAACATTAAAAGAGAAGGGTTCACATAGGCTAAAAGCAACAATGTGATTTCTGGGAGGATTCTAGTTGGGGATGCAGGGTGGAGGGAGAATATTAAATCAGGAAAGAAATACATTTGGCACAGCTTTAAGTAGCTATATGTCTTAGCTGCAGCATAAGGCTTAATATGTCTCTTAGATCAGATTCATTCTAATTACTCTCATTTACATGGATATTTTCTTGTGTGCACAAAAATACATCATTGGGCTTGTAGCAGGACTCGGTATGGCATGCAGAACCCAGATGCTTTTGCACACTCCCCAATCCTGTGTACACAAAGCTGTGTGTGTCACCTCCCCTTCATATCGTGTTGTGGCAGGATATGAAGAGCTTGTTGATTTAAAGGAAAACTAATTTATTTCAAATACTATGTAATCACTTCAACTAGCTGCAAAAAGACTCTGAAGAGCCATTTTCAATATAAAATACCATGCACATTGACTATTGCTTAAGAAACCAGAAGCTGTCCGATCAATGTTTCTTGACAGGAGTGCCCAAGCCTGCAGGTATGAGATACACACAGCTTCCACAGCCCTCAATGGGCATTTGTCTGTATAAGGAATGCAGGATGATGCCCAGTTTGTGACAGAAGCTACAGGCTGCCACATTTGTTTTAAGGCGCTTCCTGTTGCCAATTTTGTTTCTAATGTTGATTGAAAAAGGAGTTTGTGTATATTCCACACTTTATTTCTAATCAATAACAGTGTTTCACTTAAAACAATTGCAAGTCTCCACTGTTTCTTGTGCATTCATTGGCTGATTCGTACTTCCTTGGTCATAAGCTATGCCAGGAGACTGGACGTCCTGTTTTAGAGTCTCGCTAATCAAAATGTTGCACGCACTAGAACCCTCTAGTATTATGGGGGCATGTTATCAAACCAGCATCTGTGAAAACCAAGGCGATTCTGTCACACTAGTCACCTGGAACTGGCCACATCATTCGGGCATTTGACCAAGCAACTGACAATTCCGCGGTTTGGTCAAAGGCGCAATAGTGAAGGAAAAGTGCCTTTCAGCCAAGGCTCCAAGTTTCTCAAATTAACTAGCCAAAGGAATAAACATGCGACAGGGTGTTGTTCCATGCTGACAAGTACAACAGAACATCTAGCTGCCAGTTGCTGTACACAACATATGCTTTGCTATTATGATGGGCTCACGCCTGAACTCCTCGAGTGTGTCTCCACAGCTTCTGGGAGCAAGTCCTGCAGATGGGGTGACAGGCTTGTGTAAGCAAGCTCACACTAGCGTGCTAAATGGACATTTCGACTTGGGATGGTGCTTGAGCTTTGAAGCCTAGGACTGGAGATTGGCTGCAGAACCCAAAATCCAGGCCAAGCCTGAACAGCTAGCCCAAGCCTGTTGGATGGGCTGAAAGATTCGCTCCCAGAAGCTGTGCAGACAGACATACTCCTTTGCACATCACTGCAACTCAGTTCAAGGGAGGTTGTGGTGATGATGGCAAAGACATTAAGGACACAAAAATCCACAGAAGCCTCAAAGATTCTTGGCCTTTCTTGATTTCTGTGTGTTTAACTCTTCAAAATAAAACACTGCAAAAACTTAGCTTGTGTATGGAATCTGCTTCACAAAAAGCAAGAAATGAAAAAAGGAAATGGAAGACAAGAAACAATTCAAAGAAACTGAACAGAAGAACAGAATAGAAGAAACCTCACCTCAGACTTTGCCACCAGCCTGTGTTGAACATAAAGATAATGTACCTGGGGAGCTGAGTGATAAGAGTTACAGCCTTCCTAGCTTCTCACACATGTTGATCTGACAACAATCTGAAAATGGTTCTGCATTTGCTGGAAGAAGCTAATAGGTCTGAACTGCTGCTCTGAAAGGTGCTCAGAATGGTTCTTCCTGCTCTGTCTGTTCAGCCAGAGCAACAGCAGGAGGGAATAAAGGCAGATATGCAGAGTGGGGATACCAAGCGCTGCTGATGGGGCCCTGCTGCTATAGAGGCTGCAAAATTTCTGATGGAATGTTTTCTCGCGGAAAATGCCAATTCATTGACAACAAACATTTCCCAGAAGCATGTCAAATATGAGAACATTTTGTTTCCAGGAAAAGAGCAATAAGATGAAAATATTCCATTTTGACATTTTCACAACAGAACATTTCCATTCTTTGTTTTGAGATCACTTTTTATTTTTAAATTTATTTTATAGCATAAAAATAAGATATGGCCATTAGAATGAAACATTTCAATTTTTTAAACAAAAATGCTTCGGTTGACTTCAAATCCCTCCCCCCCCCCCAGAATTTTGTTTAGAGGCAAATTTCAAAGACGACGGTATTACCTGTTTCAGTAACTGGTGTGCTTCAAGAAGTACTGCTCATGTCCATTTAACACAGGTGTGCGGGCACACCACATGCACCGGTGCCAGAAGATTTTCCCTTAGCAGTACCCTTAGGGGAGCTGGCTGGGGCACTCTTTAAAGTGTCACGCACATGCCACACTATATAGGGTGCCGCCAGCCCCCTCCACAATCAGTCCTCCTTGCCTCTAGTGACAGTGCTTCGCTCCTGCTCATCTCAGCATTAGCTGTTGCACACGTCCCTACTTGAACTGTGTTTTCCCTGTAAATAACTTCTATTGTTAGTTTACTCTTCTCAGTAGCTAGTTAGTGTGGGTCAGGATATTTTCCTCCCAGTCCTCTCCCCAAAACTTCATGAGACTCCCAGGGAGAGACAGTTGCACACCATGGATGTCTGCAGGGTCTGTGTGTTCCACATTGACAGAACAAAGCTATTTCACAAATCACCCCAGCTCTTCATTGACTATGCCGTCCGGATGAAGTGGCTCCCGATATGCACACAACAAACCTCTACCTGGATTATCTCCTGCATTCGGTCATGCTATCAGCCGCCCACCATGCAAGCCTCCTCAATGTCCTTCCTCGACAACGTTCCTACTCTGGATATTTACGAAGTTGCAATATGATTGTCAGTGCACTCCTGTGCCATGCTCTAAGCCCTGCTACAACAGGCCCTTTGGAAGAGCTGTGCTGCAGTCGGCGTGCCAACGAGCCCCACTTCCGAATATGCTGCTTGGAGTCACCTATGCTGAACGGACACAAGCAGGCACTCAAAGAAGGAAAGACAGTTACCTGTTTCCGTAACTGGCGTTTTTCGAGATGTGTTGCTTGTGTCCATTCAGCATGCTGCTCTCCTTCCCCACTGTTGGGAGTTGTCTGGTAAGAAGGAACTAAGCGTGTAGGGGGCCAGAGGTGCTCTGTATAACGTGGCATGTGTGCGCCATTTCAAGGGGTGCCTGAGACAGCTCCCCTACAGATATTGCTAAGGGAAAACCTTCCAGCACGGATGCCTATGGTGAACACAAACACCTACACTGAATGGACATGAGCCATCGCTCAAAAAATAATTTTGTGTTTTCACTTCTTTGCAACATGGGAAAGGCATTAAAACTCACAGAATTTCCTGCAAGCCAGAAAACCAACTTCCTGTTCTGCATCTGCCTAAAGGCAAATCATGTCATGTCCCTGCAGCAGCAGGGGGGAAAGACACAAGCATTGAGGGGAGGGGATTAAAGAAGTCTTAACAATGACTCTCTACCTACAGAGGACACTGCAGGTGCAAAGATAGTGGTGTGAAGCAAGGGTGCTCAGTAGAACTCAAACATGAAGGCAATTTGCTCTAGTTCTAGTGAAATCCCACTAACAATCCTGATACATTTTAATCATCTGTCCAAATAACGGTATGAAATGGTCTTTTGGCCAAATGACATGTTTAACAGAGTGGGACACATTTAGCACAGTCTCTGTTCGTGTTGTTAACTTCTTAAAAGTAAACACGGCCATTTTCCTGTGCAAAACACAGCCTAGATCTCAAACATTAATTTCAGCATTAAAATGTTATGTTTTTATAGTGATTTCTTCAGTGGAAAGATAATTTAGGACTTGCCTAGTGCAGGGACCTCTACCTCAGTGTAACTGCACATCGGTGCATGCCCCTGAGTAAATGCATGGCACTGGTTTCACATTCGAGTGTGCTGGTGTGAAACCAGGGTAAGTGCAAACAGTGTAATGCATCTACAATAAGGCTGCCATCATCATAGCCACATCAGCACAAAAAGCTCTGGTGTAGACAAGCACTTAGGGTATGGCTAGACTGCAAGGATCTATCAGAAAAAGACACGCAAAATGCAATCTGCATCTTGCATATCTTTTTCTGATACTTTTGTCGGAAGAGGCTTTTCCGAAATTTGGCCCGTCTAAACTGTGCCAAATTTTGGAAAATCCCCCTTTTTGAAAACCCCCTTCTTCCTCGTGGAGGAATACAGGAGCTTCTGAAAGAGCGTGTTTGCTCTTCCGCAGAAAAAGCGGAAGAGCAAACCCATTCCCTGGATGCGGCAGCAGATACCTCTGGTATCCCAACCCCTCCCAGCCCCTCGGCAGTCTAGCCATATCCCTAGAGACGGCATGTTTCAGGTATGCCCTAAAAGGCCACAACAGTGAATTTGGAATGAAAGTAACAAAGAGCAACTCTACAGAGCAATGCTGGAGAAGATTCTGTAAAGACTTTAAAGGTCAGTTTTCTCTTCTCCTCTCCAAGTCTGCTTTCTGGGGCTATGTCTACACTACAAGGTTTTTGTGCAAAAACCCGCGGAGCATCCACATTTCAAGCACATTTTTGTGCAAGAAAATCTACAGTCAATCGACAGAACAGAGGGCTTTTTGTGGTGTAGGTATTTCTCCTTGTACGAGGCATAACTCCTTTTTGCACTACATCTCTTGCACAAAAAGGCATGTGTGGACGCTCCACAGGGGTTTCTTATACAAAAAGAGCCTATCTGAAAAAGCACAGGTACTCTGATGGCCATTCTGTGATTGGCAATCAGAGCTTTCTTGCGCAAGAGCGTTCATACAGTGTGGACGCTCTCTTGAAAAGTGCATCGCAAAAGCAATGTGCTTTGAGGTGTGGATGCGCTTTTGCGCAAGAGGTTTTTGTGCAAGAACACTTCCACAAAAGACTTCTTGCGCAAAAATCCTGCAGTGTAGACGTAGCCTGACAATGCAATTCAGTGTCTTAGGCTAGGAATGTGGGTATTACAGCTATTCCCATGTTAGGCATTAACTCTTGCAAAAATCTAGCTGAACCCCAGGGACGCCCCAAGTTGGACTTGGCAGAGGGTGTTTTTAATTATTAGTACTAACACTTTGAATACCCACACACGAGGGGTTAGAATTTCTCTGCTGGGGATTTTTAAAGGATTTCAGAAGACTTTGGAAGTCAGTTCCCACTGAATTCACTGGAACTTGGGCTTCTAACTTTCTTTACTGCCTTTGAAAATCCTCATCTAGAATGTTAATCCAAAACTATCCGAGGGTTGGGAGTCCCATGGGGCTCCAACAGCTCAGACAGCTAGTGCTATATGTAGCACTTCATTGGAATAAATTGCCAAGGGAGGTGGTGGAATCTCCCTCTCTGGAGATATTTAAGAACAGGTTAGATAGACATCTGTCAGGGATGGTGTAGACGGAGCTTGATCCTGCCTTGAGGGCGGGGGGCTGGACTCGATGACCTCTCGAGGTCCCTTCCAGTCCTATGATTCTATGATTCTATGATTTGGAAAATGCCCACATAGAGATCTTACTACAAATCTTTACTTCACCGTGTCACAGCAGTTATAGTCAAGGGATTAGGAACATCAAACAAGGCAATTATTCTTCGCAGCAGTTGCCTTTTGACATAAGGAAAAAACATTAACAGATCCATCTTCGCAGCAGCCACAAAGGCTGCAGGCGCCTGGCACCACTCTTGGGATCCAAGGAGAGTGTCTCAAAAAATTTAGGACATCAAGTTTCCTATGGTAAGGTGGGTGAGCTAGACCTACACAGGAACCTTGGCGAGTCTAATAAGCCTACCAGATTCCAAAACTCTACTGAAAAATAACCATAAAAACTTGAGCCATCGATTAATCACAGTTAACTCATGCAACTAACTTAAAAAATTATGATTAATCACCATTTTAATCAAACTGTTAATAACAATATACCAACTGAAATTTGTCTACATTTTCAAATCTATTGATTTCAATTATAACACAGAACACAAACTGTAGAATGCTCACTTTATATTATTATTTTCATTACAAATATTTGCACTGCAAAAATTATAAAAGAAATAGTATTTTTCAGTTCACCTCACACAGATATTGTACTGTAATCTATTTGTTGTGAAAGTGCAATTTACAAATCATAGAATCATATAACACTAGAACTGGAAGGGACCTTGAGAAGTCATGGAGTCCAGTCCCCTGCCCTCACGGCAGGACCAAGCACCGTCTTGACCATCCCTGATTGATGTCTATCTAACCTGCTCTTACATAACTCCAGAAATGGAGACTCCATAATCTCCCTAGGCAATTTAATCCAGTGTGGAATACTTTGCATTTGTCCTTAAAACATCATCCTATTTATTTCAGACCATTTCTCCAGTTTGTCCAGTCCATTCTGAATTATGACCCTATCCTCCTATCCTTGCAACCCCTCCCTGCTTGGTATCATCTGCAAACTTAATAAGCATCCTCTCTATGCCAATATCTAATTCACTGATGAAGTTATTAAATGGAACCAGTCCCAAAACAGACTTCTGCAGAACCCCACTTGATATGCCCTTTCAGCAGGACTGTGAACTGTTAATAACTTTTCTCTCAGAATGGTTATCCAGCCACTTATGCATCCACCTTATAGTAGCCCCATCTAAGCTGCATTTGCCTAGTTTATTGACAAGAAGGTCATGTGAGACTGTATCAAATGCCTTTACTAAAATCTAGATATACCACATCCACCACTTCTCCCTTATCCACAAGACTTGCTATCCTATCAAAGAAAGCTATCAGATTGGTTTGACATGATTTGTTCTTTAGAAATCCATGCTGGCTGTTACCTATCACCTTATTATTTTCCAGGTGTTTGCAAATGAATTCCTTAATTACTTTCTCCATTATCTTTCCTGGCACAGAAGTTAAACTGACTGGTCTGTAGTTTGTTTTTATTCCCCTTTTTATAGATGGGCACTATATTTGCCCTTTTCCAGTATTCTGGAATCTCCTGTCTTCCATGTTTTTTCAAAGATAATAGTTAAAGGCTTAGATACCTCCTCTATTAGCTCCTTCAGTATTCTAGGATACATTTCATTAGGCCTAGTGACTTGCAGACATCTAACTTTTCTAAGTAATTTTTAACTTCTAAACCCTCCCCCATTTCAACTCACACTCACTATTTTAGATATTCCTTCATCATCAGACTTCTTGGTGAAGACTGAAACAAAGAAGTCATTAAACACCTCTGCCATTTCCAAGTTTCTTGTTGTTTCTCCCTCTTCACTGAGCAATGGGCCTACCTGTCCATAGTCTTCCTCTTATTTCTAATATATTTATAGAATGCTTTTTGGTAACGCTTTATGTCTCTAGCTAGTTTGAGCTCATTTTCTGCCTTTGGCTTTCTAATCTTGCCCCGAATACCTGTATTGTTTGCTTATATTCATCCTTTGTAATTTGACCACTTTTTATATGACTCCTTTCTGATTTTTAAATCATGCAAGATCTCCTGGTAAGCCAAGGCATTATTTTGCCATACTTTCTATCTTTCCAACGCAGTGGAATAATTTGTTTTTTTCCTAAAAGTCCACTCGGTCCTACTTCTTTTTCAGCCAATCATTAAGACAAATACATTTGTTCACATTTATGGGAGATAATGCTGTCCACTTCTTATTTACAGTGTCACCTGAAAGTGAGAACAGGCATGCACATGAAACTTTTGTAGCGACCTTAAATATTCATATGCCTCTTCATATTTCCATTATCCCAGATGACATGCTTCCAAGCTAGTAGCACTCGTGAAAAATGTGTTAATTAAATGTGTTACTGAATTTCATGGGGGATAATTGTATGTCTGCTGCTCAGTGTTTTACCCACATTCTCCCATATACTTCATGTTACCAGAGTTTCAGATAATGACCCAGCCAACGCACTGGCAAAATGCAAAGAAGATGCAAATGTGAGATTTTTAAAAATACAGACAGCATTGGACCCAAGGTTTAAGAGTCTGAAGTGCCTTCCAAAATCTGAGAGGGACAAGATGTAGAGCATGCTTTCAGAAGTCTGTAAAGAGCAACACTCTGATGTGGGAACTTCAGAACCCAAATCACCAAAAATGAAAATCAACCTTTGCTGGGGGCCACTGATTTAGATAATGGAAATGAACATATGTCAGTCCACACTGCTTTGGATTTTTATTGAGCAAAATCTGTCATCAGCATGGATGCATGTCTTCTGGAATAATGGTTGAAGCATAAAGGGACAGATGAATCTTTACCACATCTGGGACATACATGCTTTGTAATTCTGGCTACAACAGAGCTATGTGAACACCTGTTCTCATTTTCAGGTGACACTGTATACAAGGAACAGGCAGCATTATCTCCCACAAATATAAACATATCTGTTTTTCTGAGCCACTGACTGAGCAAGAAGTAGGGCCGAGTGGCCTTGTAAGCTCTAAGTTTCACAGTTTTACTTTTGAATGAAGGGTTTTTTGTTTATAACTCTACATTTGTAAGTTCAATGTTCATGATAAAGAGGTTGCACTGCAGTACTTATATTAGGTGAACTGAAATACCATTTCTTTTGTTCCTTTTTTACAGTGCAAATACTTGTAATAAAAAAATAAAAAATTAGAATGGAAAGTGTACAGTGCTGTTTTGTAATTGAAATCACTGTTTGAAAATGTGGAAAACATCTGAAAATATTGAAAAGGTATTGTATTATTAACAGCGTGATTAATCGTGATAATTTTTTAATCACAAGATTAATCGTGATTAACGTTTTAAACATTTGTCAGCCCTAATAAAGACAATTGTACATTTTTGGACATTTTGTATTGCAGTATCTTAGCAACAGGAATGCTGCAACTTTTCTATAGCACAGGAGAGAAGTCCTATACAAGCAAGCAGAAAAGATGGGGGTAATTACAGGCTAACCTGAAGATTACATCACAGCACTAAGGACCTACATACTGAAGCAAGACCAGGTCAAAAACGGGGCACATACAACTACGGGAATCTTCAAGCTCCTTTCTGCTGCTGTGGGTATAAGAGCAAAGAAACCTAAGAGCGAAGGGATGAAATACTGTGGTGGGAACATATAACAGGCAAGAAATGTAAGAGATGACTAAAAGGGATTCCATAAATGTGTCAGACAAGAGCAGTGTGGGTCCATTGCTCAATGGAGAACGTGAACTGGTAGGAACGCAGAGCTGCTCAATGACTTTACTTTAGTCTTCTCACAAAAAAATAACATGTGACCGGACAAGGTACCATAAACAATACATGGGAAGGGATGCAGATCAGGATAAATAAAGATCATATCATAGACATTCTGATTGACTTGAATGAATTAAGCCAGCAGGGCTTGATGCTATTCACCCAAGGGTGTTGAAGATATTAACTGAAATTTTTTTTGGAGCCAATGAGAATAATGCTTGCAAATTCCTGGATGATAGGAGAGGTCCTGGAAGACTGGAGAAGAGCTAATGTGGTACTCACATTAAAAGGGTCCTCTGGACATCCACTCTATACATTGGTGACTACACCGGACACAGGAGCCTGGAACTACAGACCAGTCAGCCGGACCTGGAGAACTGAGAAGCTCCTAGAGCAATGTATAAAATATTCAACTTGTGAACACCTGGGGGGGGGGGGGGGGGGTGAAGAGGTCATCACTAGCAGCCAGCAGGATTTACTAAGAACTAGCAGGATGTTCTTGTGTAAGAGGGTAACTAGTTTGGTGGATCAGGGAAATGTGTGGACACATTAGGAGCAACAGAGTCATCAGGCCCTTGGGCAAGGTGGGGCGGGGAGGCCAGTTCCACACCCCTGGAAGGGAGGGGTCTCTGTCAGAAGGGGCAGGGCTGTGGCTAGCCTCCCCCAGGCAGCCCTCAGCACAGCCTAAAGTCTGCAGGGCTCCAGTGGTGATCAAAAGAGCTCAGGGCTCCAGCTGCCACTGTTGCCACAGTTGGGAGCCCTGGGCCCTTTTGAATGACTGGGCCCGGGGCCCATTGACCCCCTTCCACACCATCAGTGGGCCTGGGTGAACATAATATACCTGGATTTCAGCAAGGCTTCTGACACCGTCCCACGTGGCAATCTGATAAGTAAGCTTCACAGAACTACCACTAAGTGGATACATAATTGATTAAACAATTGCAAATAGAATGATGTCAAATTGGAGGGAAGTCTCAAGTGGGGTTCCATGGGGATCTGCTCTGGGTCCAGTGCTTTTCACATCTTCACGAATGACCTTGATATAGGAACAGAGAGCTCACAGATCAAGTCTGCAGATGACACAAAGCAGGATGGCAGCGGTATTTGCAAACACTTTGGAGGACAGAGCTAATATTCAACTGAATCCTGATGAATTGGGAGTACTGGGCAAAAGATAAGAAAATGAAATTTAACAAAGACAAATGGAAGGTGATGCACTTTGGGAAGAAAAATCAATTGCACAAATACAGAACAGAGGATAACTGGCTTGGCAGCAGCACCACTAAGAAGGATCTGGGTTGTTATGGATCACAACCTCAACAGAAGTCAGCAATTTGATAATGATGCTGCAAAAAAGCAATTGCATGTTTAGCAATTGCATTGGCAGAGGGATAGCAGTCAAGTCCCGGGAGGTGACAGTCCAGCTCTGCACTGGCTAGGCCTCGGTTGGAGTTCTGTGTCCGGTGGGGCCACCAATGTATAGAGAGGATGTGGAGAAATGGGGAAGGGTCCAGAGGTGAGGGACATACGAACAAAAGCTGAAGGAACTGGGCAGTCTGACCAAAGAGGAGATGAGGGAGGGAATATGATAGTGGTCTTCAAATACTTGAAAAGCTTCCATAAAAAAGGAGACAAGTTGTTTTCTCTTCCCTCGAGGGCAGAAGAGGCAATGGGGGTCAAACTACAGCATGGCAGATTTGGATTAAATCTCAGGAAAAACATCCTAACTGCAAGAACAGCAGGACAATAGAACAGATGTTCAGGGAGGTCATGGAAGCTCCTTCATTGGAAGTTTTCAAAAGGAGGCTGGAGCCATCTGTCTTGGATGTTCAAATATAACAAATTCTGCATCTTATCCAGGGGTTAGCTAGATCAGAGGTTCTCGAAAGGGGAGTAAGGCGGCAGACATGGAATGAATTCTAGGGGCTATGAGAAAGCTTTAGGGGGGGAAATACCTTATGTGCCATTCTGAGCTGAGTGCCAGAGAGCGGCGCCAGATGGCTGATTGCCCAGCACTGACATCAGTGCCAGCAGCAGTGCAGAAGGAAGGGTGATATGCTGTTGCTACTCCTAGTTCTGCACTGCTGATAAAGGTGGCACTGCCTTCAGATCTGTGTGCCCAGCCAGCAGCCGCTGCCAGCAGCAGCAGAGAAGTAAGCATCGCAATGCCGTACCATGCCGCTCTTATTTCTGCACTGCTACTGCTAGTAGCGGTTCTGCCTTCAAAGCTGGGCACCTGGCTGGCGACTGCCACATGCCACTCTGACTTCAGAGCTGGGTAGCTGAAGAGTGGCAGCTGCTGACAGGGTACTCAGTGATGTGGTTATGTAAACTACTACAAAGAAAAGGAGTGTGATCAGGTAAATTTGAGAACCGCGGGACTAGATGACTCTTGTAGCCCCATCTAAACCTATCATTCTAAAGAGCTTGACAGACAAATTATGCTTTACAATTGGTCTAATGCAGGATTTCTGAAGGACGTCACTAACTGCACAGAAGTTGGTGGAAATACACTCATTATACTATTCCCCAAGCCTGGTAAAAAGATGATAGTCACAATGACCTTTTATAAGCTGGTTTGTGGACACTGTGCTGACAAGGCAAATTAGTGACCAAAAGCAGGGCGGATAAAAATCAATGATCTTTTAAAAAAAATAAGAAAAATCAATTTTTTTTATTGAAATCAGATTTTTTTAAATGTTTTTAAAACATCAATAAAATACTACTTTTCTCACTTAAAAATGACAGTTACATTTAAATTTAATCACAAACATGCTACCCCTACACTTACAGTCTCATAAAAATGAATGAATGGTTCTAGTCTGTTGCCGGCAACAAGTCTGTCCAGCTTAACAACTAACTAGCTCTTGCTTTTTGAAAATCCTGGCCTTTCAATTTCTGTTTCTCTGCAGACTAAAGCCACAAGTGCAAAGACAGACATGCTGTACAGGGTTAGTTTTGTTCTGTGCTTATGTGGTGGTGGAATTAGTTAAGAAACTGTTTCAAAGACAGAGAGACAACAGATAGGAAAGGACGGAGACAGCATAGACAAGAACAGCAGAGTGGACTGGGAAGAAAGAGAAGACACTATTTAGCACGCACACAGCTTCCTCTATTCCCCACTTTTGCCACAGAAAACTGTGGCAGCTTCTAGGAGTAAGAGACCCTATCTGGGAAAATGATGAAGAAATTTGTTCCCTGGGTAAAAAAGGAAAATGTGTCAAGAGTAAGCAGGGCAAGAAGATGATGCAGGGCCTAGTTGCAAGAATGAAACATAAGAGAGCTAGTTGTAGAAGTTTTAAGGATCCTGTACATTAGGTGATCTGAAGATTTGTCCGTTAGAGTTCATAACATTTGAAAATAAAAACAAGTTTAAGGACAAGTATCAGAGGAGTAGCCGTGTTAGTCTGGATCTGCAAAAGCGACAAGGAGTCTTGTGGCACCTTACAGACTAACAAATGTATTGGAGCATAAGCTTCAGATGCATCTGACAAAGTGGGTCTTTGCCCACAATAGCTTATGCTCCAATACATCTGTAAGTTTAAGGATAGGTTTCAGCTGGCAACACAGGAGACAGTTGCAAAGGTGCAATATTTATATAACATTTACGATTTAGTTTAATAAAATATAAGTGCTATTGTGTTTGTGTGTGTGATTTAGTTTTTAGCATTTCTCATGTACTGCTGCTGCATCTGCAGTTTGACACAGGTGAATATTATAAAAAATTAACATGTTTTAGTCATCAGATTTGTACTATTGTTTAACAAAAATGTGAAGCAGGACTCAGTAGGAAACTTGATTTAAATCAATGGTGTTTACTGGTGATTTAAATTGTGATTTAAATCAATTATTTAAATCAATCCACCCTGACCAAAAGCAAACTCATAATAAAAAGCTTTCACCCTAATTTTCAGATTTTAATAAGGCACCATTCGCAATTCTTATGCAAAAGCAGGTTTATGATTCTGGCTGATCAGTTTACACTGAGTCCATCAACTACTGTGGCTTCTGGCTAAATACAGTTTTCTTTACTGAGCCCCTAGCTTCTGTTTGTCAGAAGTTGAGAATGGGTGATGGGGTGGGATTAGTTGATGATCACCTGTCCTGTTCATTACTTCTGGGGCACCTGGCATTGGCCACTGTTGGAAGCCAGGACACTGTGTTAAATGGACCTTTGGTCTGATCCAGTGTGGCTGTTCTTATGTTCCTAATTAAACAGTAGCCATCTTTTGGATCTCACGGAGGCAGAAAACCTCCAGTAGCGAAGTTGTCATGTTATTTCAAGCAGGGATGTAAAATCCCATGTACTTTTTTAACCAGTTCAACATGATGCTGAACTGGTTAAAATGATTAAATGGAGACGGGTGGGCGCTGAAGCCCTGGGAGATGTGTCCATGGCGGGCCCTGCAGGGCTGGAGCAGTCACCTACCTTCAGCAGGCAGGGAGCTGCTCCAGCCCCCACTGGTTAACCAGAACTGGTAAGCATCACCCATTAAGACTGATGCTAACCAGTTAACCGGTTAATCTTTCACATCCATAATTTCAAGTGTCTTGAAAATGTCAGCTCGCCAGTGAGGTTACAAGAGAGTCCTGAAACAGTATTTTCCTTGCACTGAACAAGTCAACAGATTAATAGGGATTTCTGCCTCAGCAGAGGACACAGAATACAATGGTTTTGCTCCTACAGGTTGAACCTCTCTAGTCCGGCTCCCTCAGGACCTGACTGGTGCCGAACCAGACAATTTACTGGACCATGGGAAGTCAATATTGTCTAGCACTGGGCTGTTACAGGACATTTAGGGGTAAATTAGAGCTAAAATAACAGAACACTGAAAGCTAGGGCTGGAGGCTATAAACAAACTCCATGGGACCACGGGAAACTTGGCCATGCCCTTGATAAGTGGACACCCGGCTAACTAAAATCATGACGGCCCATAGATGTTTCCAAACCAGAGAGTTCTGGACTAGAGAGGTTCGACCTGTACTTGCTCATTTGTAAGATTTTCTGTTATTTTGTTCTCACATTCTAGTTGATGTTGTGTGTCTAGAACCAACCACTGATTAAGAGATCAGCAAAAGCTTGAAAAGAAGGAATTCCATTCAGCATTCCTCAGCCATTAAAACTCAAAGAAAAAACAAACGCCAGGTCCATCACCTTCATCATGAAGAAATGGGAGAAGCACAACAGAAGCCTGTTCTGACTTTCTGTGCCCCACCATTATTCAAAGCAAAGATCTCAGTAATGCATGGAAAACTGCACAGAATGTCTCATAGATCTTGCAGCCCAATTTAACACCCATTCAAATCCCCCAAAAACCTCTCACTGACTGAAGTGGGGGTTGCCTTGGTCCTAAAGGAACACCAACATTTGGCTTTCAGTTTATAGAGTACTCTTGATTTACACTTGTGTAACTCAGATTCCAAATAACTATCTTTAAGACACTTGAGCCCTCAAGTCACAGTGGCGTAAGTCACACTAGAACCTAGCCCTACGCAGGGAGCTCCAGAACACTAAACTCATTTTTGTTTCGTGTGAAACATGTAGAGAGTTTCACTGCCCATTCTACCAAGGATGGATCATCTAAACTTGTGTTGAATTAAAGCATTTTAACAGAAATATGAAAACATTTCAGCTAGCTAGTTTAATAGCCCTTTTCCCAAGCCACTGCCAGCTATCGGCAAGAGAACAGAAAATAGAGACATAACACATCATACAGAATCAATGTAAGAATAAGGAGAATAAATATTATATGTATATTTGAAAAATATACTGAAATATATTTCATTTTACATAAAAATAACTCAAAGAATGGCACAGTATTGCTGAGACAAATTTCATTACTTTATAGAAGCCATTTTTGCTGACATGGAAAATATTTGACAATGGCTAACAGACAGTTAAGCTTACTGTAGCCTGCTGGAAAGTTTCTGGATGAGGTCCGCTTCTCTCCTTTTGAAAGTGAACGGGACAATGTGATTACTACCCAGTGTTGCTTGTGTATCACTTCCGCCAGGAAAAGAGTTGTGAAAATGACAGGAAAACATGGTGCTGTTATCACATGACACAATAACGTACAACACATACTCATCTACATATACTGCCTTTGTCATGGCTAGCATCAGAAATTAGTGTACATTATGTTTTTCTTCCCCATTAAGCCTTACTAATAGACCAATGCAATAGTTCTTGCATTTGAAGATCTTTGAGCTGCACTGTTACTGGTAATACATTATATTGTATGCCTTTTGTTTTCTTCAAGCAATGCAAATATTTTCAATTTTAATATTAAAAACACTAATTGGAACAATTTACGAACAAAACAAGTGAATATTAACAACACTCAAACTGCACAGATCCACTACATTGATGATCATCACATAGTTCTTCTTGGGTCTGATAAAGAAGAATTTCTTACTACAAAAACTAGTGTGTCTACACTGCAAGTTTATTTCAGAAAAAGCTATTCCAGAATATCTTCCAGAATCTTATTTCAAAACAGAATGTCCACACCACAGGGAAGCCTCAAAATTAGTCGAAGGCAGGCTGCCCTAATGTGGACTCACTATCTCAATTTAGAGATAGTGGCACTGGGGAGGAATAACTTTAGAAAGGCCCTGATGAGGAGATATTTTGACACAGCAGCTGTGGAGCGTCCACAAACACTCTCTTCTGAAAGAGCTTTTTTGGAAGAAGCATTATTCCCTGTGGAATGAGGTTTACCAATGTTGGAAAAAGCCCTCTATTATTTTGATTTTCTTTCGAAATAATGCAGTTGCTGTGTGGACACTAGTATTGATTTTCCAGAATAAAGACTGTTATTCTGGAAAAAAGTGACAGTGTAGACACACCCTTTTAGTGGTGATTATGCCCATTTAGACCTGTCAATCCAAGTGAATCAGCCTATCCACTACTAAATACTATTTTATGTCTTAGACACACTAGATCCTTCACTTTTATTTCCAGACCTTTGCAGCTAACAGAACAGCCCAAGGCTACATACTACTGCATGCTGTGGGCCAGCTCTGGATTACAGCCTTTCACAAGCATTCCAAGTAAGAAATGTCCCTTTCCCATCACCAGGACCCACTTTCAGCACAGATGGATTCTGGGTTACACCCTTTACTAAGGGCTATGGGGATGACAGACTGGAAATGGTCACTCACATACCTGTACATACAAATAACGGCTCACAATTTTTTGAAACAAATGAATGCCTTTGCTCAGCTCATCATCGGCAAAGGCCCTAGAACTAAGTGTATCTGTTACAACCGCTTGCTAATGGAGCCCTTGTCACTTTTCTTAAGACTTAAGTAAAAAAAGTTATGTTAGGCACTCAAGTTAAGTGCTAAGGAACCTACAAGCTCTAGATTGCATTGCTTTCTCTGTTTGAGCAGGGTCTGGAAGTTTAGGTAATGACACTTCTTGGCTAATTCTGAAATTCAGTGCAACTTTGAAGGAAAACCTAATCCTGAAAGTAACACAATGGTATCTGCTATAGAAGAGGACATGTCTGGGACAAAGGAATCATCCTGCCTGGAGAGAAAAGAGGATTGCCTGCCCAAAAAGCTGTATAAAACACAACTAATTCAGTGATTACAAGAGAGGCCATAGAAATACCAACTGGAAGATTCTAGTACAGCACTGAACATAACATATATTTTGAAGACAACCCTCAAATAAGTCATGGAATTGTGGCAGTGACTGATCATCAAATGTATCCCCTAAATCTAGCTCTATTGTGACTGTCTTTAAATGTGCATCCACCTAAAATGGTTCTGTCTACTCTATTTCAGATCTACAAAGTACTTTGGCTAAACAGATTTGGAAGCTCTCCTGGAGCAAAGCCAACAATGCCAGAGTACCAATTTTCACTTCATTAATTTCTGGGGAATGTTATGATGCTAAAAAGGGAAAAAGCATCATTCCTGAGAGAGACCTGTTTGAAACATCAGAGAGAATGCACATGCCCACTGGATTTCACAGGATTCCACAACCTCTTGGAAGATGGCTGTCACCCCAACCTAGTTGTCTTAACCTGGCAACAATGGACACTACTGATATCTAATTCATCGTGATTACTTGCCAGCAATGATACCACTGAGGCAAAGCATGAAGGAGAAATGGCATATCCAGCACTACTCCAAATACTGTAGGTGTTCCACAAAGGAGGGGATCTGGCATAATGCAAGGAAAGAACTTCCCAGGACTACATGAGATCCATTGGAATTCTGACTGGGACATCTGGTTCTGAGGCCTTCCAACATGCAAAGCTTTGATGATGGAGCACAATTCCATTTATCTGAGATTCACAGCAGAGGTCTGCAGTCCCCTAATCACAATACAGAAGGAACCTAATCCATTTTAGTCCAATTCAGATGTCTACTTCGCCAATGTGTGGAGTGGCTAGAATACTTTAATCATGCTGTTCAAAAAACAAACTTGTGCAATTCCTCAACAATCTTGATGCAGAGCATACAGTGTAACTATGGCAGAATAGCTCCTCTGCATGGGATCTTCTTTTCGGATACCTCTGCAAGGGTATTTTTGGTTTGGTTTGTTTTTTTGTGCATCTCATCCATTCAGCCCACATTATTTCAACTTCCCACACGATAAGGTGCAATGGTAACATGAACAGAGAAAAAAAGCTGGCAATTGTGACCAGGAGGGGTAAGCCACAGTTCTTCAAGTTTGCATCTTTTCCTCCTGTTGTTGTCCATTGCATGGTGCTTGGCACAAGACAGAGGCATGATTTAAGAGGAAACGACCTGTCAGTTTCGAATCAGTGGACCAAAGGATTCAAAACAGCTCAGTAACCAAACAAAAACACAAACTGCTGCTCATGTGACAATGAGATTATTTTAATACTTAAAGAACAAAGTACTTGCCCTCTGTTTTGATTAAATTCAGCAGGAGCCTGAATATCAGACTGTCGATGACAAAACGTAATTCTTAAAACAGTTAACAGAACAAAAGATTTAGTGAGGGTTTGTGAGGCATAAGAACTGCCATACTTGATCAGACCAAAAGTCCATCTACCCCCGTAACCTGACTTTCAACAGTGATCAAGACAGAATGAAGAGAATGGATAATTATCAAGTGATCCATCGCCTGTCACCTATTCCCAGCTTCCGGCAAATAGGCTAGTAACACGATGTCTAATAACTTTAAAAAACAACAAACGGTCTGGTAGCACTTTATAGACTAAGAAATGTCTAATAGCCATTCATGGACCTGTTCTTCTTGAGTTTATCTAGTTCTTATAGTCTTGGCCTTCACAACGATCTCTGGCTGAGTTCCACAGATGGACTATGCATTCTGTGAAGAAATACTTGCTTTTGTTTGTTTTAAACTTGCTATTAATTTCATGTGGTGACCTCTAGTTCTTGTATTATCAGAAGGAGTAAATAACTCTTTCCTATTTACTTCCTCACACCATCATGATTTCATAGACCTCTGTCATATCCCCCTCAGTCATCTCTTTACAAAGCCAATAAACCCCAGGTTTATTAATCTCTCCTCATATAAAAACAGTTCCATACCCCTTATCATTTGTGTTGCCCTTTCCCAAAAGTTTTTCCAAGTCCATTCTATCTTTTTTGGGATGTTGCGACCTCATTTGCAGACAGTAATCAAGATGTGGCTGTACCTTTGACATATAGGGTTGCCAGATGGTTGAAACAAAAATACTGAACATCCTCTCCCCTTCCCCCCCCCCCAAAAAAAAAACCACCGTGTAAAAAATTCTGTTGAAGGGAGGGAAAAAACCAAAGTTGTTGAGCAAAAAAATAAAATAAAATAAAATAAAATAAAATAAAATAAAAACCAACATTAAAACAGCAGTCCCCCTTAAGAGTGAGTGCAGGGATAGGAACAGGGGAGTAGTTGAGCACTAAGACCCAAGGGAAGCATTGCTAGCCTAGGTCTTTTGGCCAGAAGCCATTTTCTGCTGGCAGCCTTGGGGAACCCAGTAAGCTTGGGGGTTGGGGTCAGGAGGCTTCAGGTGTTCGAGGTTTGGGGGGAGGAACGGGGAGGGGGCTGGCTCAGGGGAGGCCAGGCGCTGAGTGTTTGTAGGGTTGCCAGGTGCCTGGCATTTTCACCTCCTTTTTGGGGAAAAATTCAGAAAATATCGGTCATCTCAGGTGTCCGATATTCTCTTAAATTTTTTACAGGACAGGAGGCGAAAATACCGGACTGTCCAGGTGAATACCGGACTGTCCAGGTGAATACCGGACTGTCCAGGTGAATACCGGACACCTGGCAACCCTATTGATATATAGTGAGGTAATATGATAGTTCTGCCTTATTACTTACCCTTTTCTTATTGATTCCCAACATTCTGTTCACTTTTTGGACTGCCACTGCACACTGAGTGGATGTTTTCAAAGGACTATCTCTTTTTTGTGTCGTAACAGCTAAGGGTATGTCTACACTGCCACCCTAGTTCGAACTAGAGTGGCTAATGTAGGCATTCGAAGTTGCAAATGAAGCCCAGGATTTAAATATCCCGGGCTTCATTTGCATCTTGCCGGGCGCCACCGTTTTTAACTCCCCCTTAGTGCGGACTCCGTGCCCGTGGCTACATGCAGCACGGAGTAGGTAGTTCGAATTAGGCTCTCTAATTTGAACTACCGGTACACCTTGTTCCACCTCCCTCGTCTGCCCTTCTGCTTCACCCCCAGAATCCCCTGGCACCTGCACCTTCCCTTAGCCCTGCACCCTCCTGGTGCCTTCCCCTTTTCCTTACTGCTCCTGCCCCCTTTACCCTCTTTTTCCCTGATGCCCACCCTCCTCACCACTCTCTACCCCCATTCCCCTCTGTGCCCTCACACGACTTGTTCCATCCCCACCTCTCTCATGCCCACCCCTTCTTTCAAGCCTTCTCCAGCACCTCCCCCTCCCCCCTCTAGCCCCCAATGCCCTTATTCTCTCCTCTCCCAGCATCACCCTGTCCCCTCTCCCGCTGACACCTCCCCTCCTGCCCTTTTCCTCATTGTCTGCACTTGGCCCCCTGGCATTTGTCTCTCCTCCATGCTGTCCCTTGGTGCCTTCCCTGTCCGCACAAGCCCCTTCCTCTCCTACCCCCTTCCTCTCCCCACAAGCCCCATCCTTTCTCACCCCCCTCCCTCCCGCGCAAGCCCCATCCTCTCCCACCCCTTCCTCCCTCCGCATAAGCCCCTTCCTCCCCCTCCCCACAAGCCTCTTCCTCTCCCACCCCTTCCTCCTAGTTTTCCCCCTTCCCCTGCCGTGCCCTCCCTCCCCTACCTTCTGCCTTCCACTTTGCAGGGCCGAAGTCTGCACTCAGACCCCAGAAGTCCCCAGACTCCGAACCCGGAGCTAGACCGTGTGGCACAACGCCGCACCGAGCAGTTTTAAAATCCTGATGCATCTGATGAAGTAGGTCTTTGCCCATGAAAGCTTATGCTCCTACACTTCAGTTAGTCTATAAGGTGCCACAGGACTCCTCGCCGCTTGTCCTGGGATGTGAAAATTGGGGAACCTCAGGTAGGCATAAAGAGGTTATTCTTTCTCTGTAGTTGACACCAGCATGACCACTTCTTGAATACTATGTCCAGTTCTGATGTGCGCAATTCAAGAAGGATGTTGAAAAACTGGAAAGGGCTCATGGAATAGATGTGAGAATGGTTAAAGGGATAGAAAACAGGCTGTGTAGTAATAAAATATCTTTTTTGAGGTGAGGAGACCACATCTGTACACAGTATTCAAGATGTGGGCGTACCATAGTTTTATACAGGGGCAGTAAGATATTCTGGGTCTTATTTTCTATCCCTTTCTTAATAATTCCTAGCATCCTATTTGCCTTTTTGACCGCCGCTGCACACTGTGTGGAAGTTTCCAGAGAACTGTCCACGATAACTCCAAGATCTCTTTCCTGATTTGTCGTAGCCAAATTAGCCCCCATCATACTATATGAATAGCTAGGTTTATTTTTTCCAATGTACTTTACTTTACACTTATTCGCATTAAACTTCATTTGCCATTTTGTTGCCCAATCACTCAGTTTGGTGAGATCTTTTTGAAGTTCTTCACAGTCAGCTTCTGTCTTGACTATCTTAAACAGTTTAGTATCATCCGCAAACCCACCGACTTCCCATTTCCTGATTCCCTTTCACGTTGTGGACAAGACAGAGAACAGAACTGGCAATCACATTGACATTCCACAGCCTGAGGGCAGGCATTACTTTGTAAGATGGTAACTGCTTATTCAAAAGTTCACCCTTTAGCTATTCAGACTCTGACTAACGTGATGCAAGGTGGGCTCCTAACTACTGCAGATAGACCAACTTTTCCAAACTGAAGTAATTCAAATTAGGTTCCAACAGGCCAGTAGTTAGGATCCTAGCCTGGAACTCTGCAGATCCAGTTTCAATTCCCTTCTTTATCACAGACTTCCTGTGTGATCTCAGAGGTCACTTAATCCCTTCTGTAAAATGCGAGAAATAGCATTTCCCTATCCATCAGAAGTCTGTGGGGACAGACAGGTACATTGAAAAGAGTGTGACGTGATGGAAGCCAGATCAGTACCTGCTTTCAGAGTATGTTAGATTTAGGCACTTGAATAGGACTATCCAGATTTTCAGAAGTGATGAGCTTCCAGAAATCTCACTGGAGCAAATGAAAGCTGCAGATGACCCACTCACAAGTGACAGAACACACTGGTGTCAGGGCAGAAAGACCAGAAGTCCTGGCAGCATAGGGCTCTGTGATACCGATCTGTCAAAACCAATGAGAAAGGAGAAAACAGTCCTTTCATGTCACTATTGCTGCTGCAGCCATAAGACATGGCAAATACCAAAGAACAGCTAGCAGAGGGCACAGAGACTTACAGTAAAGACAAATTACAGAATCAGGAAAAGAAGTTAAACAGGGTGCAGAATAACTTAATAAATACAAAGCTATGGAACAACCCCTCTTCCCTGCTATTGCTACCTTCCTAAAAATAACCTCAATGCAGAATCTCT
This sequence comes from Pelodiscus sinensis, assembly GCF_052426305.1. Taxonomy (NCBI): domain Eukaryota; kingdom Metazoa; phylum Chordata; order Testudines; family Trionychidae; genus Pelodiscus; species Pelodiscus sinensis. The sequence continues at coordinate 30,321,768 of NC_143071.1, forward strand.
GCTCTGTAAAATGCCCGTGTTAGAGAGAATCCTGACTCAGTAGGAGGAAGGAAAACAGCAGCTAGAAACTGCTGCAGGTAGCACCTGCAATCCATACTCCAAAAAAGATTTCAGCAATATTTTCTTCAAAGAAGAGAACACCAGACAAAAGACACTAAATAAAGATGCTTTGCAAACCACATCAGCTACAGAGGCCTTGACAACTGATCTGTCTGTCATAGTCTGAAGAGATACAATTAACCAAACACACTCCCACAATTTATCAAGATCTCAGTGATGAAGAATGGAAAACAAAAGATGCTACTGACTCAAATTCTAAAGACTGCAAATTCTGCTCACCCCATCAGGGAACAGAAAGGTATCATATGACCTGTGCCCAATTAACAGTGTCCAATTAAGAGCATTTGAATATCAAGTACATGTGATAAAATGTTAAAACAAGCCACATACCCAGAATTATTCACAGGCATTTTTTGGCAAATGATTTTGAACAAGGAAATTTAAGAAAACTCCACACTGATGATTTCTATGCTGAAGAAGAACAGCTAATATGGCAAAGTCCCTGTATCTACTCTCTTACTAGTACACAAGGATAAACTCTGCAGTGTGAACTTGGTACAGCTTGAACCTCTCTGGTCTGGAAACATCCATGGTCCAGCATGATTTTAGTTAGCTCTAATTTACCACTAAATGTCTTCTCAGAGCCTACTAAGAAGCAGGGATGTTAAAAAGCGGTTAATAAAGTAACTGTGTAATTGATGAAAATCTTAGTGGTTACAAGGTTACAGGCTGCAGGCTCTGTCATATAAAGCTTATACTCCAGAGCCCACAGTGCAGCCAGCTCCCCGGATAGGGTACCTCTACACTGCACGCTTATTTTGAAATAAGCTATTACAGAAATACTCCAAAATAGCTTATTTCAAAACAGCATGTCTACATTATAGGGGAGCCTCAAAATTAGTCCGAGGCAGGCTTTCCTAACCTGGGCATGCTACCTCGAATTAGAGCCCCACGAGACATTGGGGAGTGATTACTTTGAAAGGCACTGGGGAGGAGCTATTTCGAAATAGCAGCAGTGGAGTGTCCACACTACTGTTATTCCGAAATAGCTATTTCGGAATAGGCATTATTCCTCGTGAAATGAGGTTTACAGAAGTCGCATTACGCTGTCCATTATTTCGAATTTATTTCGAAATAATGGAATTTCTGTGTAGACACTCGCATGGCTATTTTGGAATAATGTCCTTTATTTTGAAATAACGTTGCTGTGAAGATGCACCCATACAGAGGAAGCAGCATGGGGTGGCAGCCGGCTCCCTGGGAGCCAGTGTGTGCCAGAAGCCGGCTCTCTGATACAGAGCCAGCAGTGCAGGGTGGCAGCCAGCTCTAGTAAGCAGTGGTGGTAATGCTGCTAGGCAATATTGACCTCCCGTGGTCTGGCAAAATCTCTAGTTCAGCACCAGTCAGATCCCAAGAGTGCCGGATTTCAGAGGTGCAACCTGTACCAGAATACTAGTACACTTCAGGAATAATAATACTGCCCAGAAAGCCAATACCAAAATCACTGCATTCAAAGGGATGCTACTAAATTTGCTCAAATGAACTGAGTTCTACAACTCTAAGGAGAGCCAGGAGAAGTGCAGACCGATGTAATGCCATCATTCCGTACAACACTGCGCCAGTCAAATAACCTTTCCTGTATTGCGTCTATTCACATCTGCCTTCAGCAGGGACTCCTCGTCATAGATTCCTGTAGATCGTGTGTAATATGCACTAGTAACTAACAAGCACGTGGCTGAACCGATGGCATGAATTTTACTTGTGACCTAAATCGCATTTGGATGCGGAAGACAGAAGGTGAAAACACTTTATGTTGAGGGTCCATCTATAAATATTTTAGGTAGAGTGAATACTGGAGTGTTATTATAGATTGTTACAGAGTCCAACCGATTTAGACATTGCTTATAAACATGGCTTATAAAAAATTTTAATTCCTGCCACCAATGTTTATAATTATCTGTAACACATACTACAAATGTCTGTTATGTGTATATATCTACTAATGACTGATTAACTTTTTATAGGCTACGAATGCAATCGTAATAAAAAGTGTGACTGTGAAAGGATTATGTATTGCCCTGTGCACATCATCCCTCAGTAAACCACCTCAATCCTTAATATCCATTTTTACCAGGCCCCCATCAAGGGCAGCCTTCCTATTCAAGACACTACTTATGTATGTGCTTAAATCCTACATGTTGAACCTCTCTAGTCCAGCACCCTTGGGACCTGACTGGTGCCGGCTCAGACAATTTGCCGAATCATGGGAGGCCAATACTGTCTCTAGCAGCATTACCAGCACTCCCACTGCTTTCTGGGCTCTTAGAAGGCATTTGGGACAAATTAGAGCTAAATAACACAACAGAACACTGAGAGACAGGGCTGGTAGCTGTAAACAAACTTTATGGGACTGTGGGAAACTTGGCCATCTCCATGCTAAGCGGCCATCCGGATAATTGAAATCATACTGGACCATGGATGTTGCCGGACTACAGAGGTTCAACCTGTATTGACTTCAATCTACCTAAGCACATGCTTAAAGTTAAGTACAAGTTTAAGTGACATGGACTTAAGCATATTTATGATTTATACTGTCTTTCTAAACAAGCATTTTCAGAGAGGCAAAATAGGAAACACTGCACAGATTTTGTACTCTGCATAATGTAACTACTGTGGATTTTGTTGTTCCTCAACTTCTTGAACAGAGTCAGTAGTTTTGAAGCTAACTAATTACAATGACATATTATGGTATTTCTCTGCTTTGCACTATATTATCACAATAGGGCTAAGTGCTGTATACCTATGCAGGAAAAAAGCACCACGCTATCCCAGACTATTCACATGACACTCAAACAATAGACACAGTAAGCATGGCTACACTTAGACCTAAATGAGCTGCCCCTTCTTTTTAGGCTTCATTACGATTAAGACTCTGATTTAGTTATGGGTATTTTTAGTAAAAGGTCATGGACAGATCACTGCAATAAACAGAAGTTCACAGCCTAGGACCTGTCCCTGACTTATATTATATATACCCCTCACTAAATCTTGGGGGAGAGGGTCACTGCTGTGAGAGGACACCTTTGGGGGCAGGTTGCTGCTGGGGGCAGGAGCTGCCAACAGAGGCTGTGCCAAGTGCCCCAGGACCACTGTCAGAAACTGCCCCAGCCACCCCTAGGACTGCTGCTCAGGCAGTCCCGAGGACTAGCTGTCTGGGGCTGCCTGAGCAGCTCCAGTGCAGCTGGCTCTGGCACTGTTCCAGCTGTGTCCAGTCAGACTGGCTGCTGGACTATAAAAGCAGCTGGCTGCAGAGCTGTTCCAGCAGTAGCTGGTGTGGCAGGCTCCAGGGCCACCTGATGAGTTAGCTCTGAAGCCAGCTGCTTGGATGGCCCTGGGGTCAGACACACATGCTGTTGCAGAAGTCGTGGAGATCACAGAACGTCACAAGATCTATCAATTCCACAACCTCCATGATGGACACAGAGCCCTACTCATGATCCGATGGCCATGTGCAGTAGTAAGAACTAGAACTACACTTCACTCTAAAACCCTTCACTCTTATCTCTTGCATTAGGTGCTTCACACTGACATTAATCCAGTCCAGACCCACCCGTAAAGCAGTCACACTAATGTCATCCAGAACAAGAGCAACTAACTTGAATTCTCGGAATTACCCAACCATAGCAACCACAGGCCCTTTATTCAGTGGAAGAAAGTTTTTAAAAACAAAATCCACATCATGAGCTGTCCATGGACGAAAAACCCAACCAACATAACACTTCAAAAAGTCATCCCCAGCTGCATCCAAGTCACTCCACAGGAGCCGGATAGTTCAGGCGAGCTGCACTAAATCCAGGTTCTGTCAGACCAAGTAAGGTTCGGAGGCAATGATTCCTTTTCTCCCTCTGCTGACTGCATTAAGGTGGAGTTGTCTATAGGATCATGTAGGCAGTTCAGGGAGCCAAATTCCAGACTTGCTAGGGCTTGGTTTAGAAATACCTCCCAGGTGTAATCTCAGTCCAAGGCACTGTGAGTCAGGCTACTGTTTAAAGGTTATTCTAAATCCTCCCAAATTCTATCACATTTAGAAAATATTTAGGGTGAAATCCTGGCCCTGCTGAAGTCAATGGGAGTTTTGCCACTTACTCCAATGGATGTTACCTTCCATTTTCTGCACTGAAGAGGTGCACAAGGTATTTTGTTAAGCAACATCCTCTTCTCTTAGCTTTTGTTCACTCCTACAGGAATACCCTAACTCCCCAATGGGCTGGGAGGTGAGCACGTGATCCCTCTATCACTGCACACAGAGCCCCGTACTTAGCCTTCTAAATGCCTACAGCCCATATTTTTAGAAGTAGTTCGGCACCAAAATTCTTCTAAACATCTGATGCAGTCACTTAAAAATGGTACTTAGATATTTTTGAAAATGTTATCCCAGGGCATATATATAGAAGTTGCCCTAAAAATCTACCTTCTTTCAAAAAATGAGATGTTTATTTATTATTAAAGCAACTGATAGGCTCATTACAGCTAACTGAGCCAGGCACAATGTAGCTGTCATGGTGGAAGCTCTCCTGTATACCTCAAATCTCTGCATGAAACACTTTCAATAGGTTTAATATTGATCTTTCGCCTCAAAATCAGAGAAGCTAAAACCCTGCTCTTAGCTCAACATCATCCCGGATGCTATTTTTTCACACTATTCTCCATTTTTTTAAAGCAAGTGAGATGACAAGAAGAGCTTAGACACAGTCTGTGGTGAAGGGCAGCTAAACTTTGCCCAATGGCAGGAGTAGGAGGGCCACACCTAGGCTGGGTTGCAGCTCCCCTCACATTTTGTAGAACTATGGCCCATAACAAGTGCCAAAGCCAACAGGCAGTTCTTTCAGATCATTTGGTCCAACGTGGAACACTGCTTGCTGAGAACAATGGTCTTTGGATGGTGTCGCTCTGCATAAAACTTAAGTGTAACTTCAGGCTACACTGTGGAATTATGAAGGATACATTTGGCTGGTGGAATCTACTTTGGTTTCCTCTTCTGTAGTGGCTTCTTTGTTTCAGTAGCAGAATTTATAGGACAGCCTCAGCAGAACAGAAAACCACATTCATTGCCCTAGTCTCCATTTACATATTAAGAAACCACAATTTCTTACCTGAAAATCCACCAATCCAGCCTGATCAGTGCCCCGATCACAACCTGTCAATCAAGGAGAATACAGCTAATAGGCAATTACATTTTGTGGCTCCAATTGGTCAATACTAACCTGTTCCTCTCAGCTTCCCATAAATTATTTCAAGAGTTCAGAGAAGAAAAAGGTAAAAGAACAATTTGACAACAGTAAATTCTGCCCTTTTTGGAGGCAGATACAGTGGGACAGCCTCCGGATTGGTGGATCCAAGTCACAGAAACCTAAATTTCATGTGAGAAATTAACCTCTCTGTATCTTCAGATCCACCTATCTGGACCAACGGGATCTATACAGCAAAATCCATCAAGACAGGAGAGGTCAGCATTACCGTTCTGAGCCAGCATTGGCACATGAACCTAAAAAGCCCAACTCCACTCAATCCACAAGGCTTGGAGAAGAAGCAGTAACGTAATAAATAGAAAGCAATCTCAGTCAGAATGGCCCTTGAAAAGTGGGAGCCAGATGGTCTGAAATATCCAATTCAAATTAGTCATCCATTAATCTGTCTCATGAAAAGAGCGAAAAATGGTTCCAATCCATTTCAGGGCCTAGAGAGGTCTCTCCACAAAGGAAAAATGAATTTGGAGTCCTATGCGGTAGCCCACCAGTGTCTACAGGAGCATGGAAACTGTGGAAGGAGTGCAATCAAAAGGTAAGAGTGTTGTCTTTGAAAAAACAGAACCCACAAAGAAGCACAAGGATAAAATGCATGTCCCCTCAGTTTGTCTAGGTTTCCCACGTGACAGAGGAAAACAATCCAGACCACACAATCTGCGATGAGGCGGGTCACACATCTCCGAGTCTATATAAATGGACTAACCCACCTTTCAAACAGAAAGAACCATTACACCTTTTATCCTCTAATAGCATTTGCCTGCAGACACATCTTCTGTTAGTTTAACACTGTATCTGACCCTCAACATGTCCAAATTCATTGGGCTCCACAGAATCAACTATCCTAGAGAACAGCCTGGTCTCTAGCCCCCTTCATAACTGCAGTGCCCACATCACCAGAGTAGTGCTTACTCAAGAGCAACCTCACCGGTGTAACTAACATAAATCTGGAACTTAAGATCTCACCGCATCCAGCACAAGATTCTTCCATGCTTGACAGTACCCACTATTTCACAGATAGACTGCAAGGCAGAGAGCATCATGGTAGGCACACTGTCATGAGAGATGGCCTTCTAAGGGAGACTGAATATCTTATGAAGCAGGATGGAGGGGGAGCCTGAAAAAAGGAAAGGTTACAAGATAACCTCCTATGGAAAATCTGAGACCAAGACACAATGACACAGATGTGTTTGTATTTAAAAAAGGAAGGAAAGAATGTCCCTGAAGTGTAGGGCATATTTTAAGGAAAGAGAGCTGGAAACCTCTATCTTGGTTCTGAGATCTGCTGAAGTGCTCACAAAAAGTTTCTATATTTTTCACCTATTTGCAATGGCTACTTGAATTTCAGAAATATATTCCTAACTCAGCTGAAACTTGCTCAAAAAGCTGCAGAATAGAGGGAGCGATCAAAGACAGAAACACACCTCAGGGAAGATATTCTGGGGAAGCAGAAGGCACTAAGCTAAAGGAAGGGTGCAGCAACATGCAAAGCAGAATCATACTAAAAACAAAAACACCATCCAAATCCAGGAGCACCACAGCCAGCTGGGAAAACTCCAGGGGAAATTTCTGAGACTCGCCTTTGGCAAAACTCTTGACATCTGGTAAAGAAACCTCAAGAGGAAAAATTAAGGGACATCTTTGCACACTAGCTGAGTTCTGCTACTCTTACTCTTGCGGATGAGTAACCCATCAATCCAGACTGATGGATCTGAGGATACAAAGCTAATATTTTCTGTGACATTTTATCATGTTTAATCTCAGAAGCAGCTCTTTTCTCCACTTATATTCAACTTTTACACAAATCTCTCCCTATCTTGCTTGGAAAGTCAGTGAGATCTAGTCACTAAACGATTCCCCAAAATATGGATTTTGGCAAAATTACATTCTTCAGTCTACTATTTTTCATTTTTGTGCTATGCACTATATCACATTTATATGTCTTCACAAGTAAACACAGGAACACATATTTATCTTTAATGAAAAGCAAAAAGTACTGAATAGAGAAAAGGAAAATGATAGTCAACAGAACTGGAAATTAGTTACAGGTACAGCCTACTTGTGTATCAACTACAATTTAACTGATAGCTCTCTGTCCTATCCTGAAAGGCAGTAGTCCCAATTGAAGAAGAGTTCTAGCTTATCCTTTTCCTAATTTATTAAAAATCATTAAAACAAACTCTTTTACACTGATTCAAATTAGCATTTTAAACAGCCTACAACATAACTGACACAGTGAAACAGCTTTTCAATTAACATTACATGGTAGGAAGAATAATTTCAGAATTAATTCATTATTGGAGCCTTGATTTTATACTCACATGTGAGGATTTTGGAAAGGAACTGCAGACGTATTGAGAGTAAATCTTGCTGTGGATTTGAAAGGTGGATTTGCAAAATTCAACTTCAATGCTTTACGTTTACCTGGGAGAAATGAACAGAAAGTAATTTTTTTGTGGACAACAAAACATCCTATTCTTCAGGTATCTGGAATTAACCAGAACCAAAACAATATCAACAACAACTTCCCTCCCCAAAAACCATAAAATGTAAGAAAAGGGAAATGTTTTTCACATTAGCACACAACACTAGTGGCAAGGAAAGAGGAATGAAGTCAGAATTCCTACCCTAACTTTCCCCCAACTCACTATATGATCTGGAATACATGACTTGGCCTCCCTGCACCTGCATTTTTCCCCATATGTAAAATGCACACCACAAAAGTCTACCATGTCACAGGAGTGGTGAGATGTCCTGTAACATTTGTAAAGCACTTGAGATCTGTGAATGAAAGAATCTATAAATGTAGCATAACGACTGTTCCTTTTGTACAAGCCAATATGTGCTTTCCAGCAACCTTCGGGCAAAAAACAATGCTAAAATGGAGTGAAGGTTGACAGTGCCACATCACACAGGGCCACCTTCCTCCAGGACAAAACTGACTTCCTCTCCAAACTTGACAACATTACCATACTTCCTTGGAACACCATCCTCCCCAGTCCAGGGATGTCACTTCCCTATATACTGACATCCCTCACAATGACAGCATACTTGTCTGCCTCAAATATTTATAACACAACAGAGAACACTCAGATATCCTTACCAACACACATGACCAAAATCATCCATTTCATCCTCACCATAGCAACAACAAACACTCACCAAACCATGGGAACAGCCATGGTTGCTAGGATGGCTCCCCAACAATGCCAACCTCTTCATGGGCCACCTTGAAAAGAATGCCAAGACAAATGCACCTTGAAACTAATATACACCTGAGACACATCAATGATATTTTCATCCTCTGGACAGATCGCTTAAACTCCCTCACAGATTTTTACCACAATTTAAAACAACCGCTACCCATCCATAAAAATCTCAGTGGAACACTGCCACACTAGCATCAGCTTCCAGGATATCACATTCAGCTGCAGCAATGGAACCCTACAGATAACTATATCTAAGGAACTCATGGATCACCTCATCTACATTCAGATCCAATAACCACCCCAAACAGACTATGAAATGTGTTACCTACAGCCTGGCTCTCAGATTAGGTATGTAAAATCCTGGCTAATCAGTTAGCCAGTAAAACGTTAGGTTTGCCTAGCATTTAACCGGTTAACCAACTAAAGCCGCCAAGGCTGGGGATCACTCCAGCCCAACTGCAGCAGCTCCCAGTCCTCAGGTTTCTTGCCCTGGGGCTGCTGCCTGCTCCCAGCCCCCTTTCTAACTCAGATGTCACAGAATATTCTCTGAGGAGAAAGGTCAGGATATATACCTTACCACACTCAAAACTACCTTCACCAAACACAGATACTCTACCACAGCAGTAGATCTCATCATGGAATGCGCTACCCAAATACCCTAAGTGACCTGCTTCAATACAGAAATAAAATCCCTTCTGACCCCAGGCCCCTAGTTATAATCTGCTTCCCCAGGTAGGAAATAATTTATGGGGTATCATCAAACTGCTACAACCCACATTCAATGGGGACCCATTCACATTCCTAATTTGGCTGCATTCAAGGTACCAATATGAATAAATGTTTCCTCAGCCCTGCATTTCAGTAATTTCATTATACAACATTTCCAAATCTTTGCTCTTAATAGAAGACCGTCATTTTCACACTTACTTGATTCTGCTGAAAAAGTGTCCAAGTGGACGTCTGTAAATTAAGGTAGAGAATCATTCAGTGAGCTCACATACACCCCAGGCTGTAGTTCTCCCAAGGGGCTTGACTGGAGTGTATTTTATTATTTACAGTATTTGACAAAGAATGCATAAGGCATGAATTGCATAAACATTGAAGAATTTCTAGAAGCTTTATGATTTTTCATTAAAGGATAAGAATTCCCTTATAAAGCAGCCGTCCTCAGTGAATACACACCATGACTTAGGGAAAAATAAGAAGAGGTTTAACATAAGTTACTAAATAAGGAAAATGAGAAATGCTGATTTAAACACGAAAACCATTGTAGACTTTTACACTGACATCTTCTTTGGGAGGTGACTGCTTCTCTCTAAGGAGGGCAAAACAGCACTCTGGACCTTTACTGTGTGTATAATTTTTCGCATATTAAAATGTAACAAAAACCCTTTTGCTGTCACAAAACCCAAAGACTGGTGCAGTATCATCTGTGTGCTTTGAAAAGGGAGCAAGCGTCAGGAGAGAAAGGCTGCCTTCAGAATCTCCAGATAGCACAGTCCCTCACCAATGTCAGGCAGGGAGCACAAGATGCCTCTCCTGGATGCAGGAGACCTCTAACTGTGGGTCCACTCTCTTGTATTGCATTGTAGGTGGTAGAGGCACGTGGTAATTTTCTGCATTCTTTGGATGGTACTAGCTTTCTTGAACAGTACATGCTGCATCTTGTAGAGTTCCTTCACCATAGTTCAGACGGCAATCCCTAATATCCTGCGTTATGGGGAAATGTCTGCATTGACAAAGCCTATTTAACTTGATGCAAGCTAATCCACAGCAGCACATCCACACTCATAAAGCATTTACGTCTCAAACCCAAATAAGCACTTTAATAGCCATATCATTGCATTGCGGGCCAGCATAGGTAAACCCTTAATGTTGAGTAACACTGAGTGGAGTAAAACTGGCGTGTCGACACAAGGCCTGCTGAGACTCTACATCTGGTCTACACTAAGTCTCGGCTTGACAAATCCCTGGCTGGGTTGATTTAGTTGGGATTGGACCGCTTTGGACAGGGGGCTGGACTCAATGACCTCCTGAGGTCTCTTCCAGCTCTATGATTCTATGATTGGATTGTTCACACCCCTTAGAAACAGCTGGACAGACCTAACTCCAGGTGAAGGTCTAGTTACCGCCTGCTGCAAAACTAGGCAAATATCTAGATGAGTTGATGTTCCCCCAGGAAGACCTCTATGTACCCTTTGTTGGGAACCACTGACCTACACTGTCAGTGTAAATAGTATCTATACTGAGGTTCTACAACAGTGAACCTGTTGCGGAGCAACTATACTGCTGTAGCATTTTAAATGTAGGTAAGCCATTAGCTGACCAAGGACTCTCTGACCGTGGTCAGGCTGAGACGACAAAATTTTGCTGATCTATGCTGGCATACAGCCATCACAACTCTTACATAGATTTTGTGAATGTACACAGTTTTCTCCTTGTGTCCTCGGTACACACCCTCACCAAGACCACTTACATCGATGCAGAGTGCAGTGCACCAGCGGTAAGTATCCCAATGCCTGATTGGGCCAAAATGAGTCATGCAGGGATGACTGGGAGCATGGGTCAATTTCCCAGAAAGCAGTGTTCTCCACCCCATCCCTCCCATTTGGAACACTGTGCAGAATATGGGTCACTTCATCCCAAAAAAGGATATTGCAGAATTCAAGGAGCTTCACCAAATAGTAGCAAGAAAAAAAAAGTGTTTGGAAAAATTCCCATATGAATAGAGACTGAAAAGACTGAAGTTGTTTGCTTTAGAAAGGAGAAAAATAAGCAGAGACATTATAAAAGTATATAAAATAATGGATGGCCTAGAAACAGTCAATAGGTTCATACAGAGAACTTCTATTTGCCCTGTGTCACAATATAAGAACATGGACATGCAATGAATTTTCAAAGGTGGGAAAGTCAAAGGAAATACTTGTTTACAGACTGTTGTGATTAGATTGGAACTCGTTGCCACGGTACGTCATTATGACCTAGAATTTAGCAATATTAAAAGGAGGACTGACCATTTACACAGATAACATGGATTCCTTCATTGTAGCAGTTAATGTGAACACATTTTGAAAGGTTTATAAACCCTCCTGCTTCAGGAGTTAATCAGTTCTCTTGGGGATGAGAATGGTGTGGCAGAGTAGGCCACAGATGCCCCTTGTGGGATTTCTTGTACTGGCCACACTCAAGAACAGGACCAAGTCTGGCACCTGACATGGGCCTATCCTCCTCCATAACTATAGGAAGGAATTGAGGTTCCCACACATTCTCCATCAGTGCTATCTGCAGTTTCACTTGCTGTTACATATGTCCCTTAGTTTCTGCTTTTTCCATTCCAGTTCACCTGATGAATTAGGTTTTGCCCTCAAAAGCTCATGATTCTATATATTTTGGTTAGTCTATAAGGAGCCACGGGACCACCCATTGTTTTTAAAGTTACAGACTGACACAGCTGCTCCTATGAGATTTTTTTAGATATATTTGATGTCACTCTATTGTCTAACTGACCTCATTAGCAATAAAAAGTTTTATGGCAAACGGCTACAAGTTTTCTCTTTTAAAACGTATCAGAGAATGTTGCCCCTGTTCTCAGCAGCAGCCCCAGGGACTTCAGATGCTTAAAAGTCAATGCTTGTATCACTAAAGGGGTCATTATATACCTTAAAACTGTTCCTGCTCATTTATGCACGTTCGCTCCTCTCTACCCACTGTGTGTTAATTCTTGACAGGTACTTACTGAAAATGATTGTGTCACACCTTGGTCTCCTTTCCAGTAAATGATGCATCAGTTCTGCTCCTAAACTAAGTCCAATTTTCTATCTATTTTCTCTTTAATTGTTTTTGTATGAAATGGACCCCTAAACTTCATGCATTGCCCCAGTGGTCCAAAGTGCAGGAGGAACATTCCTTTCCTAGTCCTACAAACTCTCTTTAAAAGCATCATAATATGGTAGGATAGGATCATTTTATATCTAACTACAGCAACCATAATCTAAACAGAAGACTTGTCCTTAAAGGCACTCTCTCTCCCTCTCAGCGGCCACTCGATAATAAGTAGAACGTCTTCCTGTTACCCTATTTGTGGATCTGTAAATGGCTGACCAGCCTGAATCTGGAGCTGCAGGTCTTATTGCAGAAGAGGCAGGTGCTGGTGGATCTTGGAGCGACACGGGCCAGTTTTTGCTGCTTTTTTCTCCTTCTCCGCCTCTTCTCGTCTGCACTGTGGTGGGACCCTTCTCTCCCCTCATGGGTTACCACTCCAGTGGGGACAGTCCCAGGCAAGGTTCTCCCAAGTATCGACACTGATGCCGCACTTTTTCATGTTTGCCTTAAACAAGTTCTTAAATTGCGTCCTCTGGCCCCCAATGCTCCTCCGTCCTTCCTTCAGCTTAGAAAACAGGATCTGTTTTGGGAGACGCTGATCGGGCATCCAGACCACGTGACCAGGAGCTGATCAGGCATCCAGACTACGTGACCAGTCCACCAAAGTTGTTGGTAGATGATGATAGCTTCAATGCTGGTCATGTTCGATTCTTCCAGGACACTAATATTTGTGTGCCTGTCCTCCCAAAGGATAGTTAAGATTCTCCTGAGGCAGTGTTGATAATGTTCAAGTGCCGTCAGGTGACACTTATATGTTGTCCAAGTTTCACATTTGTACAGAAGTGTTGGAACAAACACTGCGCGGTACACAAGGAGTTTGTCTTGGCACTGATGTCCTGGTTCTCAAGGACCCTTTGTCTCAAGTGGGCATAAGCAGAGCTTGCACAGCCCTGGCGATGATGGAGTACTGCGTCAATGTTGACTTTGGCAGAGAGATAACTTCCAAAGTATGGGAAATGCTCCATGTTTTTCAGCAGTTCTCTGTTGATTTTAATAGATGGTGTATGAGATTGTCCCATTGGCGAGAGTTGATGGAGCACCTTGGTCTTTTTGAGGTTTAGTGTGAAGCCAAGATTCTCCTACGCTATAGCGAAAGTGCTTTAAGATGCTCTGAAGAGCTACGGGGGAAAAGAGCAGCAACCATATTGTCATCCGCATACTGGAGCGCTATGATCAAAGTCGTGGAGGTCTTGCTTTTGGCCTTTAGTCTCCTGAGGTTGAAAAGATTCCCATTTGTTCTGTGGGCAATCTTCACGCCATCTGGAAGCTTGCCATCAATGAAATGGAGGGTCATGGCGATGAAGATGAAGAACAGCGATGGGGTAATGACGCAGCCTTGTTTGATTCCTGTTTTGACTTGAAAGGAGTTGTTTCAGGATCCGTTATTACTCAGGACTGTGGCAGTCATATTGTTATGAAGCAGCCTCAGAATGCTGACAAATTTTGGGGGGCAACCAGTCTTTAAGAGGATGGTTCATAGGGCGCTACAGTTGATTGAATTAAACACCTTGGCTAGGTCGATGAAATTCATGTATACGGATTGATTTTGTTTGCGACATTTTTCTTGCAATTGCCAAGTGGTGTAGATTATGTCCACTGTTCCTCGGAATGGTCAGAAGCCACACTGCAACTGTGGAAGAATTTCTTCTGAGAGTGGCAGGAGTCGATTGGTAAGGACTTGAGCTAAGATTTTCCCTGCCACTGCTAGGAGGAAGATGCCGCGATAGTTTTCACAGTCCAATTTGTCACCCTTCTTGAAGAGACTGACGATCAGTGTGTCTCTGAACTCTTGAGAATCAGGAAACGGAGCTTAAAGGCACTATCATGTTATAGATGACATACATAAATGTATTTACTCTAACCACTCTTGGTATCTCTTTTCTGTAATTTTCATACACTATCCTTTAGGTATTTATTGGGAAACTAGAACCTTGACACCTAAACTTCCTCCCATTTTACACACATATCAGATGCTTCTTGTATGTATCCCAATTAAACTTCATTCATTCTATGTGTTCTATTTTAATAACTTTCCAAAAACCTACAGGACATGAATTATTTCCCATAGGACACTTGAACTTCTTTAATTCAGCAACCCTGGGAAACAGGTTATGCCAGATTAAAGATTTTGTCTGATCAGAGAGGGTGCTGTTGGGTCTGGGCATGAGTGGGTGACGATTGGGCTCTGGCACCCTGCTCCCTGGGACATACATGGCTCCACACTTCCCACCTCTATGGAAGCGGTGGAGAAAAGATTCAGGAGAAGTGGACACGGCTCTGTGTACTGATGCTCCCCCAAAGGAGCCGCTTCCTCCTCCATACCACAAGTGTTCCCAGATTAGGGATACCTGGAGTACAGAGGTTTAAGTATACTAGCTTTGCCTATTAGTTTTGTATTTTGTGTGAATTTAATTAATATAAGACAGTAACCTGGGACGTTTCTATCCATGACTCAGTACAAGAACAGAACATCTTACTGTTGCCTGCCAGGTGCCAAGACAAAGCAAAGGATATCCTGAGGAACACTGGGAATTTCCACTTACAGTAGATCACATGGAAACCGACAATACAAACAGAGGGACACAGGATACAGTAGATTAAGATGCTAGGGATTTATTAAGACAACTGAAGACAATGCAGGTGGGTCTCCTTCTAGTGCCAAGTGCAAGCAAGAAGAGAAGGCCAAACAATACATAAATCAATTGTGGGGGAGGATTTGGAGATTATTAGGTTTCCTACTTGGGATATGAGTATACACTTGTATATATGGAGTACCAGTTCCAGGGTTTAAAACCAGCTGTGTATGGGTAGGGACCCATACCAATTTCATGGTCATAGAATTTTAAAAATAATAAATGTCATGGTTTCGTCTATTTAAATATGACAGTGCATGGTGTTGTAACTATAAGGATCCTAACATAAAAAGAAATTTTGTGTGAGGGACAGCCACACAGGGAAGACTGAGGGACTACTATCCTTATTTCTGCAGGGCTGGAGAGCAGTGTTCCCTGTAAGCTGGCTGCTTGGGCATCCATTCAGGAGAGAGTCCAATGCAGAGTTTGGTTTCTATTTGCACATGCCTCAGTGCACATGAAAATGTATTCTGCACCTGGATGGCAAAGATTAGAGGCCTTATATGGAGTTAACCACCCGCTTTGGGCTGCATTCCCAAGCAACCCGACTCCAAAACGAACCGATCCTGGTGCGCTGCAGGCCGCTACCGGCCTCACACCGTCTACGGGCACCTTTTAACGGTTTCACGCCCTCTTGAACTCACCAGGACCGGGTCTTCTCAGAGTCAGGTTTCTTGGGATTGCAACCCAAAGCAGGCAGTAAACGCCATCTAAGGCGAAATACTGGCACGAGACCGATAGTCAACAAGTGCCATAAGGGAAAGTTGAAAAGAACTTTGAAGAGAAAGTTAAAGATTAGAGGGACCATGGCTGGAGAGTTGCAGCTGCTGGTGGGGATTGTAGCTCAGTATTGCTGTCTTCAGAGGTGCACCCTCAGTCAGCAGCTGCCACTATCTGGCCACTCTGCTCTGAGAGCAGCAGTGCAGAAAGGTGGCATGATGTGGTACTGCCATCCTCACTGCTGCTGGCGGGGAGCTACCTTCAGAGCTGGGTGCCTGACCAAAGGCTGCTGCTCTCCAGCTGCCCAGCTCTGAATGCAGCATAGAAATAAAGGTGGCAATATCTCAATCCCCCCTAAAATAACCTTACAACTCACTGCCTGTCTATAAATATCTGTTCATTATTAGTCCACACAAAAATCTTCATTGGCTGGAAGGGAAGATTGCTTGAACAATGAAGTTATCACTGAAAACCAAAAGAAATGGGAAGAAAAATTAACAGATGTATGATAAGCACATGAACTGAACATTCACCCATACTACCCATAAAGAAAGAGATAGCAACTATTCTGTTAGCCATACACATTAATTAACAAGAAGCAGCTTTAACTCCCATTTATAGTATCTACTTTATGGCTTAAAGTCAATGAAAAAAAACCTTCTTGACATTCATGACACAGGATTGACATATAGTTTAATCCACAAGAAACCGAATATGAACATTTTCAAAAAATTAGGAACATTATGAGGGATGTAAAATCCCATTTAAAATGTTAACTGGTTAAACCCACATTTCTCAAACTGTGGGTCCCGACCCCCTGGGGGGGGGGGGCACAAGCAACTTACAGGGAGGTCGCGAGCAACTTAGAGGTGGGTTGTGGTATAACAAAATTTGAGAACCCCGGGGTTAAATCGTATGTTTAACCAGCACGACCCACTGTGTGGCATGGTGAGCCCAGCCAAGCTGGAGCAGTCCCCTGCCTGAAGGTTGCTCCAGTCTGGCCGGGCTCACTGTGCTGCAGGCTGCACAGGTCGAGCCAAGTTCCAGTTAACCATTTATGTCGGTAACCAAACCCATAAGGTAAATGCAACTGGTTCACCCTTTCTATTCCTAAACATTATATCAAATATACAGTGTGGTACAAGTTCCAACTGTGTGTAATTTAACTTATACAGCGTAGCACATGACCTATGAGGAGAGACTGAGGGATTTGGGTTTGTTTAGTCTGCAGAAGAAAAGAGTGAGGGGGGATTTGACAGTAGCCTGCAACTTCCTGAAGGGAGGTTCTAAAGAGGATGGAAAGAGGCTGTTCTCAGTATTGACAGATGGCAGAACAAGGAGCAATGGTCTCAAGTTACAATGGGGGAGGTCTAGGTTGGATATTAGGAAAAACTATTTCACTAGGATGGTGGTGAAGCACTGGGATGGGTTCCCTAGGAAGGGGGTGGAATCTCCATCCCTAGAGGTTTTTAATTCTCGGCCTGACAAAGCCCTGGCTGGGATGATTTAGTTGGGGTTGGTCCCGCCGTGGGCAGGGGGCTGGACTTGATGACCTCCTAAAGTCTCTTCCAGCTTTATGATTTAATAAGCATAAAATATGTATTATAACAGTAACTGTAATTAAAACATTTTCTTTGCAATTTGTTACAAAATATATTGTATCAGCCAAAAGTTTATCAGTAGCAAGGCTGCCTCTTATTAATAAATGTTGTGTCTTGTAGAATAAATTGCTTTTTCTTTTTTTATACGCAGAGAGTAAATGCAACCTGAACAGCATGTCTTATGTTTTTCATTTACAATAACTTGATTTTTTTTGTTGTACTTTAATTTTTTTCCAAACAAATGTAGAAAGTGAAAAAAATTAATTATGTCCTTATTGGTCAACCAACCTTATCCTCTAGCCTACCAAGTTTTCATTTGGATTACATTTCCAAGAAAGCAAAGATTGGACAGGCCAGTCCAGGCAGGGAGGGAAGGGGTCCCACATGCTGCCTGCTGGCTACACCCCAGGATCAGCCCAGAGGCAAGGAAGGGGTTGCACGGGCTGCACACTGGCTTCTCCCTGGAACTGGCAAGGGGTCTCAGACTTTCACACGTGAACATCATGCAGTTTTCCTAACTCTTGTCCTGGACCTGGCTAGGTACTTCAGGAAGTGCTCGGTTCTGATTGTCCTGCCATTTTTCTTTTAAAATGGTAAGTAAAATAAATCCTGAGCTGCAGTCTAACCCCACTATAACACGTTGCACAGGAACAATGTGAAAAAGCACACGGATCGTCTTCGCTGCTAATTCCCTTAGAGCAGTGGTTCCCAACCTCTGGTCTGCGGCCCGATCTCTGGCTGCCAGGCTGTGGCAACTCTGGGGGCTGGGATACACCGCCCAGAGGCTCCCCTCCTGCAGCAGCTGTTGGGAGAGGCGTGTACTGCCCCACCGCTCAGCCAACCAGTGCTGGGCAGGGGCGGGGTCTCTTCTTACACGTGAAAGTGCGCTTCACTGTGCGGCGGGAGGGCTGCACAAAGCCCAGCACAGCAGCCACAGAGCAGCTGCAACTCGGGCAGCAGGCTGGGAGACAGCGCAGGACTAAGTAAGGAGGGTGGACAGGCACTGGGGGCTCCAGGGGTGGAGCTAGTGCTGGGAGGTTCTGGGGGGTGGGTGCTCTAAGAGGCAAGGAGCTGACACTGGTGGGCACTGGGGCATTCGGGGTGGGGGGCTACAGGGACAGGGCTGGCACTTGGGGGCTCTGGAGATGGGGCTAATATTGAGGACTGGGGGATAGCACAGGGGGGACTCTGAGGGAGGTTGGGAGCAGTGGGGCTCTGGAAACAGGAGGCTGGCCCGGGGAGGTCTGGTGGGGGGGGGGCTTTAAAGGGCGTGGGCTGGCACAGAGTCATTTGGGATTGGGGACTGGCCTGGGGGCACTGAGGGGTAGATGCAGAGGACTCTGAGGTCAGTGGCTGGAGCTGGGGGATAGTGGAGGGTGGGGAGCTCTATGGGTTAGGGCTGGCACTGGGGGACTCTCGGGGCCAGAGCTTTTGGTAGACCAGTAACATTTTATTTGCATATTCATTATGCCAAAATGTTGTGATTGACTGGATTTGCGAGTACCCAGTATAACAAGGCTGGGAACCACTGCCTCACAGCTTGTCTACACTTCCACTTTACTGCGCCGTAAAGCACCAGTGTAAACAGTCTCCCAGCACTGTTAGCTACGCCCCGTGCGGACGTGGGTTCCCTACAGCGCTGAAGAGCTCTCTCCCAGGACTGCCGCCATGATCCCACTGCCACATTAAAACGCAGCGCTTTAAATCAGCAGTGTCGACAAATCCTTTACATCACTCAGGCAATGCAGGGTCTTAAAACGTTCACAGGGCTTATGCTCCTGGAGGAACTGAGAGCTAATTAGCAATGGGAACAGTAGGCATACTGCTACATTTCTGCCTCAGAAAATGAGATCGATTAACTGTCAACAGCCACTGTTACTACTTTACTACATAGGTGGGCGGCTTCATTTGTGCCTCTAGCCTGCCCCCTGAATAATAAATAGCCCTACCCTTAGACACCCAAGAGCTGTACAAACCACTTGTTACAACTTACTTAGAAAGGACTACGTGGATAAAAAAAGTGAGACACTCTCTGTGTTGTAGGACCATGACCTACAATAGAGTCTTTGGCAATTCAGGAACACAGGGTTTTGAATATTTAGGAATCGGTTTTCTATCTGCTGAACAGGGGAGGGGAACCTGAGTCCCGGGAGGCCGGATGTAGCCCCCAGCTTGCATAGATCCAGCCCCCGAGGTTTAGATCCACCCGCCCAGCATTGAGGAGCCCGTGCTGGTGCTCCAGGTCCTCCCCCCGCTTCTTACTTGTGTGCGGCCCCTGACTGATTTTTTTATGGGTCAGTGGCCCCCAAAAAAGATTCCCCACCTCTGTGCTAAAACATGAGACAGAGTATTGGTGCAGTTTGCTGCAGACAACCGAATCAGACTGGGGATCAGGACAAACTAAGACCCAAGATTAAAGTACAGGCAGTCCCTGAGTTATGCGGATCCGACTTATGTCGGATCCACAGTTATGAACGGGGTTTTTTCCGCCCCGGAAGACGGGAGCGGCGGGACGCCCAGATGCGCCCCGGTCCCGCCACCCACATCCTCCAGGGCGAGAAAAGCTGCTCCGCATCTCCGTGGTCTGCTGGGGGGGGGGGGGGGAGAGACCAGGGAGACGCTGAGCAAAGCCGCAGAGCACGCGGGCAGCGGGAAAGCCCAGACGCGCCGCGGCTGTCTTTGCTCCCCGTCTCCCTGGTCTGCTGTCTCCAGCAGACCAGGGAGACGCGGAGCATGCGGGCAGCGGGACAGCCCACACGCGCCGCGGCTGTCCCGCTGCCAGCGTCCTCCGAGGCTTTGCTCCCCATCTCCCTGGGCGTCTGGGGAATCTGTCTGAGGAAGAGGGAGCGCACAAAGTCGTCTCCCCCTCCAAAGGATGCAGTGCCAAGGCGGCTCCGCCCCTTCTGCCTGAGGCCCTGCCCCTTCTGGGGGCCCAGCCCATGACCACATACTAAAATTAGTCAAGTGCCCCCCCCTCAGAAAAAATTATTGCCCACCCCTGATCTAGGGCATAAAAGGCAGTGTGCATCTACACCTCTCCAGTCACAAGTAACCTCCATTTCTTTCTATGAGCGATTGTTCCTATGTGTATTCCACATGGGTGACATGCGAACAGTATTCACACAGGAGGAGGGTGTGATGCTTTTATTACTGCCATTCCTATGGCTATGTCTGTAGTTGCTTCATGGACTACTGAGTGAGAATGTGGACAGAGTTCCAAGTTGCTGCCCTGCTGGAGAACATCCGCTAGTAACGCCATGAAGGCAGCTTGTGCTCATGTGAAGTGAGCTGTAGCAGTGTCTGAAGGGGGAATTTTTGCTATTTTGTAGGATTCAAAGATGCATCCCAAAACCCGCTTGGAAACCCTCTGGGAGGACATGGCTCGCTCACACAATCTTTCTTCTATATCAGTAAAGATTCTTGGAGATTTTCTAATGGCTCTGGGTTTTTGCAGTCAGAACACCAGAACATTGTGGAAGAAAACATTCCTATTGTCTTTGGAAGAAGCATGGAGTTTCTGAAAACACACAAGTCAGTGTACTATCTAATTGATGTGGAATTCAAATAATTTGGGGTAGAAATTTGAGGTGTAACTTTAAGAAAATCAACTCTTTGTGTAGCACCGTATAGGGAGAGCCTGACATAATGGCTCCTAGCGCACTGACCCTGCCTGAAGTAATGGCACCAACAGTGTCACATTCATGGCCAGGTGGGTTATGGCGTAAGTTTGCCATAGGTTCAAAGGGTGGACCTGCAAGTGTCGACAGGACATGGGTAAGGGCCTTTTGAGAGGTAGGTTTAATGATTGGCAGGGAGGTCCCAATCAAGCCCTTCATAAATTGTACAGTTGCTGGCAGGGTTTGAAGCCTGTGTCATGAGCTTCACCTGCACCTGAGCCTGTGGATCTGGACCAAGAAATGTATTTAAAGGCCACGATGGGCCAACAAATGCATCTAAAAGGCCATGATTTGGGGGGGGGGGGAGGCAGCTCAAAGCAAGAACTGTGCCAAATAAAAATAATACAAGAAAAACCAAAACCTAAGAGAAAAGGGTATAACACAAAGCAAGGTGCAGCAAGCTGTGTTGCTCAACTAGCAGATACCTGAATTGCTCTAGGTAACTGAGAAGGAACTGGCATGACAGTGGGTCTCTGCATACCCTTCTCTTGGGGCATGAGGGTGTTCTAGGACCCGTGCAAACACTTCTGACAAATCTCTCTAAGCAAGAGTGCATGTATTCTGATGTGGAGCACCCGTGGAGGCTCTGCAAGGGGGTCCTGACTGGTTTGGCCAAGAGGCTATCAAGTGCTGGCACTTCAGCTGCCCTTCCCCCTACCTCCTGCCCTTTGCCTTGGAGCTGTCTCTGCCTACCCCCAGGAGCCTCCTGCTTGCTGTGCAGGGCAGGGGAGAGAGAGAGGAGGGTACTGATGGCAAGGTGCCCGCCTCCCACTCTGTATTCTTTCTCCACAGAGCAGGGCTTGGGATGGGGGACGTTTGCTGGCTGCTTTTGGAGTGGTGCAGGGCCAGGGCAGGGGTGAGCCTGCCTTAGCCACACTGCACTGCCACCCAGGAGCCACCTGAGGTAAGCAGTGCCCAGTCGGAGCCCACATCTTGAAACTCTACCCCAGTCATGAACACTGCCCCGCACCCCAAAGCCCTGCCCTAGCCCTGAGCACCCCTGCATCCAAACACCGTCCCAGAGCCTGCACCTAGAACCCCCTCTGGCACCTCACTGCCTGCCCCAAGCTCAGCTCAGAGCCCCCCTTGCACTCCAAATCCTTATACCCAAGACCAGAGCCTGCACCCCAACCCACTGCCCCTGCCTGGTAAAAGTGAGGGAGGATGGGGGAGAGATGAAGGATGGAGTGAGCAGGAGCAGGGCCTCGGAGAAGGGGCACAAAGGAGGCAGGACAAGGATATTTGGGTATGAGGTAGATTTTGGATTCCACTTAAATTCAAAAAGTGATCTCATGCTTAAAAAGGTTGGAGGTCACTGAGCTAGAGGGTTTGCAAGCAGCCTCGTGTCACAGTAACTGGGTAGTTCAAGGTGACATAATATATCCATTTAGCCCCTATGTTCTCTGAGGGCTTCTTTTGGAAGATCTGACATCAGCATCTGGTTTAAAAGCCCGTATTTCAAAGTCCTCTAAAATCCACATGCTGACTCCAATTTTATTTGAAAAGTACTGTTAAGGAAAGTACTACTAATTAAACAGAGGGCTGTAGTCAGGCTAACGTAGTAATGATTCATGCTCCTCAACTGTCCTAAACGAGACTGAGTGGTATCCGAGAAAAGCAGGTCATTTGGTCAAGGGTTGGTCCTACACAGCCTCCCTACAGTAAGCAGGCTATATCTTTCTTTGCACATCTGCTTGAAGCAGGAAGGAGCAGAGATGCAAACAGGCCAGTTGAAAGTGGTAATGTGCACTTTCGCATATCTGAGAGCATTTGAGCTTCTTGTCCCTGGTTCTCAGAATAGCACTTGTTCCCATAAATCACTAAGGCCAAGTCCACACTACAAAGGGTTGTCAACAAAAATTAGGCCTCTTTAATTAAAGCATTTTCATTTAACCACTGCTGTGTGTTTACACTATGCTCCTTGTGTCACCAGAACACATCAACACCAGCAGCTTTTGCACTGACAGAGAGAGCAGTGCACGTAGGTAGCTATCTCACTGTGCAACTGGCCACAGGGCGTTTTGGAGAGGGTGTGCAATGCTTTGTGGGGCACATGCAGGGTCACACAAAGCAGGTTTCTCAATCCTATCATTTAATGGGCATACTACTAGATTGCCAGTTACTTTTCAACTGATGCATGTGTAACAGGGAGTGGGGGGAAGGAGAGACAGCGTGTGGGGGGTATAAAAAAGTAATTCTTCATAGATAAACGGAACAGGCAGCAGGTTATCACTGGTTGGAATGGAAGTCTCCAATCAGGTATTTAAGCACCAGATTGAGACTGAAGTGAAGTCTCTAATCTGGGTGTAGATTCCCAACCCCTTAATAAACACAAGATGAGCAAATATGGAGAGCCTTTCAACAGAGTGATGAAAAACAGATAAATGAAGCCAAATGGACCTTAACCAAGCTGACTCAATTTTTTGAGATACACCGGGTAATTCAGGGTAACTTGAGAGATGCAAAGATTAAGACAGAATATGGGGCTGACAATACCAAGCAGAATCTCTTCCATTTCCACAGAAAAGTAATGTGGGTTGATTTCTTTCTTCCATGCAGTAATAACTATTGCACATCTGCAGAGCAGGATTCTAGCCCTGTGAACTGTTGAGGAACCACACCCACTAGTGGAGAACCCTTAGGTTGGGATGAAGTACATGACGCTCTCATCCTGGAAGAAGTTTGAACAGCTGGTTTGAAATTTGAACAGTGGTGAGAAGTTTGAAGTTTGAACAGTGGTGAGAAGTTTGAACAGCTTCTAACATACAGATGAAGCACATAAGGCTACCCTAAGCAACGCCAATAAGGTAAGGATAATTCTGGCCTTGTCCTGATTTTGTTCATTACCCTTTGTATTAGCAGCGTTGTGGGAAAATATGCAAAATAGCCAGTTCTTCCAAGATAGAAGAAAGAAATTCCTCAAAAAGCAGTGGAGAGAAAAAGAGAGGGCACTTCTTGTTCCTGAAGGTGGCAAAGGGATCCACCTCTGGAAGTCTCCATCTTTGGAATATACTGTGCAGCATCTGAGAATCTAGCTCCTGTTCATAGTCTTATTAGCAGCATCTGCTGAGAATATCAACTGTGGTGTTCCAAATACCAGGAAAGGTCACAGCTGAAAATTGCATCTGATGAACCATTCACCTGTTTCACAGTTTAACAGCTTGGGCACACAGGAAGGGGGATCTTGCTCATCACTGCTTCTTGAAATAGAACATGCAGGATATGTTGTCTGTCATGACCTTGACATAGGGTATGTCTAGACTACATGGCTCCGTCGACAGAGCCATGTAGGTGAGCTTTCTAGACATAGGGAAATGAAGAGGCAATTGAAATAATCACCACTTCATTTACATCAAAATGGTTGCCGCGTTGTGCTGATCAGCTGTTTGGTGGCACAGCACGGTAGTCTGGCAACAGACGCCTTTGTCGACCGCTCCACTATGCCTCGTGGAATGAAGTTTACCGGGGTGGTCGACAAAGCCTTTCCTTGTCCACCGCAGAACGTCCAGACTACTGCGCTGTGCCGCCAAACAGCTCATCAGCACAGCGCGGCAGCCATTTTGATGTAAACGAAGCGGTGATTATTTAAATCACCGCTTCATTTCCCTTTTTTGAGTACGCTAATCTACATGGCTCTGTCGACGGAGCCATGTAGTTTAGACGTACCCTTAGTTCCCCTGATGAGGGGCAGAAAATGAAATCAGTTTGCTGATTGCCCTGAATTTCAACAGACTGATGAAGAAACTGGTTCCTAAAGGTGTCCATCTGCCGTCGGTCATGAGGGCAGTGAGGTGAGCTCCAATAGTGATACATTTATTGGAGCAGAATGTCCAATAGGAAGGCTTGTATAGCAGTTGGGTTGATTTTTCCACCAGACTAAGGAGTTCCTCACTTTCAGGAAAAACACCACATCCCAGTGCAGTGTGTCTCTGGTTGCACAGAGGCTGTTCTGAGCCAATCCTGGAAGCAGCAGAACCGTCGCCTTGTGTGTCAGTGCAAACTGCTATGTGTCCCAGGAACAGCAGTTTTTTGTGGTCCTGGCCTCCTCTGAGTTGACACAACAAAATTAAGACTCAATCTTTGAGAACGTAGGACCTGGCTGTAAATGATAAATTCAACAGGGAACCACCATCCACTTCCAGCAGATTCCCACGTGGATTAGTTCTTATCAAATGCTACAGAATATTTTAGCAATGATGTACGAGAAAACGTAAAATCAGTTTTTTTCCTGTCTTGTAGCAGGTCTAAAGTCTCTGGGGCAGGGACTGTCCTTTGCTCTGTGTCTGTGCAGCACCAAGCACAGTGGGGTCCTGGCCTACGAATGGGGCTCCTAGGTGCTACCACAAGACAAATAAATAATAATAGTTAATAAAGTCTGCAGGTGACATCGTACTACAGAATGAGACATAATATGGAAGCTGGGCTACCGAAAATGAGCATTTGGACGATTTGGTAAATGATCATATATGCATGTTAATACGCAAATAAAAAGTATTACAATATAGACACAAAGGCCATATTTATGGCATAAGGTATACTAGAAAAATATTTTACAGTCCATGTGAAAAACTGTATACTGGCTACTGGAATTGGTCTAGTGAGAACTGTTTGGGCCAGCAGGACCTAGAGTGGAACATCAAATTATTCCAAATATCTCTATCAGTAAAGAGGCCATTTTTAGTTAGAAGTATTTGTTTGTCAGTGATTTTTACTCTTTTTATGCCAGAGGGTCTATTATGATGAGGGCCTTTGACATTCACAGCTGTGAAAAACACATCATGGAGCATGAAAACTGACTTTTCCAGTGAAATCTGGCATTGGGGGTGGGGATTGGCAGTGTTTCCATCCTTACTTCTGTGCTACCTTCACAGCTGGTTGGCCAGAGAGGAGCGACAGCTGCTGGCTAGATGCCCAGTTCTGAAGGCAGCGCTGCCTAGGGCTTGGAGGGTGGGGTGTCCTGATGTAAGCTTTAGTGTATCTGAATTCTTGTGTTTATGTCCAAAAGTCCAGCCAGCTCTCTTTGCCACTGTCTCACACTAAATCTCACACTAAATCTCATGTTCAGCTGCTTATTTTCCATGACCCCTGAATCCTTTGCAGATTTGCTGTTTCTTTGTTATGTTCAGTCTGAAATGTCAGTGCTCTGATGAATCTTAAAATACAGACTGCTGTTGTGCCCAAGTGCCCTTGGCCATCCTGTGTGACAATGATAGCCCATTCAGGTTTTGTGGCCTTGAAGTCCTTGAATTGCACAGATCTTTTCACAGTGGTGCCAGGACAAGAAAGTAGCACTAGGTCACTCAAGCTACTCTTTCATGCAGCGCCTCCTTTGCGGACATTTCTCCATCACTTGTTTCTCTGAGACAACTACAGCCTCTGTGCATTTGGTACAGTAATATTTGGAAGATCACGTAGCTGTCTTTAATGTCATTAATGCAGCAACTGGAAATGAAGAGGACAGCCAGCACTATGTGATGACACAGCTCTCCATGGACCAAGTACTCTGCAGACGAGTGGGATGCAAGAACATCCCTAGGAACCTGGTGAGTACCCTTACCCTGACTGTTTTAGAACAGTCATGTCAAACATAATAATAGTTGCTCGCGGGCAGCATGCAGCCTGATCAAATTTTTTTGCATCCCACGACTACAGCTTCATAAATGATCTAAGTGCGGCCCGCCTGGTTACACTCTTTAAAACAGGGGTGGCCAACTCGTGACTCTCGAGCTGCATGTGGCTCTTCGATTAAAGAAATGTGGCTCCTGCTGGTTCTGAGCTGTGTGCCCAGACTGCTCATGGCTGGCCGTTCTTTGCATGCACCCCAGTGCCTGGAGGGAGAAGTGCATGGTGGCAGCGGCTCCAGGACCCAGGCATTACGTTAAAGCAGGGGCGAGGAGGGCTGGGGGTGCCTGGCTCTGGGGGGAGGGGGGGATTGGGTTAGAACAGGGGTATGGGGTGCCTGGCTCTGGGAGAGAGGAGGGAGATTGGGTTAGAGCGGGGGCTGGGAGTGCATGACTCCGGGGGAGAGGAAGGGGACTGGGTTAGAACGGGGGCATGGGGGTGCCTGGATCTGCAGGATGGAGAGGGAATTGGGTTAGAGCAGAGGTGGCTGAAGCACCTTAAACTCAAAGTCTTCATGGATGCAAATAACCATTTTACACATCAAATCCTGGAACCAACCGCCCTCCATCCCCCCAACAATTTACGTTAATTCTTATGGGGAAGTTGGACTTGCTTAACATTGTTTCACTTAAAGTAGAATTTTTCAGGAACTTAACTTCAATGTTAAGCAAGGAATTACTGTATAACTGTACATTTGACTGTATTAAAAGGGATACTGTTTGCATGTGCTCTGTTTACTAAGCAATCAAGATCACTATCTATCAGTAACATATCTTCATTATTTACTACACTCTTAATTTTTGTGTCATCTGCTAATTATCAGTGATTATTTGTTTCCTCTCCATTATGATCATAACATTCTCCAGTCAGAAAAAAATGACAATATCACAGATATCTAATAAATGATCAGCAGTGATTGGGCAGGTTGCAACAGAAGATCAGTAATCTGACTTCCAATTTCTGCCTGCAAAGTTAATTGAGGGCATGCATTTCAGGCCATGCACCTTTATCAAAACAGTGCCTAAGATCAGCACTCTTGTCTTTGTGCTTTCTCCCATACTGCCCCTTGGTCTTGAAATGCCCTCCCCTTCCTTGGAAGTTAAAAACCTATCCTCTCTTTCATGTAGGCCCTGCTCCAAAAACATGCACTCTGTCCATGAGGTATCTCAAATACCACCCCCAATTACACAATGAGCAATAAGCCGTAACAACCTCAGAGCTTGCACCTTTGGAAACATTGTTTTAGAGGGTAAGCTCCTTAGGGCAAGGACCATGCATTCTTCAATGCTAAGCTGGCATTGAGCACTGTAAGTAACACCAAGACACAAACTGATATTCATCACCACTCAAACGCAGCAATTCATAAAGCAAAAGTAAAATCAAACAGCAGCAGATGTGGTGCAAACCTACTATGATGACTGACAATTTATATAAATACAATACATTACATTAGACAACATGAAAAAGATTCCATATTAAAGAAGGAACCTACAGAGCAGAACAACTGAAAACAGCTAGCCTGAAAAATAATTTTCGATGATGATACTTCTAACAACTTGGAGCAAACTCCACAGATTCTCAACCAAGAAAAATAAAAGTGAAACTGGAACAGATCCTAATCATCAAAGGACATATAGAGCAAATAGTTTGAACAATCACCCCAGAAAGACAGAATGCAGATACAAATAGAAAAGATTGTTCGACCACTCTCCAGACTGTTGAAGGCAAACAATTTCCACACACATGTACTATCAGCAAACAGTGTTAATGGAAAATATGTGAGAGAGAACTGGACTGGCAACCCAGACCCCACCCCTTCTGACAGTTTAGAACACAGCAAAACAGCAAACAGATCCCAGCTTCAGGGCTTCTGAAGATCTGGAGCTGTGCGGTCAGCCTCAACTGCACCTTGTCGCTTGGTATTTAGAGGATTTTAATACAAAAATGCAAAGGGAAATGGAACTAGGCTAAGCTCTCTTTCTCTGGGGAAACAGAAGTTGTATGCTCAGTCTTGCTTTCAGTTACTCCCTGGAGCTGTGCCTGAGTGCACAAGACAGAAGCTGCTGGCACAAGCTGCTGGGAAAGGAAAGTTGGATTTTTTTTTTTTTTTTGGAGATCAGAAAGTTGATCACACTGCAGCCTCTTCCCTCATTCAATAATACTACTAGTAACACTGGTTAGCACAATGGTGTCTAACACACAGCTCAGCAGAAAACCACTATTTCATCTGCCTCTGTCAGCAATCCATGTAGTTTAAACAAAGCACCAAAGTAGGCAGAGCTGAAATTCTTAAGGATGCAGCACACACTTTGAGAGAAGAACGGATTGCGGCGATCAAAAATTGCCAGTTCCATTGGGTATAAAACAGTAATTTGAGGGTCTGCTTCACAGGTTAGAAAGGGAGAACCTGCAAACAAACTTAAATTACATAACTTTTGCCCACAATGGAATATTAATACCCATTTGCTTCAGCTTTCCACCTTCAAGCACACAAAACTGAGAGAACATCTGCAAATAAACAGTCCAACTTGTGTTTCTTTGGCAGGAAAATAGATCTGCAGTATAAATTGATGCTCATCTGCACAGAGGCCAAAGAGAAGGGGAATCTGAGCTCTATGCTATTTAGGACTAACAAGGCAAACTAGAATGCTGTAACTGTAAATCCACCTAGCTTAACCCTTATTGAAATCTTACATTGTATTCAGAGACCTATAGGCTCAGATTTTTCAAAAGTGCCCAGAATCCAGCAGGTCTTCTAATTGTCCATGGGAGCTGCAGGGTGTGGAGCACTTCTGAAACTTTTGTGCACAAGTCAAATGGTCTTCGAGCAGGTAAATGATATCACAGAACAACTGAAATGTTTTCATACACACTCAATTCTAAAAGTTCCCTTGATATTTTAAATACTCAGCTAATTAATTGATTAAAATATTAATCTCATGTGCCCAAACTCCTTTCTGCACAAAATACTCTCAGATAATGAGCATTGATTCATCAAAAGTACAAACCACTGCAGATATTTATCCTTAAATATTTCTAAGCATCTTCTCTCAGAGGGCCCGCTGCACTAACAAATAAAACCCCTATCTCAGCAAAACACTTTAGAGGTTTTCCTCCCCTGTTTGCAACCTCTGAACAATTTTTTCCCCATTTATTATATAGATTTCAAAGGTGGAGAGGACTGTATAAAATTATTTAGAAGTCTATAGTGTGGCAAGATTTAGACTCTTCAAATGCTTCCCTCTGAAGACTATTGAGTCTTTCACATTTTGTAAACCTATCACAACAATTAGAAATGGAATTATATAAGCCAATTGAATTCATTTCAGGAATGGACATTAGCAAAAATATTATTATAAATATTTTACTTTACCTAAGACCAAATCATTTTCAATTGTTGTAGGACCGATCAGGATTAGGGAAGCAGGTAAGCACATGTGTGGGTCTTGCTCTTTTTTCCATATATGACAAACTTCCAGGAACGTTTTACATGTTATGTTTCTAATTCAAAATTATTTTTGCCAACGTTTCCTGTATATGTAGTGATTGAAACAGATAAGCATGCAGGAACCTAAAGGTCTACTTGGACAGCTCCTCATTAATAAAATGGTTTGAGTACAGAGCAGTTATTTTTAGTCCATTGCTATTGTTTTCCACCTGCATTTAATGATGAACAGAGGTGTCTTGCTAAACAGACAAGAGGTTTGAGTTCAGCTCTTGTGAATGCCTCTATTTGCTACTAGGTCCTGATCCTGCAAAATGTTTAAACATGAAAACATTTTAATTGGCTTTAATGGGACTACTCACATGGTTAAAGTTATGTACTTGGGTAATATTTTCACAGCTGGGACACTGCCTTGTACCTTTTCCACACAGTAACTCTAAGCAATTCGCAAAAGAAATCCCAACATCCTACATCTCAATAATACACTGGGGAGACTGTCTCCATCATCCAAGGTGAGTGCACATCACTGCCAAAAAAGCTTGTGCTAAATCATATTTCCACCTTCAGACACAGAGACAAAACAGCTTTCGCCCAAAGTAGAGACCTCAAAACATGCAGTAATATGACTTTAGAGAAACCTCTCATTTCTTCTGGGGTCCCCGACCCAGCACTGTGTTCCTGGGCTGTTTGACATACACAAAAAACAAAAACACATGCCAGACGATTTTTCTCCAAGCTCTTAGATGATAGGTGCATTTTACTCCACTGGCTTGTTAAAGATGGCTTTCCTTTTATTCAGTGGTTTACTGTGCACTTAGGGATGTAAGAGTTTAACTGGTTAACAGGTTAACTGATAATGCTTATCACTTCCAGCTATTGGTTCAACTCCCAGCTGTTGGCAGCCAGCAGCTGCTGGTAGCCCCCGAAGTTCTTGGCGCAGGCTGCCAGTGGGTTAAAAAAATCCTGGCATGTAACTGTGTAGCCAATTAAATTGTTTTTGATTACACGGTTAGTATTTTTTAACCCTTTTTACATCCCTCCTGTGTGCTTAGCATATTTCTACCTGAGAAGCTTCAGAAGGCACAATGACAACTTCCTTGCTTTGTAGCGCTCTACACAGTTCAGTGATGGAGATCTTTTCCAGAAGGCTTGTGCTTCCTGTGAAATTTTGGAATAACCTTTCCTTTGCATACAAACCATTCTGCTGGCAAAACCCATACTTTCGTTTCATTTCATTTTCAGGGACCTGTGCTTTGTTTAAGAGTTCAGCTGCATAGTCCCTTTGCAAAACCAGACTTCTCTGACAGAGCAGTTCTGCATCCAGTGGGAAGGACTATGTCCACATGAACAGAGAATTCTGGTTGCAAGTGGACTCAAAAAAGATCCTAGTTTTATGCGAAGTCCTTAGTAAAGACAGACAGACATAAACAAACAAACTGAGAAAATATTTCTGATTTAAAAGTTTTCAGTGTCCATGGGACAGAAAAGAATCAGTAAGAGGCTGACATGAGATTAAGGACAGTGTCCTGTGAAAATATTAAAGCAACCTTTCCTAAAAGGTCAACTTTGATGGCAGAACTTAGAGTGCCAGCTTTTCTCAGAAACAAATTCCCTATGTAGCAAACTCTTTCAACAGGGATCTATGAACACATTTATCGCCACAGTAAACAATCTATATGTTCTGGGGGTTTTGTTTGCTTGTTTGATTTTTAAGAAAACATTTTTTGATCTGAGCAGGAATCAGCTAGGCATTCACACTTGGAAGACACGGTATCTGGTAGTTTTACTTAAGATTTGTTGTTTTATAAAATGAATTTAAAATACTGTTTCCCGGACAAACTTTAGAATTTGCCGCACTCTAGGACAAACTGTATTGTTAAAGGGCATGTCTAATTCAGTCCGCCAGCGGAGTGGTGATACAAGTTGTCTTTCTATGCACTGAACCTTTGTAAGTGTACCTCTTGTAAAAGCTATCCAAACAGAGTTGCAGTGCAAATAGCCATTAACCGAAATATAAACTGTCACGCCACAATGCAGAATATTCTCATTATAACATCTCACATTTATTTATATTCATTTTTCTAGCAAGCATGTACATTGGATATCAGTTTTTAAATTCCAAGACACCAATTATTGAATATTAGCAATTAACTCTAGATACTAAAATTCAGTTAAAATAATATGCATATCCATCAAGTGCAAAAAAATTTAAAATATATATTTAGAATGCAGAATGAGATGCAGAGTGGATTTTTACTGAACTACAGAACATTTACCAAAGATTGGGGAGAGGTACCAACAAAACTATGTTTTGGTCTCCAATAAAACTCCACTAACTCATGAAAGGCAATTGTGAAGGGTACTGTGAATTGAGTGACATAGCAATGCAAAGTATGAAAAGCCATGAGAGAAACAATAACAAAATTAATCCTAAAGAGCTTCCATTAGTCATCAAAAATTGCTTTGCAATGACTGATTTTAGTCTAGCCTTCCAACCCTTCTTTAAAATGGCTATACAAGTTTAGAAAGTTACCTACACTACTCTTCTCCCACAAAGGTGCACAGGTAGCAAAAAGTCAAAGCAATAGCAATGTGACCAATACTTACAGAAGGAACTTTTTTAGCTGCTCAGACCCAAGAATGTTGCATTCTTCAACTTAATTAATTTTTCTTAACATAGAGCTACATAAAAAAGAAAATGTTCTTTGAGAAACACTTCTAGTTTAAAGCAGCTGCTGTTCAAAAATTAAGTCCCACTTGGTTCATACTCCACTGGAGGTTGGCAATGTGTCACACGCCAGTGAATAATATGACTATCTGTGCACCTCTAGCTCATTATTTACTTGTAACAGACATAAGTCTGAAAGGCATCTGCAACTTTTACAACCAATGGTCTAATAGAAAACAATTTGCATTTTTTTCTACTTTTTAAGCAATATGAAAAATGGAAGCTCAATCAATGTATAATTGCCATGGTTGGTTAGTTGGAACAACAGAGGACACATTCCCAGAACCAAGACTGATATAAAAAATAAAAATAAAAGCATAATACTATAAAATGTGTAGCTTACTTTGTGCCTTTTCACAGAAGTTTATCTGAAAGCCTAAAGCAAAAAAGATAAGTTCTAGTTCATTCACTGGAAGTCACAGAATTGCATAACTATTAAAAGTCACATGTTTCAATGATCATTAATGTCTAAAAATTCTGAATAAAACTCATTTCATGGGCAAAATGTTACCCTGAGAAAACAACATGAAGTGCAGAAAGGAATCAAGGCATGGCATGGTCAGATCAGGGCAAGTTTATGACAGGGCTAATTTCATTGTCATATTAATAAAAATAAAACAGTCATAATTCCTTGGATTCCTTTGCAAATCCATTCAAACAATTTCACTAATAGAGGTCTTCTGCAGTAGCAAGTCACATTCATGAAGATTAAGACCTTAAAGAGGATTGTGCCCCAATAAAGCCAAACGTTTAGACTGAGGTAAGTAACATTTCAAAATATTTCATCAAGTCAAATGGTGTTTAAACTTAGCTTTTCCCACCAAGCAACATTCTGTGTGTTAACATCCAGGCAGCAATGGAGGACTAGGGTCTGTTAAAACGTGCTCTAATAAAAATATCAAACTAAATCAAACAAGTTTTCTCAGCTGAAATAAGGTAAATGTAATTTCCCCTTTAAGAGGTGGATACTGCTCTCCCTGGCTTTGATCATGTAATAGTGATTTACATAGCTAACCTACCCATCATTTGGGAGACTGAGGATTTATACCCTGTTTCTGATTTGCAAGACTTTTTTTATGCAGACAGCTGCATTTTTTCCACTCTTGACACCACCCCCACCTAGACTTCAACCCGGAATAATTCACCTCAGTACTGTACTGGGAATTTGTTCATTATAAATGGAAAGAACTTGAGTACAAATATTACTCCAGTTCACTGTCACTGAACACAATATCCAGCTTATGCAGAGTTACCACAACCCAGATCTGCCTTAGTAGGGAAATATGGCATAGGCTTTGCAGTGTATGTACTGGCATTTAGTTCTGAGGCACTGGCTGTAAATTAAGGAACTGCTTTTTTATCTCTATTTTTCAGATTGATAACTTTCAAAGTATGGAGGACTACAGGTTTTCCTGTAATGGTTAACAGGGATTCTGACTAGCGATGTTACATTTAGATTAATCAACTAATCAAATAACTGATGTAATTTGCATTGACTAGTCGATTAGCCGATAACGGCACCTCCGCTTCTGAAATGTAGCAAGAGCCCTACTGGCTCTTGCTACATTTCAAAAGTGGAAGTGACAGGAGCACAGCCAGCGGGGGACTCGAGCAGTCCCCTGCTGGCCCCACACGCCCTGCTTTTGAAATGTACAAGAGCCCCATTTCTTTGACCATTTGACTTGATGAAATATTTTCCAATGTTACTTACCTCAATCAGAAGCTAATCTAAACCTTTGGCTTTATTGGGGCACAATCCTCTCTAAGGTCTTAATCTTCATGAATGTGACTTGGTACTGCAGAAGCTCTTGTACATTTCAGAAGCAGGGTGCACGGGGCCAGCGGGGGACTGCATTTAAAAGGTGAAAGTGCCTCCAGTTCCCTGCTGCACCTCTGCCCCTTTTCCCCACGGAGGAGGTGCTGGAGGGAACCAGCTTTTAAGTTGGCTCCCCCCCACTTGCTGCCTCTCTCTGACAGAGGCAGCGGGGGAGGGGGGGAAAAGTGACTAGTTGAGTCACTAGTCTACCATCCAATAAGCAATTGCTTATCAGATAGCTGACTAGTCACTTACATCCCTAATTCTGACATGAGAGCATGCTTTGCCATCACTCCATCAATTTTCCTTCCCACAAGGAATCCTGGGCATGTGATGAAACCTGGAGAAGGTGGTCACCACCACATGTAGAAGCTGCATCATATCAAGCCTCTTGCAATCAGACACACTGACTTGACCCACTAAGACTTCCACGGCTCTCTCAAGCATTGCCTCTGTCTGATCTCATCCAAAGATGTGGGAGAGAAACATTCCTGTGACTTTTGGTGGAGTATTTAAAACGTCTTAACCAATTTCTTCACCCTGAGATTAGCATTCACAAAAAGTTACACCCATACAGTCATATAAAGGAAAAGCTGCTTGAACAATAACATGAAGCCCCCCCCCCCCCCCCCCCCCCGATTAGACAGTAGGACACTACCTACATTCCACACAGCCACGCCTCTGTTTTTTTAAAACAACACGCTGTCAGACAGGAGCAAAAGCAAGGAGTTAGACTTTGTGTCATGGGTTAGCATCCACGTCAGAAACATTTTAAAAAACGCACACTAAACTGTAACCTCAATGCTAATTTCTTGTGTAGCTAAACCATGGCTTAAATATGCATCCCAAACTCTGAGATTATAATTTCACAGATTCATTCTGGCACTTAACTAAAATATTTCCTTAATCCCTTGCTCATTTAGCTTTTAAACAGTTGCATATTTATGAAAGCATTACTATTCTTGACCTCAATGTAACAAACCAAAGTCACACAAAGGGAGCATATTCCAAATATTAAGGGAGTTCATAAAAGAAAAATCTGGAAACCAAAAACGTGAGATCCATTTACATCAGTGTTTCTTCAACTAAGTTCCGCAGAACACTGGTGTTCCATGAACCACTCACAGGTGTTCCGTGACCTCTTTTTTGTTTTTGTTTTTTGTTGTCTGACAACAATTTTTTTTGGAAGAAAATTTTCATAAATGTTCCATATAAAAAAATATTATTGTTTGGTGTTCCATGGTCTCAAAAAGTTTAAATACTAAACAATCAATATGCTACTATGGTAAAAAGCTGAACACATGGAATTATCAGTTCACTAGTCACAAACTACATTTCACACTAAGTAGCTGAAATCTCCGGGATAGTATGATACTGTGCTTGCCCATTAGCCCAATTCCCTAAAGATACAGCAGCAGCTAAAATAATTCTCTGGGTACAAGTTCTAAAAGAAATCATGCCAACAATACTGACACAAACATACTAGGCTATTGTTAATGTTGCAATCAGGGTACACACTAGGGATGAGACCGACTGGTCGACTATCCGATAAGTAAATGCTTATCGGATAGTCTACAGGTTAGTCTGCTAGTTGCTTCGGCTCCCCCATCCCTTGCTGCCTCTATCAGAAAGAGGCAGCAAGGGGAGGGAAAAGAGGAGGGGATGCTTCAAAGAGGCAGCACTGCGTGGAGCCCAGGGTCAGTTGGGGATTCCCCCGCTGACCCTGGGTTTCATGAGGTGCTGCTGCTTTGAAATGCTACATGGAGCCTGACGCCGGCTCCCCGCACCATTTCAAAGCGGCAGCGCTGCATGGAACCCGGGACCAGTGGGGGACTGCTTGCATCCCCTGCTGGCCCTGTGCTCC
This sequence comes from Pelodiscus sinensis, assembly GCF_052426305.1. Taxonomy (NCBI): domain Eukaryota; kingdom Metazoa; phylum Chordata; order Testudines; family Trionychidae; genus Pelodiscus; species Pelodiscus sinensis. The sequence goes on from NC_143071.1 coordinate 30,358,328, forward strand.
CTGCAGTGCTTTCGCCTTTGAAGTGTAGCAACAACCCTAGGGCTGTTGCTACACTTCAAAGGCCGAGGTGCCCTATCGATTAATCAAACAGCCAATGCAAATTGCATCAACTTTTCGATTAGTCAATTAATCGAAATTTAACATCCCTAATATACACTGTAGAAATCCAAAGTGAAAAAGGTCTCCTGCACTCCTGGCAACTTTCACATCCCTACAACACTGCCAGTAGGACATGCCAGCACTCCACAGAGCTTCACTCTCACACTCTCAGGAACATTTCAGTACAGGACTCACTCAAATTCATCTGTTCCAGTCACAAATGCTGCAGCTCCTGGCAGGTCAGCTCCTGCTCATTCTAAGTGTCCTGCTCCAGGGTGATTTTCCTTGGGGAACATGGATCTTCCAGCTCCCAAAACTTTCCCCCATACGAATCTCTCCATCAGCTACATAGTGCAAGGATTTCAGCCTGATGCCTGGCAAAGTATCCCGGTCTCCAGCTATCTCCAGTACATTGCAGTGTGGGTCTGCTGAGGAGCAATGTGTGCTACTGCAATCTCTGATGCACCTGCTTTGCACACCATCTCTGCACCCATGGTGCAATTCTGTGCCCATGGGCAGTTTGCAAGTAGCAGGGATCACATCTGGATGGAGATCCCTGGATCTAACAGTTGGGAGCAGCTGAGAAACCCAGCAGTGCTGTTAGCTAAGATGGTAGCTGGCTTTTCAGCCTCCCTCTGACACCCAGACACCATAAGAGAGGAACAGAGAGATGCAACAAGAAGCTGTGGATTACACAGGACACCCTCTCTCGTTTGTTGCTCCAACATTTCCTCTCAATGACACACCATGAGAGGCACAACTTGTCCACTACCAACTCTACACTGATCTCCTACCTGTTGATCGCTTATTTCTGGCCTCAGGGCCTTATCTCAAATCTGCATGGGCTCTTCAATGTGTTTGCATAGTCTGGCCTGTGTTCTGTGCAGCTGGGCTTCCTCACCATTGTTGCTGTCTGCTGCCAGAATATTCAAAGGTTTTCCAAGCAGTCTGAAGAGCTTGCTGGCTCCAGCATCTAGGCTCAGTTTCATCTCCATTATCTGCTGTTCCAAGCCAGCCTCTATCCTTTTCCAACTCAGATATTCAGGCCCGCCGAAGGAGAAGGAAGCAGGGTGGAAGGGGGCAATTGCCCCAGGGCCCAGTAATTCAGTTAGTGCTTCTATTGCAGCAGAGCCCCAGGCCCTTTAAAACACCACCAGAGCATGGCACTGAGGCCCGGAGAGGGCAGGTGCAGCACTGAGGGCTCTCTGCCACCAGCCCTGCCCCTTCAGAGCACGTAGCCTAGTGCTTCTTGAACGGTGCTGGGAGCGCAACCGGGCGCTTAAAGCAGAGCATGAGTAGTGCCTATATCTGGGAGACAACCAGAAAGAGAGACACCTTTGGGGGAGGCCGAGGTGTTATGGATCCTCGGTGACAATGCTCTCATTCAGAGCGCAGAGCAGTCCGAACTCCTGTACCAGTGAGCCGTGCCATGAACCCTGGTGCCAAGGGACACAGCCCAAGGGGGGTTAGCGGGGTCAGCCTACCTTCCCAGTGATCATGGGCAGGAGAGCAGCTACCCTTCTCTCTCAGACCCTTACTGAGATAAACCAAGCCCAGTTTCCCATCTGTTAGAGCCTGGTTCTCTCTCCTGCTACGGGTTCTCTAAACAATGTATGGCATGCCTCAGTTTACCAGTCTTTATATAAGTGCAATCATCATTCAGCCCTAGTGTGACTCCTCCCTTGTTGCTCAGAAAGTAAACGCTACCAGAGACCCCTTCATTGTCACTGCCCATTACTGATACTGATCCAACCATTGTACCAAGGTGGGGTACATCTGCTTTTGTTTTTCAAGCTGCTACTGTTGTAGTGGTAAGTGCCAGGTATCTATTGCTAGCTTTGGGAGTACAGTGTAACTAGCTAAGGCTGAGGTCACAGCTTTCCCTATTATTTACAATAAAGTACACACAAATCAAAACTAGAGTCAATAAAGGCAGAACTTGTATTTAAAGTATCCTGGTTTCTAGCTCAGAGAACTTTTCCCTGTGCTATGGGAATATTGTGCAGAGAAGTCTGTCTCTGTCAGCTACTAGCTGTGTTGTAAGAAGCTAGCAATGGAAACATTATGATTTGATGCAGACAGTACTGTCATCTCAATTGCATTAGGGATGTCTAATTTAGATGTAATATCTCAGACTTAAGATGACACACTGCAAAAATAGCAACTAGTCAAACTGAAGGAAAAACAAGAGAGAAGGGGTACCTACTTCTAAGTGGTATTATTCTACTCAGCAAATGCACAGTAATGTGTGAAGCAAAAATTGAGTTCTATGTGCTTATTCTTTTCCCCCCAAAGGATCCAAAGGTGAAAACCAATTATTTTTTTAAAATCAGATGTTCTTTTTCCATTTTAATCAAGCCAATCTGCAAACGAACTTGAATACTACTGCTTACATTTTAATCTCTGTCTGCATATCTAACATTTCTACACAATAAAGTCATAAAAACTCTACTACAATCTTGAAAACTCTCTACAATGCCTAGTAACATGTACTCTTACACTGCTATTCAGATGCTTAAACACCTACTTGCTGGATCCACCTCAGACTGCAGCACAAACCCACTCAGAAGGTATTCAGAATCACATGTTCTGTGACAGCTACTCTGAAGTAGGGATGTGAATATATAACTGTGTAAACAGTTAACCAACAATCCTGGGCTTATCCACTGACATTCACACTCTCGCCCTGCTCAAGAGCCGGCTGCCACTTGCACTGCTGCCTCCCCTGGAGCAGTGTGCAAAGGCTCCCAGGGACTGTGGGTGCATGTAACCACTGAGTTTTCCAGCCATTACACGTTTACACAATTACCTGAACTTTAACTGGGAGATACCAAACATGCAGGCTCCATACACAGATCTGACACCCAACTTCCTGTTGAGGCTGTGATGGGACACTTCATAGCTTAGCGCCTCAGTTTCCCTGTCTGAAAAATGGGAAACGTTTTTTTCTACCACAGAAGGGGTACTAGTAGGTTAAACTAATTGTTTGTACAGACCACAGAGATCTTCTGACAGAAGCAGCTTTGGAAGTACAAAGCATTACTGCTGCTATTATGACTTACCTAACCAAACATAAAAGATGATTGGCACAGGCCATCAGAAAATCAGCTTCTTACCCAATACCTTTGCACAGGCAAACAACTGCAATTGTGATATATTTTCAGGATCACTGTGAAAAAAGTTGAAGGACTTGGCAAGTCCAAGACATACCTAGCCTCCCACACGTAGGTCACTGGTCTGACTTCAAGTCAGTTATGACTGGGGGTTTGTCTACAATACCTGCCGAACTGATGGGCAGTGATCAGTCCAGAGACACAATAAATCGACTGCCAAGAGCTCTCCCACTGATTCCACCAGAATGAGAAGGGTAAGCAGAGTGGATGGGAAAGCAGCTGCCATCTACACACCGCAGTGAAGACACCATGAGAGTAGATCTAAGTTCGTTGACTTCAGCTACATTATTCACATAATAACGTCAACTGAAAACTATCTCCTGGGTTTATTTTTGTGGGACAAGGTAGGAGACTGTAACACACATTCCAAACAGACTGAATGTTCAGTGTTAAGGAACAAGTGACCCTCAGATCATTTCCTCAGTGTGCACAAAACTGCCTGCACAAACTTTCCAAACAGTCTTGCCTCCTGGGGAAAGATTGTTGAGAAAGATGAGCAGAGATGCCAAGTCCACCAGACATTTCAGCTGGCAAACCACCTTCAATTCACTGGCTCAGCAGCCCCTTCCTGATTCTTTCCCCTTCCACACAAAATTAGGATTGGTGTCATCTACAGATCTATAGTGGTATAAGTACGACACTCAGGGGTGTGAAAAGTCTACCCCCCAAGCGACATGGTAGCTGCGAAGCTAAAAGCGTGGCAGCATACAGGTGTTTTATTTCCCTCCAACATTCCCATTAGATAAAAGATCTGTGTGTATTATGAACTGAAAGGGGAATAATACCAACAGTGACAATTAAAATAATAATGTCTGAACTCTAGATCTCAAAGCATTTTACAGAAGATGGTATCCCGTTTAGAGATGGGGAATCTGGGGCATGGAGGTTCAGTGATTTGCCAAAGGTCACACAGCAGATGAGTAACAGAGCTTGACGAGAACACAGGTCTTCTGACTCTCACTCCAGCACCTTAGCCTCTGGACCATTCCTGCAAACTAACACTGCAGAACTGTGGCTACTGTAGATGCACAGAGTTATGAGAGAGAAGAAACAGACACTTTCCTCTCTGTGGCAAGGGCCTGACGGAAGCCAGGCAGAGGAAGAACTGAAGATGGACTAACAGCTCAAGCCCAGAGTAGGTGGGCATTGCTTAGTTTACATTTTTGTCTGTTATTTGGTTTTGCTGAGGGACTCAATGGAAACGCCCTGCCTGTCACAGCTCCTAAAGAAAAGTGAGGCTGAAGAGGAGGCGAGGAGTAGCAGAAGATGCTGACTTGATTGCTACTACTTTGTCAGACATAATTTGAGACAGATACCTTAAAAGGGGTGGAATTCCAATGTCATCCAATTATAAGGGCAGTCCACCACTATACCACGTGACTGAAATCACAAGGGGAATATGGCAGTTGCTGACATCTCCCACAATGACAGGGTATGCCAAAGATTAGAACTAAAACACCTCTGTAACTAGTCTCAGGCTAGGTCTACACTACAAAGATAAACTGGAAAAAGAAACACAATTTGCAGTATGCGAATTGCATATCTTTTTCTGATTTACTTCCGAAAGAGGCTTTTCCAAAATTTGACCCGTCTACACAGGGCCAAATTGAAGAAAAAACCCTCTTTTGAAACATCCCTTCTTCCTCGTAAAATGAAGTTTACGGGGATGCAAAAAACACGCATCCACTTTTCCCAAACCATTTTTTTTTTAAGTAGACACATTCCTTGGATGTAGCAGAGCTTTTCTGGGATACCAGAGGTACCAGTCTACACATAGCCTCAGAGGAATAGTGGTATTACTCTGTATCTGCAAAAGTAACAAGGAGTTCTGTGGCAACTTAACTAGCAGATTTAAGTAAAAACCACTTGCTCAGATGCATGGAGGTGGGTAAAAATAACTTCATCAGAATTTTTTTTACCCACAAAAGCTTATGCCCAAATAAATCTTTTAGTTTTTAAGGTGCACAGGACTCCCCTCTATCACTGAAACTCTCATGAGTTTTGGCCAGTGCCTCCCTCGTCCGGCACCCTCAGGACCTCTGTGGTCCAGAACCACAGAAATTGCTGGACAAGAGGAGGTCATGGCTCCCTATGTAGATATAAGGGTCTGCTCTCACCTGGGGCTGCATTCTGTACTGCCTGCCCTGCTGCATTCAGCCCACTGCCCTGCACCAGCCCAGGACAGGGGCTGCCCTGCTGCCTCCAGCCCCAGCTGGGGCTGTGCACCCATGTGCAGGCCCCACTGACACCAGCCCTGGCCAGGACTGAACTTCTGGCTACCCGGGCAGTGCTCCCCACACTTCGCCAGATGTGACCAGGGCTGCCCTCCTGGCCACTGGCTGCTCTGCCTCCAACCCCAGCTGGGGCTTCGCTCCTAAGCATCAGCCCTGGCCAAGGCTGTGCTCCCCCACACGTCATCCCACTGGGGCTGTGCTCCCCACCGACAGCCCAGCCTGGGCTGCACTCCTGCACGTGGCCAGCCAGAGCTGTCTGGTGCAACAATAGTCATGGTCCTGTCAGACCACAGATAGGGTTGCCAGGTGTCTGGTTTTCACCCAGACAGTCTGTTATTTCTGGGCCCCATCCGGTGAAAAAGAAGTAAAATGTCCGGTATTTTCTGTTGTTCTTGGATGGAAGACTGGAGGGGACATTGCTCCCCTGTCGCATCTGGCGAGGGCCGGGGGAAGTGAGGAGCACGGGGATTCTTAAAGGCACAGTGACCTTTTTAGTCTCCCCCCCCCCCTTTTTTTTTGCACTCAACCAAGTTTTTTTCCTGCCATATTTGGGATTTTTGGTGAAAGCATCTGGCAAGCCTTACTCACAGATGTTGCCAGACTAAAGAGTCCCAGATTTTAGAGGTTCAACCTGTAGTGCTGTTTGCTTCCTGCACTACCCAGGCTGAGCAAAATGTCAATAGACTGGACAGTTTCTTTTTCTCTTTTAAATTTCACTTTTTATTTATTGAGGAACACTTTATCTGAAATGTAGTGCAGATTTCAAGTTTTGTTTAAAAGACCACTTGTATCTAGGGCTGCTGCTACATTTCAAAGACAAAAGCACCATGTGGCACCTGGGGACTCCAGCTGATCCTGGGCTCCCCGTGGCACTGCCACTTTGAAATACCACATGCAGCCTGATGCCGGGCTGCCTGCAGCATTTCAAAGTGGCAACGTCACATGGAGCCTGGGGTCAGCGGGGGAGTCCCTAGCTTATCTTGGGCTCCACGCAGCACTGCCACTTTGAAACGCCACGTGCAGCCTGGGGACATTCCACCTGGTCCTGGGCTGTACGTGGCATTTCAAAGCAGCAGCACCGCGTGGAGCCCGAGGTCTGGCCCCAAGTTCCTCTGCCGCTTTGAAGCATCCCCTCCTCTTGCAGCCTCAAGGCATTGGCTTGTCAGATAGTCAACTAGTCCTTCACATCCCTAATTAAAAGTCCACTTTGGTTTAATATTTGGGGTGCCTTATTTTAACCATAAGCAAGTTCTCTTCTCTACTATATGCTGTTAAGATATTCAGCTTCCATTCTAACTACCATCATGTCTCCCAAGCCCTCCACATTCCACACATAGGAACTATAAACATGTGTGATTTTGGTGAAAACTCTCACACTTATTTTGAAAATTACATAGAGAAAAAGAAGGGAGCCTTTCTCCATGCCACTTTATTTCTTTAAATGGTCTTGACTTCACAGGCAAAAAGATTGTGTTTTTCATTCGTATGAGTTCAATCAAGTTAACATAATGATTGGAAAGCCACCTGAAGAGTTTTGAAGATAAACTAACTGTTTGAACCCTGCCTTCACTAAGAAAAAAAGGTATGTGTGTAACAGCTGACTGTGGATAAACCAAGTGTTAAAACTTCAGGTAGTCTTGCCAACATCAGTTTACACTGTGATATTTTGTATATGAATGCACAAACTGAGGCCTGGTCTACATTAGGAAATTAGGTTGATATAAATACGTTGTTCAGGGGTGTGAAATATGCACACCTCTGAGTAACACATTTATACAGACTTTAGTCCCCGGGTAAAAAGCACTGCTCGTGGACCTTGCTGCCACCTCTTGGGGAGGTGGAGCACCTACCCTGGGGAAGAACGCCTCTCTCCCAATACAGGCAGTCCCCGGGTTACGTACAAGATAGGAACTGTAGGTTTGTTCTTAAGTTGAATCTATATGTAAGTCGGAACTGGCGTCCAGATTCAGCCGCTGCTGAAACTGACCGCCAGTTCTGACTTACATACAGAATCAACTTAAGAACCCCAAGCGTCCCCAAGTCAGCTGCTGCTGAAACTGATCAGCAGCTGATTCCAGGAAGCCCAGGGCAGAGCAACTCTGCCTCGGGCTTCCTGTAGTCAGCGCTGGTCAGTTTCAGCAGCGGCTAAATCAGGACGCCTGGGGCAGAGCAGCTGGGGTGCTGCTGGGTTGCTCCAGTAGCGCCGCTCCTCGGCACTACTGGACCAACCCAGCAGCACTCCATCTGCTCTGCCCCAGGCGTCCTGATTCAGCCGCTGCTGAAACTGACCAGCAGCGGCTGAATCAGGACCAGAGCAGCTGGGGTGCTGCTGGGTTGGACCAGTAGCGCCCAGAGCGGCGCTGCGGGACCAACCGGCAGCACCCCAGCTGCTCTGCCACAGGCGTCCAGAGAAAAGCCTAGTCTGCTGGGGAGGGGGGGGGGGCGTACTAGCTGCGCCCCCCCCCCCCCCCACTCCAGCAGACCAGAAAGACACGGGCGGCGGACAGAGACGCACCGCGGTCCTGCCGCCTGGGTCCTCCGCGGCTTTGTTCCCAGTCTCCCTGGTCTGCTGGAGACCAGCAGACCAGGGAGACGGGGAGCAAAGCCTCTGAGGACGCCGGCAGCGGGACAGCCGCGGGGCGTCTGGGCTGTCCCGCTGCCGGCTTCCCCCGCGGCTTTGCAAAGCCTCGGGGAAGCCGGCAGCGGAGCAGCCCAGGCGCGCCTGGGGTGCCCTGCTGCCCGAGCCCCCCCGCGGCTTTGCAAAGCCTCGGAGAAGCCAGCAGCGGAACAGCCCAGGCGCGCCTGGGGTGCCCCGCTGCCCGAACCCCCCCTCGGCTTTGCAAAGCCTCGGGGAAGCCGGCAGCGGAACAGCCCAGGCGCGCCTGGGGTGCCCCGCTGCCCGAACCCCCCCTTGGCTTTGCAAAGCCTTGGGGAAGCCGGCAGCGGAACAGCCCAGGCGCGCCTGGGGTGCCCCGCTGCCCGAGCCCCCCCGCGGCTTTGCAAAGCCTCAGAGAAGCCAGCAGCGGAACAGCCCAGGCGTGCCTGGGGTGCCCCGCTGCCCGAGCCCCCCCCGCGGCTTTGCAAAGCCTCGGAGAAGCCAGCAGCGGAACAGCCCAGGCGCGCCTGGGGTGCCCCGCTGCCCGAACCCCCCCTCGGCTTTGCAAAGCCTCGGGGAAGCCGGCAGCGGAGCAGCCCAGGCGCGCCTGGGGTGCCCCGCTGCCCGAACCCCCCCTCGGCTTTGCAAAGCCTTGGGGAAGCCGGCAGCGGAACAGCCCAGGCGCGCCTGGGGTGCCCCGCTGCCCGAGCCCCCCCGCGGCTTTGCAAAGCCTTGGGGAAGCCGGCAGCGGAACAGCCCAGGCGCGCCTGGGGTGCCCCGCTGCCCGAGCCCCCCCGCGGCTTTGCAAAGCCTCAGAGAAGCCAGCAGCGGAACAGCCCAGGCGTGCCTGGGGTGCCCCGCTGCCCGAGCCCCCCCCGCGGCTTTGCAAAGCCTCGGAGAAGCCAGCAGCGGAACAGCCCAGGCGCGCCTGGGGTGCCCCGCTGCCCGAGCCCCCCCTCGGCTTTGCAAAGCCACGGGGAAGCCAGCAGCAGAGCAGTCCAGGCGCGCCTGGGCTGCCTCGCTGCCCGAGCCCCCCCGCGGCTTTGCAAAGCCGCGGGGAAGCTGGCAGCGGAGCAGTCCAGGCGCGCCTGGGCTGCCTTGCTGCCCGAGCCCCAACGCGGCTTTGCTCTGCGTCTTCCTGGTCTGCAGACCAGGGAGACGCAGAGAAAGCCCCAGAGTACATGGGCGGCAGGACCGTGAGGTCCCGCAGTCCGTGTACTCTGGGGCAGCCCCGTTCGTAACTGCGGATCCGACATAAGTCGGATCTGCGTAAGTCGGGGACTGCCTGTATGCAGTGTCTTCCATGGTGGATAAAATCAATGATTTTTCTTTAAAAAAAAAAAAAAAAAAGATTTGTTTTTAATTTAAATTGGATTTTTTATATTATAAAAAAATTGATTTAAAAAAGTTTTTTTCCTCAAAAGGCAATTTAAAGAATGTTAATTAAAATACATTATAGCTCAAAGATATCTCATCATGGAACAGGGATTATAAATTCTAATTATATAGTATGAGACAATATATTCATGTAATGTTTAAGAAAAATGTTGTAAATAAATTCCAATAGTTCATGGATTAGGGATCCAACTTTATGGGATTCCAGAAGCTTCTGCATAGATTATTTAGGTTAATCTATCTACTCAATGGGACTCAGTGCTCAGTCTAAAAAATACCATCAGAGATGCTAAATTCTGCAGTTCTCACTGTGGATTTGTGTCTCCAGAGATAAATGTTTTTAAATAAATAATATAGAGAGTTGAGAAATAACAGACCTCAACCCTATTGTCCCTCTGCAAATTTGTGTTCACAGAGTCAATCCCTTGCTGCTCCCTTAGAGTGCAGGTCTAAAAAATTCAATGAATAGAAGATTGTTGGGGACAGAATAGATCTGGACATAGAAGAATTCTGGAGATAAATGTGAGAAGGGAGGGACAGACAGCTGAAACAAAAGTGAAACTGTTGGAGCAGCATATTCCAGAAATCTTAAGGTCTTTCTGAGGGTGGCCTTCCTTGATCTGAGATCTACCATACCATTCTCTCACTAGAAGGGAAAACTTATAATGGCAGCAGACTGTAAGAGACCCAATTTGGGAATATTTCAATGAAGTTCCTCTACCTAGGGATAAAACATACAGGATTCTGAAAATTATCCACCTTCAAGATCACCATCATTTTCTACAGCTTCAGAGTTGTCTGCCACTGATAATGTTTCAGTCACATAGAGACAGCATATCACCTGAAGCATAAAGAAAAAAATTCTCCACCAGAAACAATCATAGAAAAGTTTGTGATAAGCACCAGTAAATTACCAAAATAGGTAATTCATGAAAAAATTGCCTGGTTTGTTTATGCAACAAACTCTCCTTTCCGTATGATTGAGAATCCACACTTTATTAACATGGTTCAATCATTAAACCATCTACCCAACAGAGCAGATGTTGCAGGCAAATTGCTGAATAAAGTGAATGAAAGAAACTGAGCAGTGTGCAAAAAGTTTAGAGGGTAAAATTGTTAATTGAGTCTTGATGGGTGGAGCAATTTCCACAATGATCCTGTTGTATGTACTTGTGTGACAACAGAAAAAGAGAATGTCTACCTTAGAAACAATAGACACACCAGGAAATGCACACACAACAGAAGATGTAGCAGTAAAAGCTATAACAAACTGTGGAAAAAAAATCAAATGTCAGACAGCGCTGCAAATGTATCCAGGATGAGAAAAAATTAAGATGACACTCCCAAGCTAATAACATACGGTTGCAGTGCTCACTTGCTGCATCTCCAAGCCAAAGACTTAAGTGTTCCAGAAATAAAGCTTAATGTTGAAACTACAAAACACTTTCGTAACAACCATTTTGTAGCAGCTGCTCTGAAAAAAGCAGGAGGAACTAAGGATATTAAATTGCAATTATCTGGCTAATCATGTAGTCAATACATTTGTATTGACTACATGACTAGTTGATAAGGGGCCATTCTGCAGAGCCTCACCAGGGGTAGCTGAACCAGTTCCGGGAGCCACCCGCACTGTGCCTCTACATTTTAGATGTAGTAACAGCCACCGGGCTCTTATTACATTTAAAATGCAGAGGCACAGTGTCGTGGACCAACACAAGCTGGGACTGCTCGGTCCTGGCTCCCTCCAATTCCAGCAGACCCTTTTCGCAGCAGCCAGGGCTGGAAGAGGGCAGGAGCGGCTCCAGCAGCAGGCCCTGGCGGCAGTCAGCCCTGGCTGCCGCGAACAGAGGCTGCTCCAGCAGCAGCCCCATGGTAATCAGGGCTGGCTGAGGGCAGGGGCTGCTGCCAAAGCAGCCACTAGCCACAGACAGCTCTGGCGGCCGAGAACAGAGGCTGCCCTGGCTACCATGAATAGGGGCTGATTCTAAGTGAAGAGAAGCCCTGAAACACTCATGCAGAGAAAGAGCTGTTCTAACTTCCGCCCACTTGCCACCATTACAAGGAGAGCTTGGGAGCGAGAGGGGTTGCTATCAATAAAGTGAATGCAACATTTCAAAAAAAGGAAGGCAATACAGTTTTCTTACAGTGTTCCTTCACTATTAAAGTGGTATAGTCTCAGTCTGAAGCAGTCGTAAATGCTGCTAATGCAGAGGTTTTTCAAAAGTTTAAAACTCTAAAAGGTTTTAATTTTAAAAGCAACCAACTGCACTGAGACTGATTTTTTTAAATAAGGGCTTGTCTGCATTACAAAGTCAAGTCAATATAAGACAGCTTACATCAACCTAACTATAGAGGTGTACACACTATAGATCCCTCCTGCCACTCTCACACACCTACTACACTGACTTAATAAAACCACCTGAACAATATGTGTAGCACTAAGGGTGATGTAGTTAGAATGATGGCATGTCAGTGCAGACGCTGTGTTGCTTGCATCAACCTAAATGGTTTCCACAAGATGGCCTACAATGCCAATTGTGACCACTTTGCTGTCCTGCAGCAGGTACATAAGTATGCATCCTTCCCCTTTTAATATCCTGGGGAAGTTTTGAAATTTTGTTTCAAAACATGTTAGATAATGCATATTTAAACACAATTTTGTACCGAGTGCTGACAGGTTGTGTTTAAAAACAGGTTAACAGACTATGATCAACTATAGAGAGGCTCTAGCATCTACCACAATCAACTAATGTTTTTAAATGCCTTTGTATCCATTAGGTACTATGTGTAAAATCCAATTGCTTAAAGCACAATAGTTAATGTGTTAGACACAACCTTTTTGCATAATCTAGACATGCCCTTAGAAAGTGACATTTGGGCGGAGGTTACAAGTCACCGTGTACAATGTTCAATTTACTTAGATCAACTGACAGACCTATTTTTCATCTGGCTTTTAATAAAAAGAGCTAGTTTCTAAACAAAACTGCACCTGCTATTAGACTAATAGTTTTCTGAGCCCTTGTGTTGGGAAATTAGGGATGCTCCCAGTACTAGTTTCCAACTACGCTCAGGGATGGCCAAAATGTATACCTATTAGCAAACATGCTGATTGATGGAAATTCTGCAGAAAGTAACTATAGCCCAGGCCTGCACAACATGCGGCCCACAGGGGCTCACTGTGCGGCCCGTGCCGACTATGGGCGGCGCGGCACGGCCCCATCCATTCTGCTGGCCAGGCGGAGCGCCGCCAGCGAGGGGGAAGTGCGGTGATTCTCACTGCCAGACTGCCTGCATGCAGCTCTGATGTGAGGAGGCGGGGAGCGAGCCAGAGAGCGGGATGCTGACAGATGCCAGTTCTCTGGCGTGACGTAGCGTCCTGACGTCACGACTGGCGACCACCAGATTTAAAGACAAAAATGTTTAGCCTGCATGTTCGGTATTTTTTGGGAGAGCATCCCTACTTGTGGCCTGCAGCTGTTTTCTTTGGAGTAATATGGCCCTCGCCGCTTTCCGAGTTATGCAGGCCTGCTATAGCCTAAACTAAGACAAGCAAAGCCTTATGCTCTGAGTCAGATCAGCCTAACATACTGAGAGATCCCAACTTAAACTTTTGCCCAGAATAGTGGGCAAAGAACAGCCAGACACAGATGAGTCACGTACCACAAGAAATATTTAAGTAGACAGAGCACTGATCTAATAAGGTATAAAATCCAGACTAAAACTTGCCTACTCTTGGCAAATGTTCACTTGTTTACATACTTCATTCAATGACTCGTCTGCTACAAAGCTCACATGTGTTTGTAAAAGGAAAACTCGAGTCTCACATTAAAATAACCTGCTACAGCACAATGACAGAGAAGAATAGGGCTATATCTAGCCTGTATATTCACACTTAAAACAAAAATGAAGAGTGTATTTGCTATTCATGTGGTCACCTAATAAAAGGTTAAGAGTCTGAAATCAGAAGTGAGTGCCTTCCTCAGAAGAATGGTTGCTTTTTTATTGTTTAGAAATCTTCAGAAATTGACAAAATACCATTAGTGAGATCTAGTTGCCCCTAAAGAAGAATTTACTCAAATGTATGCAAGTTTTCAAGCTACATTAAGTGTGTATTTCTGAGCCTTTAGCTTTACCCCCCCCAGAGACAAGACTCCAACCTCAGCTCAGATGTACATGGTGTAAACTGTATTTATTCTGCTTTTCTTTAGAGTGCAGAAGGCAAACGGTCACTAAATAGCACAGCAGTGCCAGCACAGACACACTCCTATCCCCTCCCGTCACACATGCTCTGCAGACACACATGCACCCTCACAAACACAAATGGTGTGCACATTCCCCCCCCGCATCTCCTGACAAAAGACGGGCAAATTCCAAGCTCCCTCACACACACACACTCCCAACTTCCACCTCTCAAACACACATTGCAGTCACACTTCCAGCTCCCCCTACACACACATACATACACCACAAATGCCCAGCTCCCACACACCCACATACACTCTGCAGAAACATCTGCAGCTCCCCCCCCTACACACACACTGCAGCCACACTCTTGCCCCTTCCATACTCACACTGTGGGCACAATCCCACCTCCCCCAAATTTACACTAGAGGCACACCTCCACCCCCCCAACTGAAAGCACACTCCCATCCCCCAATACAGGGGGGCCCATACTCTCATCCTCATCTGGCAGGCACACCTCCCCCATGGCAGACATGTTCCTCCTCCTTCCCCACACACATGGCAGGCACACTCCCTCTACATACACACCCTGCAGGAACACACATTGGAGGCACACTCCCTCTCCCCTCAACACACACACACACTATGTGGACACATTCCCAAAACCCTCACATGCATGCTCTGTGATTATACACCTGCCACCCTCACACACACAAGTTGCAGGAATACAACAAACCACAGCACAAACGGCAGGCACACTCCCCCCAGTCCTCCCAACACAAGATGGGCAAATTCTCTGCTTCCTCACACACACACACACACACACACTCTCCCTCTCTCTCTCACACACACACACACACACACACCAGTCACACACTCTCTCTCCCTCACACACACACACACACACACACAATGCGGGCACATGAGGAAACACACTCAGCTGCCTCCCCCCCCCACACACACACACACTCCATGTGGGCTAACTCCCATTTCTCTCTCACACACACACTCACTCTGCAGACACACATGAACCTCCCCAGCCGCACTCCTGCCTCACCCATATACAAACCGTGGACACAATCCTGCCTCCCACGCCCACATCATAGGCACACTCCCGTCACCAGACACACACACACACACCCACACACACACACACACACGCACACCCACCCCCACAGGTATACTCACAGTTCCCTCCCACAAAGACTGTAGGCATGCTCCACCGCACCCCCCAAAAAACACTGCAGGCACACTCCTGCTGCCACACACGGGTGGGGGGGAATGATACACTCCTACCCTCACCCGGAGCAGGCACACTCCCATGCCACACACATACAATACACCATGGGTTCCCAAACTGGAGGGCGTGAAGAAATTCCAGGGGGGGCGCGAAGCGACCCAGCCTCCCCCCCCCCCCCATCAAGTTTTGCTGCCCTGTTCAGTTCCTTTTTCTCTTTTTGCTGCTATTTGGGGGGGGGACATGAGGGTTTTTTAAAAATCAAAAAGGGGGGTGTGATGCCAAAAAGTTTGGGAACCACTGCTACGCAAACACACTGCCACCCCCACATGCACAAACTGCAGGCACACATATACTGTGAGCACACTCCCGCCAACACCAGAAACACACAAACTATAGGTATACTCCTGCCATTCTCACACACACAGTGAGCACACTCCCAGTTCCCTCCCACACACTTCCTCTACACGTATACCCTCTGGGCATACTTCTGCCTCCCCCACATACTGTCTGGGCAAACTCTCCCCTCCCCCCGACACATTCTGGAGTCACACTCCCCCTAAACACACACATTGCGGCCACACTCCCCCCCACATGGGCCCATACACACCCCTGTGGGAGCACCTCACACTCACCACACATGAGCACACACACATCCCCACAGGCGCACTCCCCCACCACAGGCAGGCGCAAGCATACTCCCCCCATGAGAGCAGGCGCAAGCACACTCCCCACCATAAGGGCAGACGCATGCATGAACCCCAGGAGTGCACACCCCCCACGGGCGCACTCTCCCCAGACAAGTATGCATGCACCTTCTGTGGGCACCCCCCACACAGACACGCACTTTGCCTCCTCCCCCCCCCACACGCAGACGCAAATCCTATGGGTGCACATCTCCTCACAGGTACACTCCCCTACAGACAGTACACACGCCCCTCCTGCAGGCACACCCTCACACACATGCACACACACCCTGTGGGCGAACTCCCTCGTACATATGTGCACATGCACGCACTGTGGGCACACTCCCCCCCCACATATGCACGCACTGTGGGCACACTCCCCCCACACATATGCACGCCCTGCAGGCACACTCCCCACACACGCATCCAGCCACCCACACGCACACCCTGTGGACACACTCCCTCACACACACACACACACCCTCCAGGCACACTCCCTTACACATGCGTTCACACACACACACACACACACACACCCTCTTCCTACCCCCAAACACATGCACCCACCCACATGCACAACCTGTGGGCACAGTCCCCCACACGCACACATACACACACACACTCCCCCTTCTCTCCCACCCACACGCCTGCCCACCCTGTGGGCACACTCCTGCCACACACACACACACTCCCCCCATACACACCCCTAGTGGGCACACTCCCCCCACCTCTACACACACACACTTCCTTTTCCCTCCTACACACACGCCCCGTGGGCACACTCCCCCAACACACACACACAGCCTGTGGGCACACAGCCCCACCAACACACCTCCTGTGGTCACATCCCCCCACGTTCCCCACCTACACAGCCTGTGGGCACACTGCCCCCCCCAAACACACACAGCCTGTGGGCACACTGCCCCCCCCAAACACACACAGCCTGTGGGCACAATACCCCCACACACACACAGAGCCTGTGGGCACACTGCCCCCCCACACACACACAGCCTGTGGGCACACTGCCCCCCCCCCCACACGCACACTGCCCCCCCCACACACACACAGCCTGTGGGCACACTGCCCCCCCACACACACACACAGCGCCTGTGGCCACACCCCCCCCCCCACACACACAGCCTGTGGGCACACCCCCCCCCCCCACACACACAGCCTGTGGGCACACTCCCCCTCACACACACACACACAGCCTGTGGGAGCACTCCACCCCCCCACACACACACAGCCTGTGGGCACACTGCCCCCCCACACACACACAGCCTGTGGGCACACTGCCCCCCCCCACACACACACAGCCTGTGGGCACACTGCCCCCCCACACACACACACAGCCTGTGGGCACACTGCCCCCCCCCACACACACACAGCCTGTGGGCACACTGCCCCCCCACACACACACACAGAGCCTGTGGGCACACTGCCCCCCCCACACACACACAGAGCCTGTGGGCACACTGCCCCCCCACACACACACACAGCCTGTGGGCACACTGCCCCCCCACACACACACACAGCCTGTGGGCACACTGCCCCCCCCCACACACACACACAGCCTGTGGGCACACTGCCCCCCCCCACACACACACACAGCCTGTGGGCACACTGCCCCCCCCCACACACACACACAGCCTGTGGGCACACTGCCCCCCCCCACACACACACACAGCCTGTGGGCACACTGCCCCCCCACACACACACAGCCTGTGGGCACACTGCCCCCCCCACACACACACACAGCCTGTGGGCACACTGCCCCCCCCACACACACACAGCCTGTGGGCACACTGCCCCCCCCACACACACACAGCGCCTGTGGGCACACTGCCCCCCCCACACACACACACAGCGCCTGTGGGCACACTGCCCCCCCCCCACACACACAGCCTGTGGGCACACTGCCCCCCCCCACACACACACACAGCCTGTGGGCACACTGCCCCCCCCCACACACACACACAGCCTGTGGGCACACTGCCCCCCCCCACACACACACAGCCTGTGGGCACACTGCCCCCCCACACACACACAGCCTGTGGGCACACTGCCCCCCCACACACACACAGCCTGTGGGCACACTGCCCCCCCACACACACACACAGCCTGTGGGCACACTGCCCCCCCCACACACACACAGCCTGTGGGCACACTGCCCCCCCCACACACACACACAGCCTGTGGGCACACTGCCCCCCCCACACACACACAGCCTGTGGGCACACTGCCCCCCCCACACACACACACAGCCTGTGGGCACACTGCCCCCCCCCACACACACACACAGCCTGTGGGCACACTGCCCCCCCCACACACACAGCGCCTGTGGGCACACTGCCCCCCCCACACACACAGCAGCCTGTGGGCACACTGCCCCCCCCACACACACACACACAGCCTGTGGGCACACTGCCCCCCCCCACACACACACAGCCTGTGGGCACACTGCCCCCCCCACACACACACAGCCTGTGGGCACACTGCCCCCCCCACACACACACAGCCTGTGGGCACACTGCCCCCCCCACACACACACACAGCCTGTGGGCACACTGCCCCCCCCCACACACACACACAGCCTGTGGGCACACTGCCCCCCCCCACACACACACAGCCTGTGGGCACACTGCCCCCCCCACACACACACAGCCTGTGGGCACACTGCCCCCCCCCCACACACACACAGCCTGTGGGCACACTGCCCCCCCCACACACACACACAGCCTGTGGGCACACTGCCCCCCCCACACACACACACAGCCTGTGGGCACACTGCCCCCCCCCACACACACACAGCCTGTGGGCACACTGCCCCCCCCACACACACAGCCTGTGGGCACACTGCCCCCCCCACACACACACAGCCTGTGGGCACACTGCCCCCCCCCACACACACACAGCCTGTGGGCACACTGCCCCCCCCCCCACACACACACAGCCTGTGGGCACACTGCCCCCCCCCACACACACACAGCCTGTGGGCACACTGC
This sequence comes from Pelodiscus sinensis, assembly GCF_052426305.1. Taxonomy (NCBI): domain Eukaryota; kingdom Metazoa; phylum Chordata; order Testudines; family Trionychidae; genus Pelodiscus; species Pelodiscus sinensis. Next base: position 30,376,935 of record NC_143071.1, read on the forward strand.
CCCCCCCACACACACAGCCTGTGGGCACACTGCCCCCCCACACACACACACAGCCTGTGGGCACACTGCCCCCCCACACACACACACACACAGCCTGTGGGCACACTGCCCCCCCCACACACACACACAGCCTGTGGGCACACTGCCCCCCCCACACACACACACACAGCCTGTGGGCACACTGCCCCCCCCACACACACACACAGCCTGTGGGCACACTGCCCCCCCCCACACACACACAGCCTGTGGGCACACTGCCCCCCCACACACACACAGCCTGTGGGCACACTGCCCCCCCCACACACACACACAGCCTGTGGGCACACTGCCCCCCCCACACACACACACAGCCTGTGGGCACACTGCCCCCCCCCACACACACACAGCCTGTGGGCACACTGCCCCCCCCCACACACACACACAGCCTGTGGGCACACTGCCCCCCCCCACACACACACAGCCTGTGGGCACACTGCCCCCCCCCACACACACACAGCCTGTGGGCACACTGCCCCCCCCCACACACACAGCCTGTGGGCACACTGCCCCCCCCACACACACACAGCCTGTGGGCACACTGCCCCCCCCCACACACACACACAGCCTGTGGGCACACTGCCCCCCCCCACACACACACACAGCCTGTGGGCACACTGCCCCCCCACACACACACACAGCCTGTGGGCACACTGCCCCCCCCCACACACACAGCCTGTGGGCACACTGCCCCCCCCCACACACACACAGCCTGTGGGCACACTGCCCCCCCCACACACACACACAGCCTGTGGGCACACTGCCCCCCCCACACACACACACAGCCTGTGGGCACACTGCCCCCCCACACACACACACAGCCTGTGGGCACACTGCCCCCCCCACACACACACAGCCTGTGGGCACACTGCCCCCCCCCACACACACACAGCCTGTGGGCACACTGCCCCCCCCCACACACACACAGCCTGTGGGCACACTGCCCCCCCACACACACACACAGCCTGTGGGCACACTGCCCCCCCACACACACACAGCCTGTGGGCACACTGCCCCCCCCCACACACACAGCCTGTGGGCACACTGCCCCCCCCACACACACACAGCCTGTGGGCACACTGCCCCCCCCCACACACACACACAGCCTGTGGGCACACTGCCCCCCCCACACACACAGCCTGTGGGCACACTGCCCCCCCCACACACACACAGCCTGTGGGCACACTGCCCCCCCCACACACACACAGCCTGTGGGCACACTGCCCCCCCCCACACACACACAGCCTGTGGGCACACTGCCCCCCCCCACACACACACAGCCTGTGGGCACACTGCCCCCCCCCACACACACACAGCCTGTGGGCACACTGCCCCCCCCACACACACACAGCCTGTGGGCACACTGCCCCCCCCCACACACACACAGCCTGTGGGCACACTGCCCCCCCCCACACACACAGCCTGTGGGCACACTGCCCCCCCCCACACACACACAGCCTGTGGGCACACTGCCCCCCCCACACACACAGCCTGTGGGCACACTGCCCCCCCCACACACACACAGCCTGTGGGCACACTGCCCCCCCCCACACACACACAGCCTGTGGGCACACTGCCCCCCCCCACACACACAGCCTGTGGGCACACTGCCCCCCCCCACACACACACAGCCTGTGGGCACACTGCCCCCCCCCACACACACACAGCCTGTGGGCACACTGCCCCCCCCACACACACACAGCCTGTGGGCACACTGCCCCCCCCACACACACACACACAGCCTGTGGGCACACTGCCCCCCCCCACACACACACACAGCCTGTGGGCACACTGCCCCCCCCACACACACACAGCCTGTGGGCACACTGCCCCCCCCACACACACACAGCCTGTGGGCACACTGCCCCCCCCCACACACACACAGCCTGTGGGCACACTGCCCCCCCCCACACACACACAGCCTGTGGGCACACTGCCCCCCCCCACACACACACAGCCTGTGGGCACACTGCCCCCCCCCACACACACAGCCTGTGGGCACACTGCCCCCCCCCACACACACAGCCTGTGGGCACACTGCCCCCCCCCACACACACACAGCCTGTGGGCACACTGCCCCCCCCCACACACACACACAGCCTGTGGGCACACTGCCCCCCCCACACACACAGCCTGTGGGCACACTGCCCCCCCCACACACACAGCCTGTGGGCACACTGCCCCCCCACACACACACACAGCCTGTGGGCACACTGCCCCCCCCACACACACACAGCCTGTGGGCACACTGCCCCCCCACACACACACACAGCCTGTGGGCACACTGCCCCCCCCCACACACACACAGCCTGTGGGCACACTGCCCCCCCCACACACACACAGCCTGTGGGCACACTGCCCCCCCCCACACACACACACAGCCTGTGGGCACACTGCCCCCCCCACACACACACACAGCCTGTGGGCACACTGCCCCCCCCCCCACACACACACAGCCTGTGGGCACACTGCCCCCCCCACACACACACAGCCTGTGGGCACACTGCCCCCCCCCCCACACACACACAGCCTGTGGGCACACTGCCCCCCCCACACACACACAGCCTGTGGGCACACTGCCCCCCCCCACACACACAGCCTGTGGGCACACTGCCCCCCCCCCCACACACACACACAGCCTGTGGGCACACTGCCCCCCCCACACACACACACAGCCTGTGGGCACACTGCCCCCCCCCCCCCCCCACACACACACAGCCTGTGGGCACACTGCCCCCCCCCCACACACACACACAGCCTGTGGGCACACTGCCCCCCCCCACACACACACAGCCTGTGGGCACACTGCCCCCCCCCCCACACACACACACAGCCTGTGGGCACACTGCCCCCCCCCACACACACACACACAGCCTGTGGGCACACTGCCCCCCCCACACACACACACACAGCCTGTGGGCACACTGCCCCCCCCACACACACACACACAGCCTGTGGGCACACTGCCCCCCCCCACACACACACAGCCTGTGGGCACACTGCCCCCCCCCCCACACACACACAGCCTGTGGGCACACTGCCCCCCCCACACACACACACAGCCTGTGGGCACACTGCCCCCCCCCACACACACACACACAGCCTGTGGGCACACTGCCCCCCCCACACACACACAGCCTGTGGGCACACTGCCCCCCCACACCCGCTCGCCCCCTCCCCGCGCGCTCCCCCCCGCCTGCCCCTCCGCTCGCCAGGCCCAGGCCGGCCCGCGTCAGGCCCGTGGCCCCGCGCCCTGAGGCGGCAGCCGGCGGTCCCGGCGCGCGGGCCGGGGCGGCTCGAGGGCCCGGCCGGGCCTAGGCGCAGGCGGAGGCCGCGGGGCCGGGGCCTGGCGGGGCCGCTCACCCTGCATGCTGCTGAGCGCCGTGTGCGCCTGCGAGCCCGGGGCGCCGGAGCCGGAGCCGCCGCTGGGGCTGGGAGCCGCCATTGTGCGCCGCGCCGCGCCCGCCCGCAATGCAGCAGGGACCCTCCCAGGCAGGACACCTAGAGCCCCGACTCCGTATCGCAGGCGCCGCGCCCGGCCCAGGCCGTCCCCGCCGGGCTCGCCTGACCCCTCCCCGCGCCGCGCCGGGACCCTGCCCCGCTCCTGCCCCGCCGGGTCCGCCTGACCCCTCCCCGCCCGCCCGCCCTGCCTCTGCCCCGGCCCTGCCCCGCCGGCCGCCGCCCGCCGCTGCCCCGGCCCTGCCCCGCCGCCCGCCGCTGCCCCCAACCTCCCTCGAGCCGAGCCCGGCTGCCTCCCTGCCCCGCCGGCCTGCCCCGGCCCCCGCCGCCGCCCCCGCCCGCCCCGCTCCCCCCCGGCCCTGCCCCCGGCCCTGCCCCGCCCTGCCCCCTCCCCCCCTGCCCCGCCCCTGCCCCGCCGGGCCCGCCCCCCCCGCCCCCGCGCGCCCCGCCCTGCCCCGCTCCTGCCCCGCCGCCCGCCGCTGCCCCGGCCCTGCCCCCGCCCCCCCCCCCCCCCGCTGCCCCGCCTGCCCCGCCGCCCGCCGCCGCCCCGGCCCCGCCCCCTCCCTCCCCGCCGCCCCCGCCCCCGGCCCTGCCCCGCCGGCCGCCGCTGCCCACAACCTCCCTCGAGCCGAGCCCGGCTGCCTCCCTGCCCCGCCGCTGCCTCCGGCCCCGCTCCTGCCTCCCTGCCCGGCTGCCTTCGTGCCCCTACCCCGCTCCAGCCTCCCGCGCACTCCTGCCTCTGGCCTTCCTGACTCCCCTGCCCTTCTGCCTTCCTACCCTCGCCTACCTGCCCTGAACCCCTGCCCAGCTCCGGCCTCTGGCCTCCCTATATCCCTGCCCTCCTACGCCTGCCCAAATCCTGCCTCTGGCCTCCCCCATAACCCTACTCATCTCCTGCCTCCCTCATACCCCTACCCTGCTGCTGCCTCTGGCCTCCCCCATATTGCTGCCCTAGTGCTCTCTAGCCTGCTCCCATGCCCTTTCCCTGCTCTTCTGCTGTTGCTTCCAGCCTGCTCCCCTACCTCTTCTCTTCCCTGGTCTGCTTCTGCCTCCGGCCTGTCCCTTTAGCCCTGCCCTCATACCCCTTTCCTGCCCTTCTCCTGCTACCTCTACCACTATTCAGCCATTCCTCATCAAAATGGCCACTCAGTTTTCTTATCAGAAACACATATCTGAATTCCTTTGCTGTTATATCCTTTTCAGTATCCCTTTCTATCTGGCCTTCCATAAGATCCAGTCTACTAATATCCATTAGTTCTGGGCCAACCCTGGGGAGTAGGCTATGGGCATGAGGGCTTCCCCTGCTCTGCTCACCCACCCAGTGCTCCAACCAGTGAGTGGGATCTGGGTGCAGGAATCTTCGGAATGCCTGGAGTGCCAGGTGGGCAGACGGAGAAGAGTCAGGACTGCAGGGGTGAGCCCCAGCCCATGCATAGCTATGCTCCTGCAGTGTGGCCTAGTAACTAAAGCATTGGACTAGGACTCAGGAGAATCTTTTAGTTCCAGCTCTTTTCCATCCATTTCTCTGTATTTCTGTCCCCCATTTATAAAAGTGCAACTATACTATCCCCCTTTGCAAAGCATTTTGGTATCTACTGATGTAAGTCCTAGGTATAGAGTTATAGAATCCTAGGGCTGGAAGGCTATGTCTACACTCGCGGGCGAGAAATATGCAAATGAGGCTAAGCATGGCATATCCCCTGAAAATAATCAGAGTAGCAGCATTGCACAAGAGGAATTTTGTTGCACAAGAAGGGGCAGTGTAGACAGCTCCTTCTGGCGCAAGAGTCTCTTGGCGATATTCCATTTTTAGCTTCATTTGCATATTTCTCACACAAGAAGCTGTGAGTGTAGACATAGCTGAAGAGACCTCAGGAGGTCAAGTCTAACCCCCTGCCCAAAGCAGGACCAACTCCAACTAAATCATCCCAGCCAGGGCTTTGTCAAGCCAGAACTTAAACACCTCTAGGAGTGGAGATTCCCTTAGGAAACCCATTCCAGTGCTTCACCACCCTCCTAGTGAAATAGTTTTTCCTAATATCCAACCTAGACCTCTCCCACTGTAACTTGAGACCACTGCTCCTCATTCTGCCATCTGTCACTACTGAGAACAGCCTCTCTCCATCCTCTTTGGAATCTCCCTTCAGGTAATTGAAGGCTGCTATTAAATCCTCCCTCACTTTTCTCTTCTGCAGATTAAATAAGCCCAAATTTCTCAGCCTTTCCTCATAGGTCATGGGCTCCAGCCCCCTAATCATTTTGGTTGCCCTCCACTGGACCTCTCCAATGCGTCCACATCCTTTCTATAGTGGGGGCCCCGGAACTGGACGCAATACTCCAGATGTGGCCTCACCAGTGTCAAATACAGGGGAATAATAGATCTAGATCTTCTCTAGATCTGCAGGCAGTGCTCTTATATGCACCCTAATATGCCATTGTCCTACATAAGAACAGCCGTACTGGGTCAGACCAAAGGTCCATCTAGCCCAGTAGCCTGACAAACAGAGGCCAGGGACACCATTTCTATCCCCTGGCTAATAGCCTTTTATGGACCTAACCTCCATGAAATCATCTAGCTTCCCTTTAAACTCTGTTATAGTTCTAGCCTTCACAGCCTCCTCTGGCAAGGAGTTCCACAGGTTGACTACCCGCTGTGTGAAGAAGAACTTTCTTTTATTAGTTTTAAACCTGCTACACATTAATTTCATTTGGTGTCCTCTAGTTCTTCTATTTAGGGAACTAATAAATAACTTTTCTTTATCCGCCCTCTCCACACCACTCATGATTTTATATACCTCTATCATATCCCCCCTCAGTCTCCTCTTTTCTAAACTGAAAAGTCCCAGTCGCTTTAACCTCTCCTCATATGGGACCCGTTCTAAACCCCTAATCATTTTAGTTGCCTTTTTCTGAATCCTTTCCAAGGCCAAAATATCTTTTTTGAGGTGAGGAGACCACATCTGTACACAGTATTCAAGATGTGGGCATACCATAGTTTTATACAGGGGCAGTAAGATATTCTATGTCTTATTTTCTATCCCTTTCTTAATAATTCCTAGCATCCTATTTGCCTTTTTGATCACCGCTGCACACTGGGGCTACGTCTACACTGGCCCCTTTTCCGGAAGGGGCATGTAAATTTCAGCAGTCGTCGTAGGGAAATCCGCGGGGGATTTAAATATCCCCCGCGGCATTTAAATAAAAATGTCCGCCGCTTTTTTCCGGCTTTTAAAAAAGCCGGAAAAGAGCGTCTAGACTGGCCCCGATCCTCCGGAAAAAGTGCCCTTTTCCGGAGGCTCTTATTCTTACTTCTTATTTAAATGCCGCGGGGGATATTTAAATCCCCCGCGGATTTCCCTACGACGACTAGTGAAATTTACATGCCCCTTCCGGAAAAGGGGCCAGTGTAGACGTAGCCTGTGTGGAAGTTTTCAGGGAACTATCCACGATAACTCCAGGATCTCTTTCCTGATTTGTCATAGCCAAATTAGCCCCCATCATACTGTTCGTATAGTTGGGGTTATTTTTCCCAATGTGCATTACTTTACACTTACTCACATTAAATTTCATTTGCCATTTTGTTGCCCAATCACTCAGTTTGGTGAAATCTATTTACAGACCCTCACAGTCTGCTTCTGTCTTGACTATCCTAAACAGTTTGGTATCATCCCCAAACTTTACCACCTCACTGCTTACCCCTTTCTCCAGATCATTTATGAATAAGTTGAAAAGGATTGGTCCCAGGACTGACCCTTGGGGGACACCACTGGTTACCCCTCTCCATTCTGAAAATTTACCATTTATTCCTACACTTTGTTTCCTGTCTTTTAACCGGTTCTCAATCCAAGAAAGGACCTTCCCTCTTATCCCATGGCCATGTAATTTACACAAGAGCCTTTGGTGAGGGACCTTGTCAAAGGCTTTCTGAAAATCTAAGTATACTGTATCTACTGGATCCCCCTTGTCTGCATGTTTTTAACCCCTTCAAAGAACTCTAATAGATTAGTAAGACATGATTTCCCTTTACAGAAACCATGCTGACTTTTGTCCAACAAATTATGTTCTTCTACATGCCTCACAATTTTATTCTTTACTATTCTTTCGACTAATTTGCCCGGTACTGAAGTTAGATTTACCGGTCTGTAATTGCCAGGATCGCCTCTAGAGCCCTTTTTGAATATTGGTGTCACATTGGCTACCTTCCAGTCCTTAGGTACAGAAGCCGATTTAAAGGATAGGTTACAAACCACAGATAATAGTTCAGCAATTTCCCTTTTGAGTTCTTTTAGAACCCTTGGATGAATGCCATCTGGTCCCGGAGATCTGTTAACATTAAGTTTTTCTATTTCTTCCAAAACCTTCTCTAATGACACTTCAATCTGAGACAGTTCCTCAGATTCATCACTCACAAAGGACGGTACAGATTTGGGAATCTCCCTAACATCCTCATCTGTGAAGACTGAAGCAAAGAAATCATTTAGTTTCTCCGCAATGGCTTTATGGTCCTTGATTGCTCCTTTTATAGCTCGATCGTCTAGGGGACCCACAGATTTTTTAGCAGGCTTCCTGCTTCTAATATACTTAAAACATTTTATTTCTTTTTGAGTTTTTAGCTAGCTGTTCCTCAAAATCTTTTTTTGCTTTTCTTATTACATTTTTACACTTGACTTGACAGTGTTTATGTTCCTTTCTATTTATCTCACTAGGATTGGATTTCCACTTCTTAAAAGATACCTTTTTGTCCCTCACTGCTTCTTTTACATGGTGGTTAAGCCACGGTGACTCTTTTTTAGGTTTCTTGCTATGTTTTTTAATTTGGGGTATACATTTAAGTTGGGCTTCTATTATGGTGTCTTTAAAAAGTTTCCATCCTTCTAGGCTACAAGGGCACACTGTTGACTCATATCCAGCTTCTCATCCACTGTTATCCCCAAGTCCTTTTCTGCTGAACTGCTGCTTAGCCACTCTGTTCCAGCCTGTAACAATGGTTGGGATTCTTCCGTCCCAAGGGCAGGACTCTACACTTGTCCTTCTTGAACCTCGTCAGATTTCTTTTGGCCCAATCCTCCAATTTGTTTAGGTCACTCTGGACCCTGTCCCTACCCTCCAATTTATCTACCTCTCCCCCTAGCTTGGTGTCATCTGCAAACTTGCTGATCCCATCATCCAGGTCATTAATAAAGATGTTGAACAAACCCAGCCCTAGAACTGATCCTGGGGCACTCCACTTGAAACTGACCGCCAACCTAACATCAAGACATTGATCACTATCCATTGGAGTCCAACCATCTAGCCAGTTTTCTATCCACCTTACAGTCCATTTATCCAATCCATACTTCCTTAGCTTGCTGGCAAGACTGCTGAATGTTCTGAATATTTACTCCCAGAATCCTCTTCCTTCTCTGATAAGCGAGTTGCAGGAAGGGAAACAAGAAGGAACTGACTGAAGGAGACGACTGCTCCAAAGTAGGAATGGGAAGCCTGGACTCAACTGATTGACTGGGGCGGGGAGGAGGGGGGCACTTGCTTCCCTTCCTGGCCACGAGGGAAGGGACATCACCTTTTCTGCAACTTGCTCCCCTGACCTCTCACTGCCCCTCACTCCCTGGAACCTGAATTTCACTGTGTGCCTTCCCCTTACTCCTGGTGGAAGCAGCTTCTTGCCAGGGAGGCTCTTCTACCCTCCAAAGTCAGAAGCCAGCACCAGCTGAGCCATTGAGAATCCTGTCTCCCGTAGAGTCATGGGTGCAGGAGAGCTGGGACAACCTGATGGTTCTTGCCACCAAAGGGAGAACAGGCACAGAAAGAACTGAGCAAATCAGATCAGCCATGCTCATGCCTTCTGCTTCCCTCCTGTAGCGTGGGGGTGGGCCAGAGGTACACACTTGTCGCCCATGGTGGGAGGGAGGGGAAGGGAGCAGAATGAGACCTAAGCTGCTGGCCTTTTTCTGCTCCTCTCCCCATTCATCCACCACCATGACAATGGTAAGGACCAATCAGCTCCTCTCACCCATCCGCATCTTACATTGCCTGGCTCTGGCTGCCCATCAGGCAGGAGTGGGGGATGGTGTGAAAGCAGCAAGGGATCAGAAATCACAAATAAGGCTAAGATTATGTAATGGATAATTTTAGTAAAAGTCACAGATAGGTCACGGGCAATAATGAAAAAAATCACAGAAATCAGTCACCTGTCCTTGACTTTCATTATAAATTCCCATGAAAAAATATATTCGAAGCAAGAGCAAGCCCAAGAACAGGATAGGCCCATTGCTCAGTGAAGAGGGGAAAACAACAGAAAACGTGGAAATGGCAGACTTTTTTGTTTTGATTTACACCAGAAGGTTGGTGGTGATTGGATGCTTATAACAGTGAATGCTGGCAAAAAGAGGAGGTAGGCTCAGAAGTTAAAACAGGAAAAGAACAAGTTAAAAATTACGTAGGTAAATTAGATGTCTTCAAGTCACCAGGGCCTGATGAAATGCATCCTAGAATACTCAAGAAGCTTATTGAGGATATATCTGAGCCATTAGCCATCATCGTTAAAAAACCACAGAAATTAACGTTGAAAAACCATGGAAAATGGGAGAGATCTCTAAAAAGGGAAATAAGTGCAATCCTAGAAACTATGGACCAGTCAGCTTAATTTTTGCCAGCAGTGAGGGGACCTTTAGCTGCAGCAACCCTGATTGGTTGCTCACCCCCAGGAGGTGCACTAGTGGGGCAAGCAGCCAATCAGCTACAATTTGCTAGAGAGATGGAGGTTCTTGTCTCATGGCAGATGGGCTCCTTGAATGGCCATCCTGTCGCCCTAAAAATGTAACAAGAGCTGCTGCTGCAGGTCTGGTGGGGATTTTTCATGGGGAGGCTAATTGATGATCCTTAGAAGAGTCTGGAACACTTTGGTCATTGGGGAAATCCCATAAAGTGGCAGGCCTGTCTGGAGGAAGCCCTGTGACCATGCTGATTTCCTCCACTACCAACTTTTTCTCTCCTTCTTCAGCTCTGCCATCTGGTCAAACAACAATATTTCCTGTCTCTCATGGCATCCCATTAAAAAATCCTAATATATTATTTCCCATCTTTGACTCCTTCCTTGTTAACCTCCTACTATCATGCTGTCCCCTTTTCCTGATCCCTGCAAAGGACTGTGCTGACTTCTTTAAATAGAAATTTGGCAAATGCTTAGAACTTGTGAGGATTCAGAATAATCACTGTTAAGACCTATAGGCAGATGCTCCAGAGAGAAAAGGGGAGTCTCTGATCCTTTTGGTGAAAAGAGAAGTTGTGCCCTTAGAAAACTTGCTATGCATAGGCTACCAATCCACAGTTCCTAATAACACATAGGAAGTCACCATGACGATATTCCATATTTGGGGTCGGGAAGGAATTTTCCTTCAGGGTAGATTGACAGAGGCCCTGGAGGTTTTTCGCCTTTCTCTGTAGCATGGGGTACAGATCACAGCTAGAGGATTCTCTGCATCTTGGGGTTTTCAAAGTATTTGAAGGCTTCAATATCTGAGATATACCGTATTTTCTGGCGTATAGGGCGACTGGGCGTATAAGACGACCCCCTAATTTTTTAATTAAAAGATAGGGTTTCGTCTTATACCCCAGCGCCCCTCCACCTCCTTTGCTCCCGGTGTCCCTGGTCTGCTAGAGACGGTCCCCAGCAGACCAGAGGCACCGGGAGCAAAGCCGCAGCAGCTTTGCAAAGCCGCGGAGGGGCTCGGGCGGGGCAGCCCAGGTGCGCCTGGGCTGCCCCCCCCCCACTCGGCCGGCTTCTCCCGAGGCTTTGTGACAGAAATATGCAAATGAGGCTAAGCTGGAATACCACCAAGCCTCATTTGCATACCTAATGAGCTGCCATTTTGCAGAAGAGGCTCTTGCACCAGAAGGAGCTGTCTACACCACCCCTTCTTGCACAAGAAAAACCCTCTTGCACAATGCCGCTAGCGGATTCTTTTCAGGAATAACGGCATTGCACAAGAGGGTTTTCTTGCCAAGAAGGGGCAGTGTAGTGGCTCCGTCCTGCCCCCGGCCTCACAGCGGGGCAGGAGAGCAGTCAGCTCCGGGGACCCTGCACGTGACCACGGAGGTGAACCGGGGACGTGGCTACACTCGCACCCCGCTGGCCCACCAGGGTCTCCGGGCTGCTCCCACCCAGCAGGCTGCAGCCGTGACCCCGAGCCACTAGGGGGCGAGCCAGCTCCGCACGGAGCCCTCGGCCCGCCAGGAGGGTCTGAGCCCCGCAGTGCGCCCAGCGCGGTCACAAGGGGAGCGCGTCCCAGGACTCGGCCAGCCGCAGGCCCCGCCCCTTGCGCTCCCGAGCCCCGCGGCGACTTCCGCTTCCGAGGCGGGCCCGCCCAGGGGAGGAGCCTCCTGGGGCGGGGCGGGGCGCGGGCGGCCTGTACCATGGCGGGGAGCGGCCCCGGCTCGGGCCGCCTCTGGAGACTCTGCAACCTCCTCATGGCCGCCTTCTTCGCGCTGGCGGCTGCCGTGCAGGTCGGGCCGCGCCTGAGGGGCGGGGCCAGTCGGGCAGGGGAGAAAGGGGCGGGGTCAGGCTGGGGGCGGGATGAATGGGGCGGGGTCAGGCTGGCAGGGGGCGGGGTCAGGCTGGCGAGGAAGGGGCTGGGGAGGGGCGGGGTCAGGCTGGGGGCGGGATGAATGGGGCGGGGTCAGGCTGGCAGGGGGCGGGGTCAGGCTGGCGAGGAAGGGGCTGGGGAGGGGCGGGGTCAGGCTGGGGGCGGGATGAATGGGGGAGGGGTCAGGCAGGCAGGGGGCGGGGTCAGTCTGGCGAGGAAGGGGCTGGGGAGGGGCGGGATGAGGCTGGGGGCGGGATGAATGGGGCGGGGTCAGGCTGGCAGGGGGAAAGGGGCTGGGGAGGGGCGGGGTCAGGCTGGGGGCGGGATGAATGGGGGCGGGGCAGGCAGGCAGGGGGAGGGATGAATCTGGGCGGGGCCAGTCGGGCAGTGGGGCGGGGGAGAAGGCCCTAGGGAGGGTGAATGGGGCAATGTCATTCAGGCTGGGAGACAAATAAAGGGGTGTGGGGTCAGTGGTGCTGGAACAGGGGAGAATGGAGTGGGGACAGTCAGGCTGTGGGTGAATGGGGGAGAGGCTGGGGGAGGAGGCTGAAAGTTGCATTTTCATGAAAAGATCACACTCCAGTACTTGTATTGGGTGAATTTAAATAGTGTTTCTTTTTTTTTCTTATTTACAGTGCAGAAATTTAAAAAATAAAGAGAAAGTTATCACTGTACACTTTGTATTCTGTTTTAATTTATACATTTCAAAATGTAGAAATCATCCAAAATATTTTGTAATGTGAGGCCTGATGTCTCCCAGTCATAGCATTTGATGTGGAAATGCGAATATCAAAGGCAGGGGAAATTGCATTTGTAGTGTGTTAACCAGTTAATATCCTTATTCAAAACCAAATTCAGCTGTTTCCCTTTGTAATCAGTTTTTGAAATTCCTTTGCAGAATGATGGTGACTTTTAAATTCATTGTTGAAAGTCCAGGGAGGTTAAAATGTTCCCCTACAGGTTTATGTGTGTTAACATTCCTGACGTCTGATTTGTGTCCATTTATCCTTTGTCACAGAAACTGTCCTGTTTGGCTAATTTACACGGCAGAGGGGCAACCTCATTCACCAGGTCAACCTGGGAACAGAGGCCAAGTGTCTTTATTCACAAGCTAGTACTGAACCCAAAGTACAGTCTTATTTGACTGAGTCCAAAGGCTAGCTGGCTTGGATTGGCAGTTTTGTCCTAATGTAAACATTGAAAGCTGTCCCCCCTTCTTGTACTTTGGTGTTATCCAGAAGACACTGTTGTAAACAATTTTGTTTAACTTAGTGCCTGGGAAAATGTGCTTCCTGCACAACAAAATTTTGATCTCTGGTTCTCTACATATGCATCCAGATGACAACAGCAGCAGGGTACCTATGTACACATGCTGGCTTTAACCAGCTCTCCCTTTCCAAAATAAGAGAAATCTGAGCCATCAGAATCCTTTTAA